>NW_020229236.1:21664-566630 GCF_003227725.1 Camponotus floridanus
TTTGATTGTGTTGTAAATTACGTTTTTATATATACGAATTATATTATTAATTATATTAATAATATAATTTGTATATATAAAAATAAATATAATATAGTAAATATTGTATGTCATTATAAACATTTTATATAATGTTAAGTTTAAATGTAAATGCTATCATTATCTAATAATACCGATAATTAAGATATTAAATAAAGCTAAATTATATATTAGAACATAAATAATTTCTTTTTTTTTTTAAACTTACAATTTATACACACACACACACACACACAAACACAACACACACACACACACACACACACACACACATATATATTCGATTTGATAAAATATTGTCATTTCTCAATTTAAGCAATAAAAGACGTACTTATTTTGGAACATTTTTGTGCAAATTTACAACTGATATCGACTTATTTGATAGAGATAGCATCATTGTAATTTATATTCTACATCTATACTATGTATATAATCAATATATTGTAATTTATATATTGTAATAATTTATAATGTATATATGTAATTACATATTGTAAATTATATTAATTGCACGAAATTGAAAAAAATGCACATAATACATAACGCAAAGTTTACAAAATTAATATATATCCAATAAATACTCGTTGTCTGTTAGACATTTTATTTTAAAATTATTCTAGAATTTAATAATCTGTTTTTGATACGAAAGTTAATAAATACGGAAAATTTTTATTTCTAAATTTCGTAGTTTCAATTATCTTTTTAATTATTATAATGCGTAACATAAAAATGATTAAATGTATGTGATTTGATATTAAGCCAACGATGCAATATTAATTTCTCACTCGCGAAATGTAATACTTGCTCTTTCGATAATGCAAAATCGCAATTTGTCAAAATTATTTAGAAGTTCGGGATTTTGTCAATTAAATATATTCGTGAATTTGCGAATTGAAATTAAATATTTGTTAAATAAATGAATAATATTTGTTAAATAAATGTATAATTAATATTAAAAACATCGCGTTTTTTTCGTCTTTTTGGTTTGAGGCGTGATTGCTATCTTATTGTCTTTCGTATAAATACTAACGCGGTTCGTACTATCGAAGAAATGGTCTTTATTGAAATATAATTTCTCGTCGGTTCTTGAACAATTAATCCACAACGAATTCAGTTCCTCGTTGAAAAGGGGTTTTCGTTGCAGAGCTGGAATTATACCCAGGTTTTTTTGATAGTTCCTGGAAGCAATGGTTTTAACAATGAGTTAACGACAGATTTTTTAAAAGTCGAATTACGAAATTATAATTAAATAATATACTTTGAATAAAGAATTTTTTTTTCTTTTATTAAATCTTTTTCTGTTATTATTATTCTTAATATTAATATCGGTTTAAAAATTTTTTATCACTTTGGAAAAGACTTATTGTTAGTAGTAAAGCATTGAACATGGATATAGCTATTATATAAAGATAAATATTAATTTACCAAATAGGTAAATTTAAATTGTAATTTATTTGTTCATCTCTGAACTTTTTTTAACAAAATATATGGTTACGAACGAATATGTTTTATTAATTGATTTTTAATTAACTTTACTTTTGGTCTCTTTTAAGAGATCATTTCTAGGTGTTGGACATCCTGCCATTTTAAGCCGTTAATATTAATTTTTAAGTATAACTTTCGCTTGATACTTTATATAGAAAATTTGTTAGATATTTATGCAGGAAATATACGCGCAAAATGTGACACATTTGATAAAACTTTTCTTTCGTTAATATTATATCAATAATATTATATTAATATACACAAATATACATGAAATGTACAAGTACTAAAAAATTCGAGGCAAGTCGAATGGGTACCCTGATATCAGTAAGATATCGACATATTAAAATATTATTAAATATATTACAGAAGAATTAATAATTTTTTATTTTACATCGCGAAATATTTAAATACGAAATTTTTCAAAATCTTGCTGTTATTGGGTTCGACTCGTCTCGAACAGTTGGTACCCGAAAATTATTATACTCGTACATTTAACAAGCGATAAATGCGCATATGTTTCATGATTCTTAAACATACTCGTTTGTAACCATACACAGTTCTATAAAAATAGTTATATTATAAGAGTTTTATTATTTATTAATAAAAAGACATTTCTAAATAATGGAAGAATATTTTTTCGTGTAAATTTCGATCTTGTGAATGAAAGATGATGATGATAATTGTCATTGATTCATTGAAATGTTAAAATCATTGCTATTGGGAGTGGTCTGGAAGATCTGAGATTCGTTCCATTTTGCAGCGGAACTCTTGACATTTAACGAGTCATTTAATTTTCCTTCGCGAATCAATCTCGATAGAATTCTACGTAAAACATACGTTAAAAAAAAGTCGCTCTCTCTATTTAATATTGTTCTTCTACCTGTCGGATATTAACTGACGATCGGGCCAAATTATTTTAATCTTTCGAATTGTTATCATCGGATTATCCGCGAGATATTTTCGTCTTATATTTAATTGCAATTATTATTTTTTTACTTGATCGTTGGCTTATACAAAATTTCGCTTATTTTTTCACGTGTCAAACTTACTTAAAAATTTAAAATGCATCAATATAAATACTTTTCTTTTTGTAATTAAAAGATATAATTGATGATAACATATAATAATTAATGAAGAAATATAATAGATAATGTAAATGTATTGGCGATTTTTTCATTGCAACTTATTCATATTACGCAATCCTTAATAAGTTTTGTAATGAAAAGTCGATAATTAATAAGTATCACGAATAATTTGAATCATCTGTTTGAAAATCATTTGATTTAATTTTGAATGAATGTTGTGTGCATTTCAGACATTTTCGTGTAATTTTGTATCATAAGATATTTTGTACTAATTTATAAATATTATAATTATATTTATAAATTATATATTGTAATTATAAATAATTATATAAATATTATAAATTCTTATATAAATATATTGTATATGTTGTAAATATTATTATATATTGTAATAATATTTTATAAACTATTTATGTTATACTTTATAGTTCAATTATTGTATATTTCCCTTTATTTTATGAAATAATATTATATTTATTATATTTAAATAAAATAATTATAATAAAAATTATACCTCTTCGATGGTATCTCCACCTTAACGAAGGCATTTGCCGGGTGAAGAGGTTTGAGTACTCTAATGATCCGGAGAGCTATGCCGGCGGTAACGTAGGCCGGTATTCATACAATTTGTTTTTATATTTAATCATCTTAAATATAATGTTAGATCGCATCTTAAAATTCTGTTCAATCTCAATGAAATAACAAACATTTTCTAAATTTTACTTAAAACGATTTTAAATATAAGACTGTGTAAACACCGGCCTTAATTACTGGTAGGGTCACCCATGCCGGATAGATCAAAGAGAAAGAGTCAGACTAAGAGAGATACCGTAATTATAATTATTATATTAATAATTATTAATTAATTATATATATTAATTTATGTTATACATTATTAATATATATTATATATTAATATATATTATACATATTAATTATTAATATAATAATTATATTATATTATAATATATTATAATACTTAGTTAATAATTATTATATATTTTGAATAAGATGGAAGAGAGTAAAAGAATGATAAAACGATAAGAAGAAAGAAGCACGAGTCCCTATAGTCTTGGGAATGCGACAGATCACAACATTGCAAAGATTTGAAGAAGAAGATGCATCGGATAAACATGTGTAGTAATTAGGAATAGCTTGCAATTAAGTCGACTAATAATAGTAATACTTTTTAATTATGTTACACTTTATAATTTAGCACATTGTATTATATATACATATAAAGCATCAAGCATTAAATATTTTGCTGTTAATGAAAATTGTAATAGAACAATATAAAAAATTTGCTACATAAAGTGTAACATTCGAAAGTACTTTTTTCACTGACGAGATACTATTAAAGATCATTGATTTTACAAGATTTATCGTGACGAAACATTTATATATATACATATACATATATATTTATGTATATACACATATATATATATATATATATATATATATATATTTATATTTAAAATAATCTAGATCGCGTCTTGAGATTCCGTTCAGTTAGTAAAATAGTTGTATTTTCCAACTTACTTAAGAGGATCTTAAATATAAGAGTGAATTATGAATGCGATGTATTTTTGTGCGGACATTTATCGAAAGGAATGCACGTGCTTCTCCAAATTGAGATGAGATAAGATTGAAAAATATCGAAGCTTTATGCAATGTGTGTAATCTAAATCTGTTAACGTACAAGTATTAGAGTAACGGAATAAGTATATGTAATTTGATTAAAAATACGTTTCTTACATGAATTTTTAATTACATATTTTATTATACTACAAATAAAAAAATCATGCTTGCGATTCTAACAATTTACCGACATGCACAAAATGATGACTTTACCGGCAGTCGAAATATTTGACTACGTAATTCTGGCGTTTAACGCAAATGCAGATGGCGATACTAAACAGCAAAGAAAGATGGCCGCATGAGTGAAACGCGAGGCGCGAAATATTGCATTTCGTATATCGTTCTTTGCGAAAAAAATGTGTGATAGTGTTGTACTCGCGATTAACAGTTTAGTATCGATGAATACTAATCAACGCAAGTATAATTTGTCGTGCATTGGATATCTCTTCAAACTCTGTATATGAATCGTTTTCGAATCGTTCTGATCGCACGTTCCGATAACACAGTGATCCAAAAAAAATCGTCGAATATATTTCGTACGATTAGATCGGTGCACAGTATCGAGTGACTTTTATTTATTTGAAGCGCGACTTATTTTTGTGCGGACATTTATCGAAAGGAATGCACGTGCTTCTCCAAATTGAGATGAGATGAAGATTGCAAAATATCGAAGCTTTATGCAATGTGTGTAACCTAAATCTGTTAACGTACAAGTATTCGAGTAACGGAATAAAAGATAAAGATTTTGAGATCGTACAAGTTCGTATGATATATATGTATATAGTAATATCAATCTTTATTATATATTTATTTATTTATGAGTCTTCTTTTTCTTTTTCTGAACATCATTTATTTATTTATTTATTTATTTAGTTCGCTCTTAGTCCTTTAAAATGCAAAAGTAAATATTATAAGATTTGACTTTGGAAAAGCGCGATAAAACAATCGAATCATTCGTAATTCATATCATTAGCATAATATACTATGAATTTTCTACGTTATATATTGAATCGAAATTGCGCGAAAGAGGAAAAAAAGAACAAGCCTATGAATAGACATTTACATCCTTTACTAAAAGAAAAAGAAATTAAAAATATCTCTCCATTTTTTCTCTATTTCTTCGGGCAAGTCTACATATATGACCAATATGATTAACTGATTCCATCTTTATATATTTATCATTATGTGCTATTAATTAAAGCCGTAGACAATATTCAGTAATCAAAGTTGCGCGCAGGAAAGGCATGCGCAGAAACAAATGCGCAGTGGTTCGGCCGCCATGTTGGCGCGTGTCTGCTACGTCATACGCGTCATTGCTACGTCATACGCGTCATACGGGAATCGGAGTCATACGCAGTTACACGGATCGTCGTACGTCCGCATTTTTCGCATCTTTTAACCGTTTTTAAACGAATACGCGAGTGAACGAGCGTCGAGAGTGTCCAAGGATGATCGTGCGACTTTCATAATATGTCGGTGAAAGTGCGCGACAGCTATTTTTCACAGTTCAGTGATAGCGCGATCGCGAAGATGGAGCGAAGTCGCGTCGCGTTATTTGCGCCCTTGATAATGATTATCGGATGCGAGCGAATATCGGGAGTGTCGAATAAAGTGTCGCGCGTTCGCGTTGATGATATCGTGTGCATCAAGATCGGAATGGGACCCGAGTCCCGAGGCGAGCGAGTGGAGCGGCCTGTGGAACAGCCGGTGAACGGTGAGTAGATGTGATTTATCATATTTGCGTGACAATTCGTGCTCATTCGACGCTTATACAGCATCGCGATGTCCCGAATTACGTTCGAACAAATCGGCGCCGCATCATAATTCGATGCGATGCCGTGCAATTCAAATAAAGTCGATCGCGTGAAGATGGTTAGGCTAGAAGCGATTTCAAATTTATTTTATATACGCGCAGTGCTGCACAGCCTATCTCGTAGGGCTGCCAACTGTTAAGGTGCAATTTCATTGACGCTAAAAAGTAGCGTCAATGAAAAGGCCGCTTCATGCGTGAAACGGAACGCTCCTACAGTTTCTTAACAACACGATTTAAAACAGGTTAAGCTAGGTCATTCGAAAATAAACGTGGTGCTTAGACACGTGCAGAAAGCTCAATAAGATATAAAATCTTGACATAAAATGCAGGAAAATACCAGTATGGAGATTGATGAGAATATTGTAAAGGATGAAAACATCGATGCTCCAGAAGTCAGTTATGAGGAAAAGCTACGTCTCGTGAATGCTATCGCTAAACCTATAGCACCTAAGAAATTAACAAAAAAAATTTATAAGTGCATAAAAAAAGGTAAGCTGCTTCAATTATCACTAGTTTTTAGAAAGAATATAAATATATAATATAATACAATCTGTAATATAACATATAATATTTTCATTAGAATACATATGTTGATTATATGTAACCAATTATTTATTACAGCATCTAAGCACAAAACATATTTGCGCAATGGCTTAAAGGATGTACAGAAACACCTTCGTAAGGGTGAAACTGGGTAAGCTAGAGTTTCTTCAAATGGATAGTGAATTGCCCATCAATTGCAAGATATTAATATTTCTATTGATAATATTTATAGTTATTTATAAATATTTCTTATTTTAGTTTGGTTGTCTTTGCGGGAGATGTATATCCTATCGAAATTATGTGTCACTTACCAATTGTGTGCGAAGACAAGAATATTCCCTATTGCTTTACTCCATCGAGATTGGATATTGGTGCAGCGATGGGTGTAAAGCGTGGCAGTCTCATGGTGCTTATAAAAGAACATGCAGATTATAAAGATTTATATGATGAAGTGAAGAATGCGATGATAACGCTTTCCACACCTTTATAGTATGTATGCATTTAACTTACATTTATTTATGTGAAAAGGTAAAATTAAAAATGAAATTTAAATTTAAATTTAGAATTACTTAAAGATATATATAATTAACATTGTTAAAAGTATGTTTGGTAAAAAGCACTCTTAACTTGGCATATTGCAAAGAAATCTGTTTATTCATAAACGATGCGGAAAGATATCCCGTGCTCCATGAATGAAATTATTCGTACAAATAACAGTATTTGCTAAATATTTATATGTCCATACACAAAAATAGTATGTTGTATATACGTATATGTGTATGTGTGCATATGTTATATATGCCGAAGATTATTATCACCCTTCAAGATGAGCGTAGAACGACGATTCGCATTCGCGCGTACAGATTAAATAGAAACACATTAGTCGTCGGTTCGATCAATTAGGGAAGTAAATTATGGATTGTCTGCTGATCTTTTTCATACTATATTCTCTGCGTCTTCATCTTGCGTTTTGTATTTTTTTAAATGCTTCTGGGCTAAAATTTTCTCTCTTATGCGATTATAAGATAAGACTTATTTAATAGCTAACGTGCGTTACTCATTCTCGTGTTATATGTCGATAATTATAAAAACATTTTCTTCTCAGACTTGCCTTAAAATGTGCCGATTAATTGTAAATGCGAAGTAGCATGCATGATCGCAAAACGCAATCTGCAAAATCGTCAGTCAGCTACAACAATAACGGTAAAGAAAGAGAAGTACGTAAAATAGTTGCGAAAAAAAGAATTCGCAAATCAAAAAAAACTTAAAATGCAGATATGCCATACATGAGCGCATTTCTCTACCTGTTACATTCCTGAATCGTCCAAACTTTAAATAGTTTATTAAAACATTTTAATAAACCATTTTTTACGAAAAGTGCATAAATTCAATTTGTATTAAAATATTTTCGAGATACTTTTTATACATTAAATAAATTGAAATTAAATTTATCTGTATAGTTATTACATTTATTTATCCAGGCAGTTGAATATTTTTCTTAATATATTAAATTTTTCGTTATAGATTTTGCATACGTATATTTTATTTAAAAAATTCTGTATATTTAAAAGAAATTTGTCTTCCTAAAAGAAATACAACAAAATTTTTTCTGCGTCAATCTTATCGAATATCTCATAATATCGAAGTCATTAAATACAAAAAAAGCATATATTGTGCTATTTTTAATATCTATAGATATTTAATCATTTTTATTTTACTTTAGTTATATTTTCGTTAGTTGAAAAAATATTCGCAATAATATCTTTGCTTTAGTACGATTAAAAAAGAATTCGAGATTTTATTGTAATTTAATCGATGATATGGAAAAACATCTCGACATAATAATAAAAGTCGGATATCCCATTCTCTGTAAAGCATTCTAGATTATAATTATAAATGCATCATTAGATATTAAAAATGCATAACGTATTTTTCACAGTCATTACTTTTCAATATCTTATCGAGAGAAATTCGTCGATATTTTCTGACGAAGATTTCAATGATGAAAAATTTAATAGTAAATTTTAATAGTCATAATTCTATTGAACAGCATTTTAATGTGCCTAAAATTTAACAAAATTTGCATTTGTTAATTTGTTAATTTTCCGCACGAAGTAACATAAAGTAATGTAATTTTAATTTGAATTTATCCTAAGTCGTGATGTGAAAGTATGATGAATTTAAGCATTAAAAGATTGGAGGACAAGTTAATATTCTTATTTGAACAATATTTAAAAAATTTGATGCCAGCTTCTAGATAGAATTCAGACGGAGTATTTTACGCATAAATAGACTTGATATTTTTTTTAGATTGCTATTTTTTTAGTGTCCAATTATCATTTACATTTGTTTCATCGAAATACATGTTTATAACGTTATTGAAGCGATATTAAAAGGGAAAGAAAGCCAACGAAAAATAATTAAAATAAAATACTAATGAAACGCGATTAATTATATTATTTTATCTGGCCTTATTACTCTTTGATAACGTCGAGGAAATAAATGTTTTACGAGAAAATATATTTCTTTTCTCACTTTCCTCGTTTATTCTTTCTCACTCTTACTCAGGAACGCAAATGCGAGGAAACCGCGCACGAATCCTTTGGTTTGTGAATCTATCAATTTGATCGAGCGCTTAATTCTACTATTACCAATATTTCTCAGTATAAAATATATACACTTAGGACTAAATATATCATATATACATGAGCGACGAAGGAGAACATTGACATCGAAATTGACGTAGCGTACAAGTGGGACGTTATTCTTCCTCACTGGAACAGACATCACTATCACCATATCACTGTCCAGTTATTATATTCGAATGCTCTTTCTTTCTCTTTCTCTCACGCACTCTTTTTCTCCTCACTTAAACATAATTCCATTATAGATCGGGCAGTAGCGCGATTTATTATGATTGTGTGTGTGTGTGTTAGTGACGAAAGATTCATCGCGACTTCTACGCAAAAACAATAGATGATTTAAAATGAATTGGAAAAAAAGAAAGAAATTTTCAGTTAAAAAAATATTAATTTAAAGAAAACGATTACGAGCTTTTCGCCTTTTAATTGTCCATATGCAATTATTTCGTGATACAAATATGCATACATACCATATGGACGTCAATTCATCCGTGTGCATTGCACTTTCTCTCTTTCCTCCCCGTTCGTTCTCCGTCCCATACTCGCACTTTTAATCCCTACATCTCGCTCTTTCTTACCCCATTTCTCCCTTAGCAATACAAGTTCTTTCATGGTCGCGGGTATGGGCGAATCGATTGAGAAGTACGAGGATGATTATGCTAATGATATCGGAGCTAACAAGTATCAAATTATTAACGGTAATATCTCTTAACATTGATTTTAGATTATCGATTACATGTTACGACTATTTTTAATATCGTGTTATCAGTATTAATATCAATATTATGCTAATTCAATCGCGCGAGCGTCACAGCCAGGCCGATGTAATGCAAAATTACATTTCTTTGCGTGTGCAAAAATTATCTTTATAAAACATATTTGCAAAGAAATCCAAATTTTTTTTCGATTTACAATGCACGAGCCACACATAAGATTAGATCAGAATAAACGTTGTTGAAACACACTATACTTTAACGACAGGTTTCATATTTCAAGTGCTGTAAAATAAATAATCGCACAGATCTAAGGTAAATTAATAGATAAATAGACAAAATATTAATAGACAAAAGATTTTTTTTGTCCCGGCTGAAACGCGTTGATGTTTTTCGTGGGCGAAAAGATAGGAAGCTTTGCCTTATGTAGATCCTAATGCTAGGTACATTACATCTTTCCATTACAAACAATCGTTTCTCTCTATCTATGATAGATCACCGCCGCGATGACGATGATGGTAACGTCATCGAAGTGATTCATTATCATAATCGATATGTTGATGCGGCTGCCGCGATATTTTGGCCGCGATTAATTTCCTCCCTTCGCGAAAAAATGGACGATTATTAAACGCGATCTGATCCGTGCAATTGTTTCGTGGCGCGAGAATTTTTTTGTATGAAAAAAATTGCAACTTTGTTTATTGCAGATTGTACGGATGGGACGAAGGAGAAGCGGAATTTATCGCCACGTGTTCTTCGCGTAAAGAATACAAATTTGCACGAATTCACACGCATGATATACTTTTATATCATGTCTTTTCTAAACAATTACGTACCAGTCTTGGGCGTCTTCGAGTAAACGATACTAATGGCGTAGAATATCTAAACTATCACTTTATGTGTAATTAAGCTATCTCTCAAACACAAATGTCCAAAAGACATGTTTACAAAAGGCATTTAAAAGATGTCTGATACAGATCAAGGCGTCTTCTAAAGATAACTTTACAGTGGCTCTGATTGTATTTAAATGTGAAAAACAATTCATATCTCTTTACGGTAATTTAAAATTACGCTACACACTTATAAGGTGACAGTTTTAGTATTCTATGTATAGAGTAATTATTGATCACTTGTCATGTAAATTTTCATTTAGCGCGAGAGTTTTTATTCACTTTTGCAGCATATTTTTTTCTTTAAACTCAGTGTCGCAGATTTTTTTATATGATAGATTTTTAAAAGTAAACAATAACTTTTATATTAAATTTTAATACAAAATCTGCTAAATTTCTTATTTATATTTTACATTGTTCATGCGAAAATTGTGTAAATAAAATTAAAATTCCACGTTTATCACATATAATCAAACATAATTGACATATAATAAACATATTGATCTCTATAGATTATTTCAAATAATTAGGAATAAATATTTCTCAAGTGATCAATAATTGTGTTTCCCTGTAAATATATTTGTAAATGCCCAATACCGTTATACCGTAAAATAGCGTAAAACTGATGAGAATCTTTCCAAAGTTTATCACGTCTTGCTTGCTTTAATTAAAACGAGAGAACAGTTTGGCCAGTTGCCATTGGTAGCGCCAGCTTGTCTCTGTCAAAAATTCTCTGTTGATTGACAGCAGATTAAGAAAAGTGATTGACTTTGGCAGACCGATTCGCTGCATTTCACGATAGCGCTTTATTAGCTTCGCTACGAACTAAAGCTATTGCTCGTTTCTTCAGTCTAACACATCGACAATGTTACGTTTTCCTTTTCCTCTCCTATATTCGCGTTTTCGTATACAACACTCAGTATTCGGGACTTTCGTTCATCGCTCCACGTCTCCTTTTGCGAAATTAGACGCGAAATCCTAATAATTAGCACAATTGTCAAACGGCAGATCGCGGATGATTGTCGCAATAATCGTTAGTCCACCGAGAGAACGCACCGAGAAATCATACCGAGACGACAATCACGCCGTGATCGATGCTAATCGCGACGATGCAACACGCGGTCTTCATCAAATCGACGTTGCATCGGCGAAGGCGGCGACATTCGCGCGATGCAAGTGCGTTGCATATCGATGAAGACCGCTGTTGACGACATACAATCAGGGACAACAATGAGTGGACACTCGAACCTATTATATACTTCCTGATTTTTATAATCGACAAGCCTGCATATGCGATATATAAATTTATCACATGCAACACACACATGTTTCGACAACTCTAAACAACCCTATAACTACTTCAGCTAGTCCTTCTTTTTATCCATTCTTCTTATTCTTCACACCCATCATATCATTAAGTGTCTTGATATGACTTCATGCTTTTCACATGAAGAATATCTTTGAAACTAAAATTTTTTGACTAAAATTGAACAAGAGCAGTTGAAGGAGTTATCATTGTATTTTTTTATATATAATAAAAAATAATACATTTTTACTTCAGTTTTGCCTCTCTATTTCTTATAGATTGCCATTTTTTTTCGAGATGTTGGGATATATTTGTACATACGATTGTTTATGGATATGTTTATTCGTATCAACAATCGTCGTTTTAACAAGAGAAAGTACGGATTAAATGAAGAAAGATCTTTATTTGTATTCGGCATCCACGCAATCTTGTCTCTGAATGTATACACACAGAAGTATCAACGCGTGTAGAAAGTAGGAAATCTCCCCTCGAAAAATACTATTCTCACTTGTCGCTTGCGGAAGATAAAAGTGTGAGCTGCAAAAGTCCGCGAATACGAAAAAATTCACGGACATCCGCGAGAATCCGAGTCGTCGGCGCCGCGCTTTTAAAAATACACGGCGCGAAAAATGGGGGTGCACATCGTTAGAGGAGAAAGAAATTACGTACGTCATAGGGGGAATTTTTGGAATTCGATCTCAGGCTAAGAATCGAATACATCTCGAGCTAGCCCTGGATCGGCTTTTATCGCTGATCATTGGCGTATATATGTGTATATATGTGTGTATTCTCGTGTTTGCTCATACATATCTATGCATCGCGTATGTATGTACGTGTGTGTGTATGTGTGTGTGTATGTGTGTGTGAGTGTGTGTCTGTGTAATATATATTATATCCATATGTATTTACGTGCGTTTACGCATAGCTTCGTCCTGCGCGGTCCGCTTAAGTATAAATCTGTAGCAGTATCAAAATGGTAAAAATAGTGCATATGAAGACCATGAGCACAGGTAGGACCAAGATGAATCTGACTGAGCGGCTGAGGCCGCTTGGCTCCTGTCATACGGCCTGTTCTCCCGACTCGGTAGAGGCGTCAAAGAGCGGCCGATCTGCCGGCGTCTCGTTCGATGTCGTCGATGTCGTACCGCCACCGCCACCGCCGTTCCCGGTATTACCCTCCCGTCTGGTCTTACTCGAGCCCGAGAAACACAGGCAGCCGGACTGGTTGCGATTCCGTTTCAAGGTTGGTTTATTCTCGCGATCCTGCTCCGCCAGACACTTCTGGTAGTAATCGTAGTCCTTCAAGTACCTGTCGAGGACACATCGCGATAGTATCAATAAGTCAGGGATTAAATGAAAGCGAGAGCTCTTATAATATATATTATATATCATAAAGAAAAAAATAATATGAAATAAATTCTATATCAAATAAAAATGATATATCAATGAAAATGAAATTGATGGAAAAATTAGAAAATTGTCACGATACGTACCAAACCGGTGGCCATCGGTGCTCATTCAGATACTCTTGATTTTCGGGATGAAGCAGCCGCACGCTGCGAGGCGACATTTTGCATAGCTTATTATAATTAACGCAGAGATGATTCATGCACCAGTCGGCCAGCTGATCGGCATTATGCAGCTGCAAAGTCGTAACGAAGCGTTAAATATAGATAATCGGTATATTATCGCGTCTTAATTAATGTGAACACGTGGAGGAAATCAACCTTGCACGGCTCCAGCAACCTCAGGCAGTTTTCAACGGCGTCGTTCCCCTCGTTCTGCGATAGACGATCAAGATCCTCGATCACTCTGCTCTCGACTAGATTCACCAATCGTTGAAGGCATAGTCTGTTGGCTAGTTCCAATAGGTTGAGGCATCTTGCCGAGGAGATTGCCGGCACTTCATCCGTATAAAGATAGCACAGCAACTTGTGGAATGTGTACTCCCGTACTCCAGGAAAGACTATCTATCGATCGCAATATCCCTTATAATTATTCATAGCCCTTATACCGATTCATAATACATCTTTCATCAGTTAAAAAGCACCAGGTTTAATGAATTATATTATGCGAAGAGGATGTGCTTACGACTTTTGCGCTGCTTTCGCGAAAATCGCCAGAGAACATGGCTTTCATCACGTCGCATCGGGCAGTGAGAATCGCTTTGTGGGCCGGTACGCTGCCATCGTCCAACTCGAACATCACATCGGCGAAGAGACCTAAGTACATTTATATCGAAAGCGACAATTGCTACATTGCTCATCGATCGATACCAACCTTGCTCCAGGCAAATGTCCTCCAGTCGTTGCCTGACCACTTGTTTGTACCGATTATTGAGATCGCTATTGACAAATTGCTCCCGCGTCTGTATGCTACCGAGCACCATGAGTAACTGCGGTAGCTCGAGAAACTCGGCCGCCTGCCTGATCTCCTGCAGGTGAGAAAAATCAGAACGTGTCATATCGATGCACCACCGTGATTCTTATCAACGTGGAATGATCGAGAAAAGAAAGAAAGAAGAAAAAAAAGAAAAAAAAAGATACAATTTCGCTTTCGGGTCGCTAGAGGAACCTATCCTATTAGGCAATGATTCTAGAATGTCTGTGATAACGATCGGAAGCGTATCCATGCACCTCTATAAATCGGCCGAGGTTGATCTCACGTCGATTTCTCGAGGATCCTCCCCGCTCGATGATACCGAGGGCGATGGTCAGTACGATACTACGATAGCGATGATTCACGAACTATAAGCTTGATGAACATGGCCCGTTAGTTAAACGCGATTAAAGATCAATGCGAGAGAATTGCAACGATATTATTAATAGACAAATAAAAATTTCTGCAGAAAACGCAAGAGACAAATGCTCTTGAGGTACGTAAGCAATTTTTACAGACGGCCTCCTCGATATTTATTATTTTATATCATTTCGTAATTATGTGTAATATTTTTTGTTTTATTGAAATCTTTTATTTTTTGCTCATAAACGAAAGATTAATTTCCACAATTGAAGAGTCGCAATTTTATAAAAAGGCGCATGCTCGTATGATGTGATATATGATCTCACAAATCTTTCTCAAGTCGAAACAGATCAGCTAGATGAGGCCACTATGTGCGTGCGTGCGTGCGCATGTAACGTGTACGTATGTATCTGATGCGACTGTCAAATTTTCAAACGCAATTTTAAACGCTTTGTACTAACCAGTAGAAGCCCGATAGGAGCTGTCTGAAAGAATAGAGCCGCGTTAGTTACTGTATACTCTGCAATAGTTGCGATTTTAGCTCACACGCTCTTAAGAGAAGCTCATACATGTACAAACTGTGACTTATCACAAACGCGATATGGATATCAGGAGTACTCGCAATTGACAGCCATTTTTTTCACGACTTGAAACTCAAAATTATGTAAATAATATTTCTCCAAAAATTAATATAAAACATAAGCAAAATATAAGCATAAAGAGACAAAACTTGCGCAATTACTCGGTCGAGTTCTACCTATCGTAAGCCTACGAAATAGATAGACGTTTTCCGTTTAGCTTTCACATCCGGAAAATGACACTTCTCAATTCCGTTTTCTCAAAATACGCGCACGTCTTTTTTTTAACGAAAAATGAACAAGGGAGTTCTTCTCACATTCTCGAATGTACCTTTTTTTTCTCTTAGGATAATTTCTACCGATCCAACGTACTTGTAGATCGTGATACCGTTTATCCAAGCAGCCCGTATAAATGAATTGCAAGCACTGCTGCATCGCCTGCGGAGTGATCAGCTTCGATAGCGTAACCACAGTCATAGGCTGTTGTACTCCGTTCGCGTTTTCAGTCTGCAAAATATTCATGATGATTCAATTATAAGATGATTTTTCACTCAAGTTCTCGCGATTAAAATTCTCACCAGACATATACGAATATTTTGGAAGGCAGGATGATTCAGCTCTCTCGTCGCGCCGTTAGTTTTCCTCTGATTATCCACCGTCGGCAGTACTTGAAAACTCGATCGTCGCTTAAGTTGCTCCCAAACTCTGCAATTTATATTATTCATTTGTGCGAGCGACTCTTGTCGTGAAAAAAGATATACAAACTTCTCATTACAGAAATATCATAAACTCTGTTCCGTTGCTACTTATAACGTGGAATATGTCGACACTGAAAGACCGTGCAAAGGCTAAGGGAAGGGGGCTGCATTTAACTCTTTATTTGGCAATAGTGCCTTGAAGCATGATGTCAGTGTGTAGGATTTTTACAATGATGATGACGTTTGTTAATTATGCGCACTTTTCTCCATCATCTTAGCCTTAAGCTAAGTTAGCTCGTCTTAGCCTTAAGCTCAAGCAACGTTTAATGCATTAATGCGTTAGTTGCAATATCTGTCGCAGAATTGAACCTGTTTCGTAAACGTGTTAGTTGCGACTTGCCAAATAAAGGGTTAACTGACGCAGGAGTCAAACATACGAGGAAGGATTAACTCACTTTGCGGGTTTGCTTTGATCGATACGAATTAGGCACTCGGTATCGTCGTTGAAGTCACCGACAGTGGCCTCGCCGAAAGTGCTCACCTTGACGAGACAATAAGGGAAACATGTGTTATTGTGTTATCCTGTTTACTACCTCCGAACCTGATAGAGCTGGCATATACCATGCTGGACTCGCTGGAGCTGCGCGGTGTCAGTTCGTGGGAGAGTTCCATCGAGAATAACCGATGAAACGCCGGCGACGCTGCGGCGAGCAAGCACCGATGAGCCAAGAACGTGCAGTTGCCAGCTATCAGAGTCACGTCTGTGTGAACTGGCCTCGTCCACAGGCTCTTCATGTTCTCCTCATAGGTACTCGCAGCCAGGCATACTTCCGGCGGTACTGGTTTTGGCGGACAAAATGGCGCCTGTCAAGGAAAATTATTAATATGAATAAAATGTGACTTGAACGTTAATTCAGATTTATTCTCTGGAAAAAGATGAAGAACTTGGAATTCTCGAGGATTTTTTTATACCTGAAAAAATCAGGTAATTCTGAAATTTTATTTGAATTCACAAAGAATTTAAAAAAAAAACAGTTCTCTCTCTTTGATAATTTTGTTCTTATATTATAAGCAATCGGCGACTCATCGATTGACCAGGTTGTAAATTATATATATTTAAAATATATTATAAATATATATCTATTTATATATGAATATATTTGTTATTATAATTTTTAATAAGAAAAATGTGTTACGAAAAATTTTACGAAAGTTTGTAGCACTTGAAACTTAAATGGTTCTTCATTTTTCTTTTGAATAAATGAAAAGCAGTAGAAGACATTCAATAAAAAAACTTATTTTAAAAAGTTACATTCAAGAATCTTAAAAAAATGTTCTATACTAAATTTAAAAAAAAGCGGACGATTTCAGGAATTTTTAAATAAAATTTGAATAATTCTTACAAATAATTAATTAATTAATTAATTAAACTTAATGTCCGAAACGAGCAATCCCTAATTTTATATTTATTCCTGAGACAACATTAAAGATTACGAAAATATGCGAAAAATTTTCCTATTACCGTTTCTTGAAAATAAATTTATTATAAAATAGAGATATTCAATTTATATATAATTTATAATTTATATATCGTTACCTGTAATAAAGGTCTTTGCACCCTCTTCAGATTCGTCATCCAGAAACGTTGCTGACGACGTGCGATCAAGGCGGCGCGTATCGAATTTTCGAACACCTCGTTTACGCCATAATAAGTGAAGACACTTGTCTCGTAATAGCAGACACCAAGTTCTCGCGCTACCGCCCGTGCCTGATCTGGCATCACTAGATCGCTTTTTCTTGTAGCCCTGTGAATAATTAACATTTGTTTAAATTAATTTGGGATCATAATCCTAATATATTTCGCAATATAATACAAAAACGATGATTATCGATATCATCAAAATGTAGAATTATTCCGATAATGTATACAAGAGGAAGATTTATTAAAAGTCACGAGAACTTTTAGTCTTTCTCCCAAGGGAGTAATCGCCGTATGTCAAGGTTTGGTTAATTTTGGCTCGACCCGATTACACGACGACTTATCGGGAATTTTAAGCTTTTCACAATCGACCACAGTGCCATCATAAATTTCATATTCCACGATAAATTTCATATGTCGCATAAGCTGATCGTAATGAATATTTTTGCCAGTAAAAGATTTCGAGAAAGTTTACGAAGAGAACTCGCTGAGATCAATACTTTGGTACAATTCAGTAAACCCGTCTTTGAAGGAGCACCGATGCGATTGAATGAGTTTTACACGAGATTAAAAAATCGACTTTGAACACGGGAGTTTTGTTTTGTAGCCAAAAAAAGCGACTAATCGATTAGAATAATTAAGTGGTACATGTGTTTGGATTGGGTTTCTAAAAAATTGCTTTTTATATATTTTATAGAGTAATCAATTTTTTATATCGAAGAATTTACTTTTTAAAATTAAATTATTAAACTTAAAAAATCTTATATATCGAAACATTAAATTTTGTAATTTGTAATATTTAAAACAGAGAGAAATAGAAATTTAAAAAATTTAATTTTAAAAAATTTTTGAAAAAAATAAAAATTAACAAATTTTTTAATGTTGAAGGAATGTGTGTAAAATTTTTTTAATTCTTTAAAAAACTTTTATTGTATACTCTTTAAATTTTTCTCTAATTTTCTAATTTCTCTCTTCTCTAAAACTTCTTGAAAGAAATAATTTACCTTACAAAAGGACTGCGATCGCGGAAGTAGCTGAGATAAGTCTCGTCCCGGTACATGTACCGCAAATCGTTTTTGCATCCGACCAATAAGACCGGAGTTTGCGGGCAGAATCTTCTTATCTCGGGATACCACATCACCTTGCAGTTTCGCAAGGAAACGGGGTTGGTTATGGAGAAACATAGTAACACGACGTCAGACCTGGCAAGGTTCTTCGATTAATATCGATTCGCGCTGAAATTACGCTCGACGATGATTTTACCTGCCGTATGCGAAACGTCGATCCTTCTCGTGATCGCCAAATGTGTCCCAAAGACGTAGCGACACGTTTACATTGTCTACTACCTCCCAAGATCGCTCCAACACCTGGCGCGTATCATATTATACATCATATTTTATTCATATCACTGCATATCTCTAAGAAAATTAATAACAGATATATCTGTAATTACATAATTTAATATAAATTCTTGCCTTAGTGAAGTTTCTGAATTTTTTTCATATTTAATCATTTTAATAATTAATTTTCAATTCAGTAGTAGATATTTTTAAAATTATTTTATCTGATATTTTAATATTATATTTTACAATAATATTTAATCTAAAATATAGGCAAATTGTTTTTTCTAATATATAATTTATATTTATAATTTATATGTTACGTGGTTTTTCTCGCAAACTCACATCCTTGTAAATCCGATACTGGTCGATAGCCCAGACCGTGGGCACGTGAGTTGTCAGGAGCTGCGACAACGACACGTGCTTGTTGCAGGCCCTGGCGCAGATCAATCTGGTCTTTCCGACTGCCGTGTCACCCACGACCACGCACTTGACCAGTTCCTGGTGCGGTTGCTCATTGTCCATCACCGGCAATCTCCCCTTCTCATGCAATATACCTTTTCACCTGCCAGATCGCTCGAGTTCCGGACCGCTGTCTCCGGCGCAGATGACGCTACCGCTGTCGTATCCGTAGCCGCCGATTGCGTGCACCACATCCGACAACCGGACTGCAACACGGTGTCCCCGACTTTGCCGCAGATAAGATATGCACTGAAACTGATATAGATATGATTTGTCAGTAAGTCAGTCACAGCTTTTCCCATGTTACTTTCGAGAATGACTCCCACAATCAATGTTTCAATGTGTCTTCTAACGTAACGACACTCATTTTTCAAAAGTAAATTACGACAGTAAAAATTGTAAATGGACTTACAAACCGGAGTATATGTTACGTTGCTTTTCATAGTTCTTTGTTGCATAATGTTATGCCTTAAGTAGACGAGTGAACATTAAGTACTTTATGTTCCATCTGTTATACCTGAATTATTTAGCGATTTATAGTCACTAAGTACAAGGCCTGTTTGACTTTTTGAAGACAAATTTAGATTGTTTGCATTAAATCGTGCAATAAGTAATCTATGAATAGAATATAGATTAGATTGATTGCGTGAAATAATCATGTAAGTGTATTATTAATATTCGACGTGTAAGTCGTAATCGAAAGTCTTTCCTTCGAACTTGACCTCCTCGATCATATATATCACGAGACGATCGAAGATAGAGAAAGCGCGAGGAGAATCATATTCGTGCCAAAAATAATTTATGATTGTGGCCACATCACGTCAAATTTAGAACATTAACTTGACAAATTACATGATTACACGTATTCGCGAAAAAAGCAGGTGGCTGTAATAGGTATATTTTAGATAATCTGAGAAAGATCATAATTTATGAAACGTTTAAACAATTATATGCACAGCATATGTCTATTGATTTGACCCTACAAAAGTATTTGCTATATTTAGAGCTAGTAGAAGCTTCGCAACCTCAACTTTCATATTGCTTTAGCCCTGAACGCATATATAGATCTATAGCATTGTTCCAGCTGATTCATTCTCAAAATCATTGCTGCTCACTGAATCTTTTTCTCTGAATTTCCATTCAACTTTTCGTTTACTTTGTAGCTTTAGTTTCTGAACAAAACATATTATCCGGCCATTGTTACATATGTACATCTTAATGAGTCAAAATATATTTAACAAGTCCTAAAGCTCTTCGTATAAAGATATATGTACGTTTACTACTTAAATATTCATTAACGTTAGGTATAATCATATCTGGGTTTAATATTAATTCTTCCCCGAGTTCTCCGATGTCGTAAAGAATATTTGATTATTGAGCTATTCAATTCTCTGTATTCTTTAATAATGTAAATCTATCAATTCATAATTAGATATCACCTTAATTATAATACATATCTTGATTTTCTCTTAAACATGAATTTAGAAAATATAATATAATTGTTTTAATTGGAATTCTTGCAGTCTGTCAAAATCAAAATCTATTTCTTCAAAAAATTCAAGTTTGTATAATCTATAAAAATTTTCAAAGTCAATAAAGCTATTTTTTTAAACTGTAAATGACAATTGAAGACAAAGCTACAGGGTAGATTTATAATCTAGGCTTTATTATAAATAATTGAAACCTGATGTTATTTGCTATCCTTTGACAATCTATAATTTTTTCACTTTGATCAACATAACTGCAGATTTAATCTTATCAAGCGAGGTGAGCAAGAGCTATGTAGTGAGAAAAATTGAATTAGTTTCCCGCGACTTTCACGTTGAACGCATCCCAAGGTAACATGCGACGGGTATAATGTTATAATATCCGCTTGTTACGATAATGTTGCCCGTCCAGAGGAAACATGTCGATAATGCTAGGTGACAGCCACTCGAGATATGCAAAACGCAATATTCGCTGAGTGTGTTGTGTGTCATACGATGCGAAAATCGAAAGCTCCGTCGCTCAATAGTCGACTTGTTTCGCTGACGTTTTCCGGGAAGTGTCTTTGGACGAGACCTACTTCCATGAAATAGAATTTGTGGCAAGTCTGTCCATTCATTGAACAAATCGATTACACATTTTTACATTTCGATCAAAAATGCATCGAAAATAAAACATGTAGATTGGGTTGCTCCGCGAGATTACGTCGATAAGAGTTTTATATGTAAAATTATCGATTGCGAAAAGGTTGCAGGCTAATTAGTAGCAATCTGGCTCTTCGCGTGTCACAATCTGACCTCGTATTTTTAGTTATCGTATAATCTGTAAATGTAATCATGTCTCTTATCGAGTGTTTATCGTGTGTTGTAACGATAGATCAGCAAATAGATGACAATTGCACAATCAATTAGATATTTTAGATTTCCTTGTCCTCGTTTAGAGGAAATAAAATTTCCTCCATCTATTACATGTAATTTCATTGTAATTTCATGTAATCCGTTATGGTAGTTCTATTCCGATCCAAATTGCTAGCGAAAATCCAAGATGTTCATATTGCGTAGCAATCATCATCAGATACAAATAGATAGCTTTGTCCTTTCGATATTTCATGAGTTGTCAATAGTTAATCGTCAAACTAAAATTTCTATAATTTTTTAATATTATTAAAATCTCATTTCGATGAAAGAATTTGGATAAATAGGTTCTAAAATCTTATAAAACTTTGGTTTCCAACGCGTGTCTTGTTAATAGCTCAAATCTTTTTATTATGTTTGCAAACGTAAAATAATCCGTACGTGAATATGTATTCTAAGCCCTATCACACGCCATGAATCAAACATATAGTGCAGCAAAATATTATTGCGCAAAATAGAGTAATGCAACGCTGGTTTAAGTCAGAAGTCGTCATTAACTTTTAGCACAAGGCCCATCGATTTTCTTGAGTTTGACATTAAGTTGTTTTTGCACTTTGTGCTATGTTACGCACCACAAAATACGCGTGATGCATGTAAAAAGGGCATAAAACGAATTATTATAACACGTTGTGGCAACCGTATCCAAAGCAGTGGTCGCAACCGTGAAGCAATAAAATAGTTTTGTTTGAAACGAAAAAATTGAAGCAAAAGAGAAATGATTTGTTTGAACCACAATTAAAAATGTGATAAAAATGATGACATTTACAAGCTAAGCTTTATACAATAAAAATTAAATAATTTTAAATCATAATAAGTCACATATTTCCCCTCTTATGACTTTGGAAATATAAATCGTAATAAGACTTATTTCCCAATTTCCGATACATTGCGCCCGGATATGTCTCTGTTATCGAAATCAATAGTGTTACGAATTTGATAATAGCACTCAATATCTCACTCGCAATTTATTGGTGCTTAAAAAAATATTCATCCCACTTGGCAGGGAAAAGCAACCAACAACATATTTAAAAGATATGCGATAATCGAATAAATATTTCCTCTTTTTACAGTTAATTGATAAATCAAAGTTATTTTCAGAAATCTCATCGATAAAATCGTATAAGTTTTCTGCTATTACGTAAGATTTCAACAAGCGAAATAAAGTCGATTGTTTTCCATGCGGAAATTACTATTGCGCTACCAGTGATACGATGGAACTATATGCATCAATGACGTCAGAAGCGAGAAAATCTAATATAAAATTTTTCGTTCTTACGAAACTATGCGGAATGTAAAATGATTTAAAATAGAATTGGGAAGATAGATTTCGCAATATCTACTCGGTCTATCTACTCGTGTCTTTTATTGTGAAACGGAAATGAATATAGTATGACATGTATATACTGTGTATATGTGTACTATGTAGCTAATTACTCAATGTAATTCCCCTGTTTTCGCGGATAGTGATACTTTAATCGATGATGCAGCAAACAGTCTCTATGTCCAAGTTTTAAATTGATTTTAGTTTCCGTTTCTCCGGTCTGTGTGCTTTCACGAGAGCATATTTAGTCAGAGAAATATCGCTCTGACGTCATCGATGTATATAGCAAAAACGATTATTAGCCCGCTTGAAATAGTCAAACCCTAACAACTTTGGCGATACTAAATCACAGGCAAATTTCGCACCTTCGTAATTTTAAATATCTCTAATGTTCTTAATGTAGAATAATCTTCTATACTCCTGGACAAAATTAACGCATAATTGCTTTTTACTTTTTCTTTAAAATTTTTCATTAAAACTTAAATATCAGCATTTTAAAAAAAGTGAAAAAAAATTATGCGTTAATTTTGTCCAGGAGCATACACAGAAAAAAATAAGTGTCAAATCAAAACTTATATACTTAAACTAACGCGTTCATTGTTTCGTATATACGCAATAATTTATAATCTTCTTAAAAGAATTTAATAATTTTAAACTTAATAATTTCAACAATATTATAGTCTTATTTTAATATTGTAATTGTCATCTCAAGAATATATAATTATTTAATTCTACTTTAAGAAAATTATAATCTTTGATTTAAAAATGTTATTTCCTATCTAACATTATTTCTTTTCCATTCAAGAAAATTAAATCTTAAATCATAAGAATATATTTTTCTTGATTGAACTATGTAAAATGGCTTCATTCAAGTAAGCAATTATTCAAGCAATTATATTTTTCTTTAATTAACACAATATAATCTCATTTCAAGATTTCCATGTTAAAACTAAATATATTTTCAAAACAAGAATGCCATTTTTTTCTGCGTATTTATTATTAATGCTTATACTTGACATTTGACACATGTCAAATTTCGATAGCTGTCAGTGGCCATTTTCTCGTGAGGAATAATCGAACGCGGTTGCCTCCGCAAAAATATCTCTAGAAAATACATTTCGCGAATGACGTCCAATGTATCCGGCACGAGAGAGAAGCTCTGAGAGAACGGATGTAGAACGTGCGAGAGCGGACTGTAGATACATGC
Source organism: Camponotus floridanus (assembly GCF_003227725.1). NCBI lineage: Eukaryota > Metazoa > Arthropoda > Insecta > Hymenoptera > Formicidae > Camponotus > Camponotus floridanus. The sequence goes on from NW_020229236.1 coordinate 46,271, forward strand.
CAGCGGTGGCGGCGGCGGTGGCGGCGGTAGAAGAGCGTGCATTGCGGCGCGTAGAACAGCTGACGCATTGCAGAACGGGTCACGGGGAGGTCAGCCGCGAAACCGTAGCAGAAGAGGACCACCATCGTCGCCGCCACCGCCGTCGCCGTCAGTGGAAAAAGTCGAATAGGCGACCCGGGTCGGCGCACTATACCCGCCGACCGCTTTCTTCCATCCTCGTTGTCCGCCTTTTTCGTCATCGAGCCGAGCCGAGCCGCGCCGAGCCACGTCGAGCGGCGTAAATCAATCCGAAGGACGGTCCAAGTCCAAGAGAATTGCACGCGCGGGGTCAACGAGCCGCGCAACGGCCGCTCGCGTCGGCCGCATTAATTAAGTAAACGGTGCTTCTTATTGCCGACCTCTTTCAGCGGCTAATCGCGGAACTGCGAACTACGATTACAGGCCTCGCTGCGAACGAAATCGGACTCGACTTGGTGTCGCCTCGCGGAAACCATTGCGTCACGTGTACCTGTCAATTTCGGAGCATTCTCTCCTCTTTCCCTCTCTGTCGACGTATCACGCTTCCGTCGTCTTTATCCGCGTCTTTGCTCCAATATTACTCGATGATGAAACGTGACGCAGGCGATAGTCAGATAGTATAGGCACGCGCCGCTTAAATCACGATACACGCAACAATCGACGCGGTCGTTAAGGCAAACGATCGCGATATACCGCAATGTTAGAGGGAGGACATAAATCAATTTTTAACTGTGCCGCGACGTGGGTCGACGATCCAGTTGCGATCTTCATTCGAGGCGAACGGCTAATTGTCGTTAAATCTCTACGTATTCGCGAGCTCATTTGCGCCTTATTCGAAGGAATCCTTCAAGCGATGAGGCAGAAAAAAGAAAATTGCTGTAACACGAGGACAAAATATATGCTTGGCTCGCTGATTCATTCTATCGAATGGTACACATGACGTGACGATAATGTTGTGTACGTGACACGTGCGAAAGAAAATACATATGCATATGGATGAACTAATATTAATGCCAGCCGTGCAGCAACATTAATATTCGCAAGAACGGGGTACCGCGATTTCGAGGCTCGCCTCTGCATCGGCGGGGAAGCTCGCACTAGCTCTGCAGACACTGCTCTCTTATATAAGTTAAAAGCGAGACGGATGGAGAGATGGACAAAGGGGAGAAAGAGACAGAAGGAGATGCAGAGAGGAGTAAAACCAGAGAGATAAATAGATGGAATAATAGTCGACGGCCAGCACGCGATGAAACATCCAGAACGCATCGACATCGAGCGCAACCACGCTTCGATCGAGACCAGATTGCTGAAGGCAGCGTTTGACGCTTTCCTCCGAGATAGTATCCCTTAAGGGAGACTTTCTCGTGGAAAAACGAGAAATTTGTCTGCCTCGAGACTCAACAAGCTTAAGTCAAGCGTTGGAAACAAGTCGACAGGCTGGCTGTCGTTCGTTCTGACGGAGGGACTTACTCGTGTGATCAATTTATATCATGCGCCCTCCCCTTCACCGACGTGATTCTTCCTCCCACGACGTGCACACACCCGCGACAATTCTCCGGCACCGAGGAGACTCGCACCGCTCTCCAAGACGCACTCGTGGCGATCCACGTTCCCTCTTTCTCTCTCTCCTTTGCCCCGATGACAGCTGCACGCCGGTTCGCTCACTCCGGCTGACGCATGCTACGCGAGTACACGCGACGAGTTTGGCGAGATGGCACGTTCTCGCGCGAGTGGAGCTAGATATATGTATGTACATTTGTATACATATGCATACAATCGACTCCGTGTGTAGAGTCGAGAGAGAGAGATGGGATGGGATTCGCACAGTCGACGCGCGTTGACTCGACGGGGCGTATTCTCTCGATATCTCGGGTGTCTCCCTTTACTCGTAGAATTTTCTCCACGAAGATGACACGATCAATCGCAGAGGTCTAACGATCTCCTTTCCTCCCGTCTTCCTCAGCCGCTGCCGTCTGTCGGACTAGAAACTGCAGCGGCGGCAACCAGGACGTTCCACGCAAGTTCCAGCTGACGTCCTGACAGGGCGGGCGCGCGAGGAGGGGCACTCCATCCGAGGCGAGGAAGGGGAGGATGCGCCCTATGCACGTTCCTCAGACCGAGACGCTCTCCGATTTTGCTCCGATTATTTCGATCGGAAAATTCGCCGATTCCCGAGACGGATCTCGACGATCACTCGCGACGAACGTCTATTCTTTTCGCTCGGGACAGTTCTTTGGCACGTGTCGAGAATCGGTACGTCTTTATGAGATCGCAACGAAAGAGAGAGAGAGAGAGAGAGAGAGAGAGAGAGAGAGAGAGAGAGAGAGAAAGAGAAGAGAGATAAGAGTTCCGATCTGTTCCGTTCCTCTACTCGCGACGAATGCCTCCCACCACCCCCTGCACAGCTCCCACCCTCTCCCTTTCCCTTCGCGTATCCGTTTCTCCTCTCGCCCTCGAACGGATAACTCACGAGGGCGTCGATTAGCGGACCGAGTCGCCCCGTTAGCGAAGAGACACCGTATGCATCGTAGAATCGCTCGCTCGCGTGTTTGGAGCAGAACTGCGCACCACCTGTCAACGACTGGCGGTCGCTTCGCGAGTTGACCCACCTCCGCTTACGAGAGCCGCCGCTGCCAGTCGATCGAAACCGCCGCTGCCGTCAAGGCTCAGTCACCAGGTGAGGAGGCACCAAGAGGACGTTGAGCTATCGCCATATCGACGATGCACGTGTCCTGTGCACGCGAAATAGCGTACGAAGAGTTGACGACGTTATCACAGCACCGTTACCTCCCTCTGACCGATACGATACTGATTGCAGGGGAGAAAGGAGAAAGGTCGATAGTCGTCGTCGCCGACGTCGTCGTCGACGATTGTCCGCTCGGTGCTGCCTCGGTCGTCGACGGGCGCGTCGGCGACGATGCGCACGATGAGAATGTACGAGTTAAGGTAGGGTAGGGATAGGGTAGGGAGAACGGTTCCGCCGCACCAGAGAGGGAACAGAGAGGGAACAAAGCGAAGGGGAAGATGAAGGAGGGAGAGAGAACCGCGGCGGTTCGGTTGACAAGATAGACCCGACAGCACCCGGCCAACTGCACATCGCTGAATGAACCCGCCGTGACCCCGACCCTCCTCCCGAATCATGTAACCACCCTGCCGACTCCCCCTTCGTCTTCTCCTTCCCCGTCGACTGACGCGATCTTGCTGTTATTTTATAAACGTCCTGCGCGCTCGTCCTGCCCTTCGCGACCTGCTCATCCCTTCGACCGCGCTGACGTCTCTCGGGATGCAGCGATACGTTGCACGCCGACTTCTCCTCCCCCCCCTCTCCCTTGGGGAAGTATCGTCTTGAGAAAGATACTAAAATTTCATTTTTCGATGACGCGCTTGAAATTTCCCTCGGCTTAACTCGATTCTCCTTTTGAGCGAAATTTCACGATTTGTAATTGCAAGAGACTGCTTTGTGAGCAATTTTCCTACACAAGTTATCTCTCTGATTGAAGTAGAATTTCTTCTTATTGTGCCAATAAAATATTATGTTGATAAAAATTTCATATATATAATAATAGAAGAAATTATTGCTCTCCTTTATCTCGTAGAATAATAAATAATCATCTAATTTTTATAAAGATGCCTTGAGATAGATTAAAATAAAAGTGAAAAAATAGAGCACAATATCAATTTGTTGAGTTAATGGATTTTATTAAATGTAGATAGCGATTTGATAATGCTTCATTTAGAAAATGGCACAATAATTGGATGCTCGATTTAGATTGTCATGATCCCGCGTGATGATAATGGCAGACTTATTATTCTATTTCTTCTTTGTGAAAGAAGCTTGCTTATGAGCGCGTTCGTGCAATCTTATTGGAACACTATTCATGCGCTATCTATTTTACGTGCGTCAGATCCCACCCTCCCCTTCTCCCGTTAGCTATAATCATTCTATATCTATTACTTGTCAGTACCAATAGGTGTTAGCCACACTTAAAAGGTTTGATTATCTTCAATGGAATTTACTGAATGATTCTTCGAACAACTTCATCAAGCTCGAATAGAACGATAAGTTGACTTATTCTCATTCAATTTCATTTTCTCAAGTTAATATTAATGTTAGAAAATTTAGATAAAACGCGCTCACAGTTATAATAGTTCAATATTAATTTAATCTATACATTAATCTACAATTTCGAAAAATTACGTAATATAATCTTAATTGAGTGACATACATTTTTTTACAATAATTACGATGATTATAATGCCAGAACATAAAAATATACACATTCTAAACTTTATTTTATATATATATTACTCTGCTAAAATATAGTAATTAGTTCACTTAGAGATAATATTGTGATAATAATTGTTTAATGTATCGTAATATAATTCTCCTCTGCCTTATAAAAATTTTTCCTTGACGATAAAAATAATAATTTGCAACTAATGGATGATGAAATTTATTTATTCCCATCAAATGATGAGCCGTAAGAATTTTATATTCCCCTCTTTCCCTTCATTTGATACAGGAGATACAATACAAAAGAATATGTACCGGTACCGATATCGGCACCGTGTTTAACCATCACGCGCATGCTGGATTCGTTGTGACGTCAGGGGGCGAAAAATCAATCCACCCTGCCGCCGCACTGTAGCGTGCGACGAGGTTGGGGGTTGTGTGTTACGTTCCACTGTGTTTTATCCCTCCCCCTCTCTTCCCACTGTCGCTGTTAATTGTTACAGCAGTCGCACTCGCGCGAATGTAATTGCGTGACGATAAAGGATTTATTTTATGGGGTTTTGATAATTTAACGGAGATGCGTAAGCACGTCGTGTGTTAGAACTCGCGACTCGTCCGATCGACATGTTTATTGCCACGATGCGAACGAGATCAACCGTAATTGTGATTGTAAATGTCGCGTGCATCATCCTTGAAGCACTTTAAATCATGCTTGAATAAAAAGCGAATCGTACCGAACGACCATCAAGCTGTCAAGGCGAATCAACGGCCGCATCGTAGAAATTTATCCATATCTTTAGCCGCCGCAGTGAAATCAGTTGCCGCATTACTGCATTTCCAAGCAATGTTTATTTCGAGATGTCTAAGATGATTTTAAGTCAAATTTCTCTCGTTTAAATGTTCTATGTAAATTAATTAATATTTTTTTTTCGCTGTCATCGATCTCGTTTACAGATACATTATTTCTGATATAAAATTAAATTGTGTAAAATATATAATTTTTTATTATTAATTATTGATACATAATTATATATTTTATTTTTTTAAATTATACAATATCGTTGCTTTAGTTCACAAATATATTCCGATTATGAATTATGATTTAAATCATTTCAATATGTGTGTGTCATCCATTTTAAATAGCACAATAAATAAATAAAATGCGACTTTATATCGTTTTAAGAAAAACTTATGATAAGTTTTCTCTTTTTTCTAATTATTTTTCAGACATGGAAAATTTTGAAACTGTTTTTGTAAAATTTGCGCAAAATTTCGTCACAAAATTCATATTTCTTCTGAAACAAATATAAGAATCTTAATATTTACTGAATAAAACGCTCATATGTTTACTGCGTGTTCTATTAACTAGGATATAAACGATTATCGCGATAACCGTGAATAAGACACGTAATTGTCCGTTGTATTAATTGGTTAACCGATCAATTAACCGGCGCGACCTGTCCATCAGCGACACATACGTGGTATATATACTTATGTAACAGCGGAGACGAGGGGCACTAATACGCGAAATTACTCGAATACGTGTATAATGGCAATTGCGTGTCTTACTTGTGCACGTACCAATAAGCAGCGACAAAAACACGTTTGCAATCGAGGCAATCAAATGGAACGGTGCGTCCACCCACGCAGCAGTCGCTTCTCTCCCGAAACTCTGCCTGACCAGCCACATGAAATTCCCTCGGTTGACTGTTAGCAACTAAAATTGCGACACTGAAAACAGCGTCTTATACGCAACATTAATACGTTGACTTCGACTGAGGAAAACAAACACGTAGCTCATTGATAAGTAATTCAAAGCCATATGCGCTCGTCGCGCATTATGTATATGTACATTACGATACCTGGCGATAACGCGTATTCTATCATTATAACAGAATTATATCGCGAAGTTTACCTTGAGACAATAAAAATGACATTTCGAAAAGATCACCGGGAAGAGATTATTTTTTATCTTTACAAAAAGTAATTAACATTATAATTATTATTAATAATAATAAAAATTAATATAATATTAATACTAAAATAATATTAATATTATATTAATATAAGATTAATAATAAAATAATATTATTATTAATAAAAATTAATTAATATTATAATTAATAATTAATATTAATTTATTTATATTTAATATGAAACAACTAATAAAATTGACTTCAAATATAAATATTTTCCTACAAATATTATAACGTTTTTTCAAATATTTATATTCACACGCATTTCGTGCGTAGTTTCAATTTTTTACTTTTAAACATCTATCAATGATTAATGAGTATCATCAGTTTCATAAAAGATGTTAGAGTCTCTTAGCTCTTTTCTTTGATACGCACTTAATAACGTTCCGTTATTAGTAGCAAATTTATGCGTGCATATGTGTTATCGCTGATCGATCGAGCACTCGCTTATATAACGCTATGTAAACAACGCGCGGATATTTATACGTGCAAGCTGAACGATTTTCCGAACGACAACGATTTATGACTATAGACGGCTCATTGGTATTCGATAACGGCGCGCGCGTTATTAACGCGTGTAATTAGCAAAAAGGAACAGCGATAAACGCGCTGCGTAGTTTGGTAAATTGACTTGTTTACCTTCCGTTCGCGAATGGCTTCTATACAAATAAATGAAATCTGACTCGCGATGTCTTATTTCGCGAAAGCAGCTTCTTCGCACATTTATTATGTGCGAGCGTGTGCGCGCATTTATTATGCGTTTTATTTATATGCGAGGCGAGACTTTATTATTGCCTGAACATTCTTCAGGTATGCGAAACACATGCGACACGAATCGAAACCTGGGACACGCGCGGAATTGACGGGGTACTAACAGAAGCTGCTTCTTATCTGCTTACTAGTAATTACGATGAGATAATTATGCAACTAGAATAACGAGACAGTAACGAGACATAAAGAAGATAATTTTTGCGAAATCGCTCTGAGAATAACATCTGACATTTTGCTGCGCACTTATTTCGCGACGATATATAAAGATAAAATAAGATAAATAAGCGAAGAGAGAATTAAAATAGGCGCCAAGAGATTAAATAAAGGCAACAACAGAATGCAAAGAGTACATCTCGCATTCCTTGACTAGTTCTATATATTGTTCCCCGAATTGACTCTGAATATTACATTTCTTAAAAAAAAAAAAAAAACGAGAGAACGGAATAAAATAATAACTTCATCGAGTAGTGGAAAATGTTGAACGCAGTCAGATGCGCTTCTACGGTACGAAAAATGGCAAACAAATCTCGTCTTCGACGCCGTATTCGGCATGAGGAATCAAAGTAGATTCAACAGACACATTATTCGATGCATCATTAGCTTATTAAGTTGGTTAAGCGAGGACGAAAGAAGACAACGTTATGCATCGCGATAGTCATAAGTTGCTTTCAGGCGTCGTTTTAGAACCGCGATATTTTATTTCGTTCTTTGTACTGTGATTCTTTTCCAGCGTTTGAAATTTACATTTCCATCTGATAGTGAACTGAAAAAATATTTGTAACAGTCATTTTAAAGAATATCTTTATCTTCACAACACATACGGAAATATCGTTTTTTTTTAATTTTTTATTTAAAATAAGTATTCTATAGCACAAAGTCCATATAAGCAAGATAAATAAGTCCAGACAATTAATTAAAAGAAACTTTAGACATAAGTGCGCAATATTTCAAACGATGTCAATATTGTAACGATGTTCATATTATTTTTTAACTTTATATCTCATTCATTCTTGTCACATAAACAACTAATGAGTTAAATTTCTTAAATAAAATATTAATCAAGTTTGCTCATTCAAATAAATTTGTGTTAATAATAAATATATTTTTTTATATTATTTTTTATATTGTGATTATTTATATTATTTTATATGATATGAAATCTTTTTAGCATTGTTTAATAAATAATAACATTAATAAGAATTGTTTATTTACGTTTGGAAAATAGCTTGCCTGCATACAAATAAAATGGTAATATTCAAAATGTAACGATTTTTAAAAATTGTTTAAAATAACTAATCTTTTTTTGTAAATAAATATTAATACATTTTTGTTTTTTTTTTTTAGATTTATTTAACAGCTCAAAATATTTATTATATTAAAATAGGATGTATTAATATCAAATAATGTTAATATATTTGGACATACATATAAGAAATAATATGTATGTATATTTTATGTCTTTTATAAATAAAATTTATTTATTCGTGAATTATGATATATATATATATATATATATATATATATATCATAAATAAAATTCATATATTCGTTGAATTATGATATATATATATATATATATATATATATATATATATCATAATTCAACGAATATATGAATTTTATTTATAAAAGATATAAAGGACATTTTACGATTCTTACGGGTTTTAAATTGCATAAAATGAATTGGCATAAATTGCCGGAATAAATTGATTTAGGCATCAACCTAACACAAGATGATTAAACATCCATTATTACATCGATAACCATATCTGGGTCATGCAACGTGCGACTTTTTTTTAGATATTTTTATTTGATAATACAAAAATTATATATTTTACAAATAATTGTATAATTATATATTTTGTGCTACATATTATTTTACTCGTAGCGTACATAAACGATAAAAATCAACGTCATGAAAAATAAATCATCTATTAATATTTTATATACACACACACATTCTTTTTCTAACATTTTTTAACTTTAAACATTTATTTAAAATTGAACTTTTTAATTCAATACTTTTATTATTACTGTTAATAATTTTTAAAATAAATTTTATATAATAAAGACACCAAATGTGTGTAAAACAAATTTTCTTATTTGGTGCTTTTATAAATTATTTACTAAATATAAATATTGATTGTAATAAAAATTGTTTAATATACTTGATGTTTATCAGGTTAAATAACGTATATTTGATAACGTTAAGTATAGAAGTATGTGGCGCTATCTCGAGAGCGATATCATCAAATAAAGAACAAAGCTCGTGTAGTCATTGAATAATAAATTGACAAACAATTAATTTCAAGTTAATTTAGAATAGAAAATTGATGCAAAAAACATAAGATTTAAAAAAAATATATCTCTCTTTAATATCTCTTTTTTCTTTTTCGATCTCTCTTTTTTATGTAGAAATAGAAAATTATTATTAATTATTTTTCAATATTTAGTTAATATTTTTCTTGCCTATTCTTTTTCTATATCTTTTATCTTTTAAAAAAGACATTAAATTAAAAGGCACTAAAGTGAAATTAAATTTGTGGCTGTTGGTGTATTATTTTATTTTTATTTTATCTTATTTATAATTATAATTTACATTTTATTTTTAAAAATATAAAATTATAATTAAAAATATAAAATGTAAAATTATTGCTAAAGCTAAATTAATATTGTAAAATCTGCAATTTAATTGGATTAAAAAATAGTTTTGAAGATCAATAAAAACTTGGATTCATTAATGCAATAATATTTTTAATAATAAAAATAACATTAATCTATATTTAATTTTCGGAATGAACCCTGAAGTCCTTGAAGTTCTATTAGAAGACGGGACGTTTTCGATTCCGGTAAACGAGCATTCTCGTCTGTACGACTCAATTTCTCGTCTCGCAAAAACCAATCTCTATTCTTTTCCATTTTCTCTTGCCAAGCAGCTATGTATGCGTAAAATAATATTATAAATATCTAAGCTTGATAAAATTATGCGGAGAAATATCGTCATTTTAATCATGCCTAATGTATCAAGCTTTCACAATTAATATTATTTATTAATTATGATAACATTTTTTGTAAATAATATTTTTTGCGAAACGCGAAAAAATGTTTTTATAGCGAGAAGTGAATTGATTTTGGAAATGAATTGATTATAAATTTATAATAAATAAAAGATTATATTTACCATTTAATTCTTGAAAAGTGTCTGCTTTGCCACCCCATTCATTGGGAAGTATGTCCCTATCCATATAAGCGTATAATTCCTCTCCGCCGCCATTATGTACGTAAAACTGCAAATATAAGAATTATTTCGCATGTTTTCAACTCGTTTTTAAATTGTATTTTATGATAATTTTGTATAAATTTTTGTTTACCTTCTTAATCAGCTTTTCTTTTAACAATGGATAAAATATGTTGACAATATTGGTAATGAACGACGGTGCATTAAGAAAATGAACACTAAACAATCGGAAAGGCATGCTATCTTGCACTGCTAACATCGCCCGCCTTACAATGGATTGTGTCGGAATAAATTTTGCAAAATGCGCCGTGCTGTATCCCTAAAATGTAATAAATTTTCTTTCAGATAAATTAATTTATCATTAAAAATGTGTGTGTGTATGTAAGTGTAATTATATCCGAAAATAATAAAAATTAAAAACTGTAATAAACGTTGCTTAATGCGATCTTTTTATATCTATTTTTTATTTATTAAACTTTGTAAATGAAGTGCCTCATGCGATTTCATCTGCTTTTGACGTAACACAGTGGCGTAACTAAGTGAAAGTGTATTCGATTTACTTGGCGCTTAAGTGCAATCTAGCCTTTCATATTTCATCCCCTAGCTTCACACCCAACCCTTTATATACACTTTCTTCTTAAAGTATGAGTAATATAGTGTAAAAAGAATAAAATGTGATTACCCTGTCAAAACAATTAATATTTTACATTTATTTTTTATATTTATTAATTATATTTATTTATATTTATTTATTATAAAATACATTTTTATATATTTATTAATTTACAGTATATTATATTTAATGGCTATCGCTAATGAATTTTAAATTTCAAAGTCCAGTAAATTAAAGAATACTCGGTATACTGATATATGTGTGTGTTGATAACTGCATTTTTAATATTAAAAATTAAACATAATAAAGAAAGAAAAGTAAAGCAATCCATACCTCAAGATCTATGATCATAATATTGGACAAACAGGATTCCTCCCATAAACGAGCATCAAGTACCATTAAAATACGTTTAATTACCGCTTGAAATGAAAACTTCTCCACGTTGGTATCGCGTAATCGAAAGACGGTGACACGATATCCATCCTCAGTTAATGATGGCAAGATGAAGTAGTCTCTAATAAAAATATTTGAAAAGAAAGAACCGTGAAAATTTGAAACTTTCTAATTCGTCCTGAAACTTCAGGAGGATACTTTAATAATTTTTTCTCAGAGATCGCGCGAAAAAATGTAAGATTTATTTACACTACGCCAACACAATCTTGAATATCCCGAGATAGCGGATCACGAACGGTGAAAAATTCCGGCATGGATGTTCGAACGGTGTAATATCTTTCCAAGATTAATTTACACTTCTCAACGCTGTTCTTACAATTGTAAAGAAATCTCTCCAGTTTGACGTCGTCTACAATAAATAAAATCGTGATTTATATTTTTCTGTACAATATTATTACACATATATTCTTTATTTGATTTAATTATATTTAATATCAATATTATTATCAAGTATTTTATTTTTCTAATTTTTGATAAATACGTACCTATGTGATTTGGTAAGTGTGGCTGCTTAGACAGCCATTTTCGAAGCGTTCTGATGTCCTGTTCTCTCATTTCCGGATCAGGTGGGAGCTCCTTGTCCATCTGTTTTTGTTGCGTCGGTGTTGGTGGTAATAATGTCATGATTTTCTGAAACAATACTTAAATTAATATTGTCCTCTAGCTATGATACGAGAATTGCGGAATTCGTTATAACAGAGGAAAAATTCCGTTAATACATTTATTATTTTATTCACATATATACACATGTAAAGTTTTATTTTCTTATTCTGCAACATGAATTTAAAACAGGAAATTTTTATTTATTACAATCCTGAGTTTTTTACTTTGAAATCTTTTACTTTAAAATAAACGCCTGTCATTTCTTTCGTCACTAATGTATTTGACGATATAAGATTGTATTTATTGTTTACTTTAACACTTTTCCTATCAGCACAAATAAAGAGTCGTATGTTTTTGCAGTTTAATTTTCTCTTTTAGTGAACAAATATTTAATCTAGAATTCCGAATGTCATTTGATGAACTCATAACACAGAAGTCAAAAAATTTAAAAAAGAAGAGAGAAGATATATAATAAGAAGACATATAATAATAAAAGAAAAAGAAATGTAACTAAAACATAACTATTGACTTTTTATTTATTTTTGTACTGATATTTATTCTTCGCATTTTTGTATTTCCTTACATCTTCATATTTCATTTGATTTGTCATAGTGTCGTAGCATCATTTGTCACATTTTATGAAAAAAATATGTATATCGTATATATTGTCTACATGTGATTTATTACTGCTGCGAAAAGATAACCTCGTCCGTTCACGGCGCCACACAAACGATGTTTACCTCTTAAAAATATTTGCTTGAGAAACGAAGGTGCGAGAGTAATAGGAAATAACATACAGGCGAGTCAGGAAAAGGAACGTGTACATACGTGACACGAATTCGATCTCGTAAGCCTGTCCGAATTATTCGCAAATTTCGAACGCATTTTTTTTCGCGAAAGCCGATTGAGTGCGTTGAATATCAATTAGCTTACAATCATCCATTACATTTTTTATTATTATCGTGGAACTGCACGACATTTATAAAGAAACGCATTTCAGTTCGCATATATACGCTTGTTTTCAGTGACAAGAATTAAAATTAAATCAAATTGTTCCGATAAATAAATTCCGACAAATCAATTGAGTTTTTAATGTGGCTAGATATTTGTTTATTATTCATACTTTTCGTGAAAACATATAAGCAAAGGAAAGTAGCGTGATATCACTTGTAATCATTAAAATTGGCGAATTTTCGTGTTATTTTAACAATCAACTTTGTAAATGAAGAAAAAGAATAATATTGATATGAAGAAAAAGAATAATATTGATATTTATATGTCGACTAATTTATATTTTAATCTACTTTCTACAAATTAATATTTACAATTAATATTAATATTCACAAGAAATTGGAATAAAAATATTATATAAAGCTGATATAATATTAAAAAACTTTTCTCCTAAATTAAAGTAGATAATTTGCTCTAAATTGCTTGAGTTTTAAAAATAATTACAAAATAAAACTATGAGGATTAAAATAAATGGACGATCGTGTCTTTTATTGATCAATCTAGGATCAATCTTTTTTATCTATAAATTTTTATCAACTAAATTACAATTCAGATATATTAAAGATTTTTAATATAAAATTTAAATGAATAAAATTATTTGAAAAATAATTTTTTATCTACTTATATCTTTCTAAAATCAATTGGAAATAAATTTTAATATGAAATAGCTTTCTATAAAATATATTCAGATTTTTGAAAATATATTTTCTCTAAAAAAAATTAATTTTGTCAAAATTTACAAATGAAAATGCATAATTTCTGTCATGTTTTTACATATTTGCAAAGAATCTTGTTTTGCAATTATTTAAAGACAAGAAGAAGACATAATTTGAAGATTACTCTCTTAGTCTATGACGATACTTACTTACTTCTTGCGTAAAAGTTATAATAAATCGCAGCTGGAGTGTCGTGAAGTTCGTGAAAATTTCACGCGTTGCACTGTGCAGCACAGCTTGATGAGTGGAAGAAGTCTTCCACCTTTCTGGCGTTCAGGATTTCTATCTGCTCGAAGCAGAGCGATTCCTCTCTTCCTCGAGTTAGCAATACTTCAAGTTCCCCACCATCGAGTATATCGCATATATATATAAGATATATATATATATATATATATATATATATAAGATATATAGATTGTATACATAAGAAGAATATTTACACATACACACATATATACGTGACACCCAACGCGTGCGTGAACTTAAATAGAGAATGCAGACTGCTCGTCTCATTGTTTTCATAACGAAACTTAGTCAACGTGATCGGATTGCAATGACGATTGCTCGATTTCGATCGTTAATCTCGCGTGAAAGTAGCGAGGGAGATATTGTGAAAAATATAAACGCAATCTGTGAAAAAAATAAATCTTATTTTGTTAACATAAACTTTTAATTTTTGATTTCTCTAATCACATTCAGATCAAAATCCGATGAAAAATAAAAATAAAATCTTTACTTAATTTTAATGTTATATCTTTCATTGATTTAGAATTCAAAATAAAGATGCATCTCACAAATAAAATTGCGTGTAAAACTCATGACAGTCTTGTGTTTAAAAATAAGTTAATTTAAATACCGATAAATATGAATACAATTAATCTATGAACTTTCCCTTTTATTTTTAAATAGTTTTTCTCCATTTCTTATATTTTCTATATTTCAGTTTCTATACAGTATCAATATGCTTTCTGCTTTATAATTTAATTATAATTTAATTATGCATAAATCGGTCTTACTTATTATCAGTCTTATAATTTTACGTAATAGATATTAATATGATAAAATAGATGTATCTGAATATTTTGGCTGAAAATGAGAATAAGTTAAAGAAGTTCACTGTTTAAACACTTTCTAATCAATATTACTTCTACAAAAATGGCTCGTCAAATAGGCCAGAATCATAATTGCTAATATCCACTATCATTTATTTACGCTATGTTTCTAAGCTGTCCGACTTTAGTAGTCTAACTTGTGATTAAGGTAATCAATGCACCATGCATCTGATTGCGAAAATTGCTGAATTATACAAATACGGGAGTCCTCGAAAGAATATTTTAAAAGCTGTATATTAACCTACTCGAACAATCATAAAATTACAACATAATATTAAAACGATGACTACATATCAACAATTGATTGTGCAATATTTTCCAAGATATTAAAAGTGTAATTTATTTGACATATTCTAAGTGATATTTCTATTATTTAAATATCAGAAAATTCATAAATTTGAAATTTAATAGATTTTATGTTAGCTTTAATTAAATCCATTAGCTATATTTAAACCCATAATTAATGTGTATGTGAGAGAAAAAGCAATTCTTCACTAAATAATATTTTATATCAATAAATATAATCGGAGTTGTTTAAAAAAAGTTGTTAAAGAAAGCTATTATTAAAAGATAATCATACATTTTTATACATCCCTGACCAGAAAATTTGAGAATTAAACATTGAATGTGCTGATGAAAATTAAACATGTGAATGTGCTGATTATCAAGACAAATATAAAGACACATAGATATTTTTACACACAAGATTTCGAACTTGCCTTATGTAATGGGTTTGTTCACAGTCAAAGTACAGCGGACTTGTACTTTGAATGCTGCTAAAGTTTGCAGAATATTCAATCAAAGTGACTGTTGATTTATAAATAGGCATAAATGAGCAAAATGCAAAAGAATGTAACTAAAACTCATATTTCGAATACATAAAATGTGACAGATGCAGCTACATAATTCGATAATCTTGAACGTCTCAGATTAATTTGGGAATTAATTTGATCAACAATTAATTTGATCAACAATTAAGATATAACGATTTAACGTAACATAATTGACGAAAGATTTAATCTTATTTTCTCGCTTGTAATTAGTATTTATTATAATCCATCACAATTGACAGTTGACGGTCCAATGTCCAATTTTTCTATACTTCACGTGTTATCGTTATGTTGTTAGCCTATCAATTTATAGCAGCGTTATTTATAATTGCATTATTTATAATTGCATTGGAAATTCCATCATTATATTTAGAAAAATTGGATTTAGCTGACAGAGCATGAAGTGTCGTTCTAAAAATCACAAAATGTGAGGTTTTCGTTGAACTCGCGAAATGGTGGACTGCATTACCATATGCAACAGCGCCTGCATAACATGTATCTGGTGCATTCTCTTTTCGGTATGGTACGACTAACAGCCAACCTGTGGCAAGCTGACCTGGAAAAATAATGTTCAAACATATTCTGCATGCTTCTTCGACCAAATTAGTTTTTTCTTTTCTTTTAGTTTTCCAAGATTCTCAAAAAATCTTAGAAAAGTGGACTCGAGCGAGTGTTGCGTGCGCAGAAAGTCGATTTTGAAACACCGAAAAGCACGTTCGCGTGATTTTCCGACATGCGTAAAAGATAATTCAATTCATGCACAACGATTCAAGGATTCTCGCTTCGAACGCCATCGCAAAGATCGACGAGAGTATCGTTCCGGAGAAAAAATATGTGATCGATCATTGAAAGAGCGTCAAAACGCATGTCGATGCTTAAAAAAGAACAGGAAAACTTCGCCAGCATGTAACAGATCGGTCAAGTATTTGAATAATTGTAATAAATCGGACGGTTTTTTGAGCAGAGAGGATAACAACGCAATTTGGAAGCAAACAAAAGCGAATGTATCTGTAAAAGATCTTGAGGTATACTGACAGTATCTGTTTCCAAGAATCGAAAATAAACTTGAATAATGTGCAAAACAAATAAAATTATTGAATAATAATGACGAACGTTTTAAACGTTTAGTTAAATCAATAGCAATATTGTTAAGTGCATAGAAACGCATGTAGTCTTTGAATTCTAGCGTTTATTAAGAAGAGCTATCGATTTATATTTGCAAACGTGCGAATAAAATAAATATCCGACAATAAATAAAGCGAACATGTTGAATATTACATTTATTAGTTTTGTCATAATATTAATTTTTAATCTACGATTCCTATATAGAATTATATCGTGAATAATATCGTTTATTAATTTGTTAAAAACAATTTTTTAAAGATTTTCGGGAGCAGCTAAATTGCTCTGAAAATTCTGTTCAACATTATAATCACGTTTTTTGTCTGTCACATTTTTCTGGAGGACAATATCCTTGAAAGGAGGTCGCGTTGAGTTAACGTCGGAATCGTCAACAATTTGCACGACTTTTTGGACTGTTGAAAATTCCATTACGACCGTCGATTTCGTGTCATTTATTGTTTGAGAAGCTTCTGACATTTTTGTTTTTTCATCGAGGCTCTTTGCTTCTAGTCTATTTTTAAAATGCAAATTTAATAAAACGATGACGTATAGTAAAATGGATAACATAAAAAAATAAAAAAAGAGAAAATAAAAAAAATTTATATAATTATATATTGTTAAATATAATTATTTTGTTAATTATATAAAATTGCATACAATAAGATTTATTTGTTACTATTATTTACGTATAATTATGTCAAAATATTTATAATTCTATATTGAATTATGCAAAAATATCGAATATAATGCTCAGAAAAAAATCTAATATAATTCTACATAATTTGATATAAAGTTATAAATATCTTGATATAACATGTAAATAATAATATAAATAGATCTTATTATACATAATTATATGTAATTAGATATAATTATATATAAACTTTTTCTCAGAAAGAAACGAATAACATATATACATATAAATCTTACGGAAGTGGCATTTTCTCTCCGTTCTTTTTCTGATATTCCACTGCATATCTTAAATTTTTCCTAGATCTTTTCTTCTGACATTTTTTACTTCTGCGCTCACGATTATCGTTTTTATTGAGATTGCGATCACCATTGCCATCAAAATCTGGTTTTCCCGACTTTTTGACAGTTCGTAAGATGTAACTCTTTGGTTTTTTCAAATCAATTCTTGATCGAGGAGCAGTTTTCCTGGCACAACAACGGTGTCCCTGATATTGCCACCTAATGTGAAATTATTAGTATAATGACATAATTATAATTGGCATAGCATCGAGAATTTTATATTATATTAATATTTTAATCATTTAAAATTTAGATAGGAAAATAATTCAAGACGGATCATGATTACCATAATGCACAAGTCGTAACTGTGGAACTGAACATGAAAATACAATTCAGCACCGTTAAAACTATTAGCGGTTCCAGCATGATTCGCCAACATTTTCCCTCATTTTCTCTTTTAAGGGAAAGCTTATCGTGCGCTCCCTTAAGGGAAAGCTTATCGTGCGATCCCTTTTTATCAGACGCAACTACTACTGCTAATTTTTTTCTAAAATTGTATACAATATGATAACCATTTATATGTCAATTCGATTAAGTTGGACATTTTGTGATCATATGACAATGTTCAGAGTAAGTTAGAGTACTAAACATAATTTTCATCTTCTAACCTTAATTAAATTAAATGAATAAAAAATTATTTCTCCTTAAAACAATTTTTTATGTGTATTATTTAAACTTTTACATATAGTTATACATTGTACAAAGAATTCTGTAGTGATCTTTAAATTTACCCATGCGACATATTCTTTAAATTCGTCAAAGACGTCTCGTTTGCGGAGTCGGCAGGTGATGATCAAGGATCGGGAAGGGAAGATATGCAGGAAATGCGTACAGATTACCATAGCTGTTGACAGGGGAATCAGCCAATCAGCAACCCCGCTATGCCGTAGACCTTCTCTCGACGGGAGTCCTCCAAGGACCCTTTTTGGACACCGGAGCGTACAATGACGCCGTAACCGCAATATAAAAACGCTGGTCTCGAGATCCCCCGATCCGCGCATCTGTGTGACGTAATATAATGATGATATTACGACTTTCCCTTCCCTATCTTTCGTTTGCGGATACGAAGCGGTTCTCGATACCACAATGCGAGGAATCGATGCAAGGACCACCCTGAACGATCGTGCGCGGCACCACCTGTGGTGAATGCCCGTTCGCTGATTTATTTATTCCTCTGCTGACGATTAGTGCCATTAACGCGAAAAATAGGCGAGTTTGCGAGGGTTTAAATTCAGCAATTTTAAGGTAAATTACGAGAAATCCAAAGAAAGAAACATCATCGCTGATGATAGTCTTGGATGGGGGAACGAGAGATATTTCTAATACGAGAACTCTCTTTAATCAAGACGTCGCAAGTTCCTTTTATATTATTTTCAATTTTATTCACGATGAATCGTGCGAAAAAATGTCGATTTTACGCGTCCTCCAAGTGATTCGTGAATTATCGCCGCCCTTTTATCCCGAAAATGGATGTCGATCTCGCGCATCAAGATCCTTTCCTTAGCTCGAGAGCCGTCCCACGTATAATAATATCGCGGTCACTTGTCGCTCCATTCATCAGAGACCACAGGATTCTCCTTAGTACGGGAAAAAACGAGTAGCTTTTCACTCACTCGCCGCGAGACCGCTCCTGCTCGTCACGCTGTTTTCCCGCGTGTGTATCGAGTACGTGTTCATTCTTCGTGGCTTCCTAATTTATTGGCCAGCGTCATTGTGTCACCGTTCTTAAACGCGACCACACAGAATGCGAACGACACCTTTATGAACTCCCACGCCATTCACGATTACGAAACCGCCCATGCATTTTCTTACCCCACGTCTTCGTATTGTGCGTTCGTACGCTCCCTTTACGCACCGATAATCGCGACATTTATCCTTCCTTCTTTGTGCGTTTAACTTTAGACGTCGATGTTTCGTAGGACGTCGCGGACAACGTTCGCGAGATACTCATGATTCGCCGACTGTGACGACCTCCGAGAGAATCCTTGACAATGCCGAGAAAATATAGGGACAGTTTGAAATTTTTCAAGTGTTCCCGAAACCGCTTATAAAGCGACGTTAGACTAAATTCAATAAAGAATCATCCATGTCATATTCTTACGTGATGATTGATTTAACAATGGACGAATTCTTTTCTACTGGAGGAAGAAAAATTAAATGAAATAAAAATGATATTCAATGGTGTCAAGAATGGATACGTTTTTTTAGCTGTGAAAAAACTTGGGTAAAAATTCATTTCTCGTATATATTCGTTCATATTTTTGATTGGCCTAGATTATAAATATAAAGCTGGCAGAATGAATTTCGACATCTAACAAGTTACGATAGCCTTCTCTATTCTTCGATGAACAAGTTGGCCGCTTACGGTCACCGACACAAAGCCTGGAGGGAGCAATTACTGTAGGATTCAACAATAGGAATAAGCTATATGCTATCGATTGTTATAAAGACTTATTGAGACTTTGTATGAGAAGAAAACAGTTAGAGCAAGATCGGAAATAGTCCCGGACAAGAGGTTCATCTGATAAACCAAAACGAAATAATTTTGCTCAGCTGGTCGATAAGAAACGATAAATGAAACAAATGCACATTTCGCACGTCTTTAAGTATTCACGCATATCTGGCATATGTTGAAGATTTCATTTACATAATCATTGAAATTCTAGTCCTTTCTTCAGGAAGTCGCAGAATCGACGCAGCTATCAATAAACCCAGATTCATATTCCGGAAAATTTTTCCAGTTACGTCGATTCTCAATTTGCTGCCTTATGATTATCTTTTTCTTCCATAAAATCTATTGAAAATACATTTTTACATAAATATTAAATAATTTAAATAATTTAAATAAATATTAAATAAACAGAAGAAAACATATATATATATTCAAAAATTAAATATTAAAATATAGAATATGGAAAAGTATATTAAAATCATTAGCGCAAAATATAGAATATAAAAAAATCATATTGAGAAATTATTGATCCTATTTTTTTCATTAGATTTTTATAAAACTTCATATTAGATTTTAAATTACAATTTTATTTTAAATTATTAAATATGATTTTTTTATAAAAAGAGCAAAATGGATGGATATATATATATATATACCTTATTATACTATTAACTTATTTTCTTTTCTTTTTTTTTCTTTTTAACACTTTTATCGGTTGCTCTGTAACTTCTTCTGGCATCTCCGGTTCTTCTACATCTGCAATTATATCGGCAACGGGTTGCTGCAATTGCGATGATGCAACTGCAATTACAGATGTAGACGTAGGTACAGGTAGCGGTGTAGGCGGTTTGGGTGTTCTTAGTTCGAGTTCAACGTTTTTATTTTTTTGTTCAGAATATTCCGCTTTCTTTTTTATCCTTAATAAAAAAATATTTTGATCGCCCTCTGTTATATGATCACTGTATACTTCTTGAGTCCCTGAGGTAAATTGCGGATAAACCGTGATGGTCTTGCATTGATGGCTATCTTGTTCGTCACTACACGATTCGATCTACAAGAATTTGAATGGCATATTTTTTTTTTAGAGACGAAAATCAAAATTATAATTAAAAATTATTCCAACACTTTTTTCCTTTTTTAATTCTTTTTTTATTATCAATTTTTCTCTTAATAAAAATTTTAAGAAAAGCTTGAGAGTTTAAATACATAAAATGTTGAAAAATTAAATTTCTTCTAACTTGCAATATACCAATCGAAACATTGATTTGTTTCTAATTAATTACGTAAGTGATAAATTATCAATTTCTTAAAATTTGAAGTTGAATATGGAACAAACTTTATAGGCGATTGTTTGTGGTTTATAAGATTCTTCCTTTTTATAGAAACGGGACGTCGAGTGGACGCGAAATACAATACGATCGTCACAATCTGCGTTGATTATCTTGGGACCACTTTTGCTTGTCGGTCTTTGAATTTCGACGCAATCGCAAGGTGGATCCCATTCTTCCCGTTTCTTTTTATGTCTATTTTTATCCTTTTCTAATCTAATGATGAGCTGGTTGCTAATCATTTCTGCACCGATTTCTTGATAATATTTTGAACAAGCATCTTTGACAAGTGTAGATGACGAGGATGACATTGGAGGACAGAGGCACACATCTTGTTAAAGTGTTTTAAGATAATTTTATAATATAAATATCTGCATTTTTTCTTATTGGAATATTATTTATCTCATTAATTGATAAATTTCAAATAACAAGAATTAAATTTTAAGTAGAATTTTAATGAAAATTTGTCTTTAATTAAAAAAAAAAATTTTTTTTTAAATTGTTGTTAATTTACTTTTATCGCTAGAAGACTGCATTTTCACTTGCAATTTAAAGTTTGAAAGTAATCTTTATTGAAGGCAAAACATATCTGTTTATTTAACGTCCCATTTTCGAAGATGTGGTTATGATCTTACTGTTTGTATAGTTTACTAAAATCGATTATTCAATCAGGCATATTCATTGCACATCAGGAAACAAATTCAGGTCACAGATCCATATCTTCTTCAACAAATCATTAACATGTCATTATTCCGAAATAACTTGATCTAAATTTACTCGAAATTTGCCATCATGTGATCCGATAAACTCAGTTATTTACATTCATAATGGAACAAAAATAGCAAAGATGATTGCGACAACTTACAACTGCGGCTGTCCTATACCGAAGAAGCCTTCATTGATTACCGAATCAATCGGATTGCAAGCACCCTGTTCACCTTGCTGCTTTCGTTCACTTGATATTTCGCATAAATCGCGAGAGCACGCGACTCAATGCTATATGCAATCCAAAACTGCCGAAAAACCAAAATACATTATATCCAGAGACAAAGTTTCCTGTTGCATTGAGGGCAAAAATTCTCGTTATACTCTATCACATCCAAAGTATATTCCATCCACCTATTTATCATCGATCCCTCCGCAATGTCCCGATTGTTGCATCATAAATGTATCCAGGACCCCTTCGCGAAGACCGATAAGTGCTACGACGTCTTGCATGTCGAAAGATAGCGTGAGCAAACAGTTTTCAAGAAGCAGAAGCGAATCTAGATTGAAAGGAAAATTCGAAATGTCAAACATGGAACAAACTCCAACTGAGAGAGTTATATCCGAGATCGCTAGAAAAGGACAGCCGTACAAAGAGATCGAAGCTGTCATCAATGATAATCGTGTCATCATCAGGATGCACAAGGAGTCAGTCAAGGAAGAATACGATCCTCCATGCGAATGCATCGACCAGGTAGGCGTAAAAAAATCCACGTCGGGCTTAAAAAAATGCGATGACGGCGTCGTGTTTGACATGGCCAACGGAAGTTTGGAGCTCTGTCGTACTTCTCGGGAAGATGCGTCGTTGATGAAGAAAATCTGCGATCGAGAAGATACGGGATGTCGTACGCTCACATTGTATCCGAATATAAAAGAAGACGATGATATTGGAAAAATTTCTGCGGTTTCTCATCTGGAGAAAGTTAGAAAGAACTCGAAAGTGAAAAGACTAATTGATCTGGAAGAGAATCCAAATATATTCTTATTGAGAGTCAGAAAGCACTGCGATGGTGGCGATAAAAAGCAGAAAATCGATCTTGAATTCCGGGCACCGAGACCTTGGCTACCCAAGAACGATAAGAAGAAGAAACTTCTCGCAGACTCTGAAAAGTTAGAGGAATATGAAGATAAAGCTGAAGAAAGCAATTTTGACGAGCAGTCTTATATTGAACAAGCATAGAAGAAATTTACAAGAAGATTGACGGATAATAAAAATTTTATAAGAAAATGCTGAAGCTTCTTTATGTACTTTTTTACTTCTAATTTTTAATTTAAAATTTCATCATTTCTGCAATATTATGTACAATCTCCGCGTATGCAATAAACAGTGGAAAAAGCTTCTTTTTTAAAATTTCTAAAAAAATAAAGAAGAAAAACATTAATAAAAAGATATTGAAAAATAAATATAAAAAAATATAAAACGCTTTAATCTCTGTTGCTTTTAATTTCAATTAAAGATGATAAATAGAATTATTGCATAATTCTTGTTTAAATATTGAAAACTCTTGTTTAAATATTAAATCAAAGTATTAAATGATTCTTCTTTCCACTTTTTGAAACACTGAAAACTGACAATGGCTATAATTATTTTCTACATGAGTTTCAAAAAAAGATACAATAAGGTTCACTGCATATTTCCTCATGAGATCAATCTTTCTTAGACATCAGCATGGTGCAGATTAATGTGTATCGAATTAAATTTCCGGAACGTATAAGAATAAAGAGTTCGGTAGTCAACGGCTATACTAAATTTTTCATTGTATGTGCTTAATTTGTCTCGGGTCAGGTATATCGTTTCAAAATGATAGGAACATAAGTTCATTCAAAATAATGCAACAGGTGCCGAATGCCGCTTTTTTAGAACGATCTTTCGTTGTTCTCAGATCAGTCTAAAATAAATCTAATTTTTTATTTTTTATTTTTTACATCTAGTATTTTAATTTTTAAAAATTTCCGCATATTTATTATTTATGCTTAAAACTTCTATATATTTAAATTTATTAATTAAACCCTTTATTTCTGAAGATACTAATTTTTTTCATTGCGTTAACAACATAACATTATCACATAATTTATTCTTAGAATGTATCAAATATATCATCTAAAAAATAAGATATTTTAAAATAAATTAATTATAGTTATAATTGATTACATTAATACGCTCTTGCAAGTTTTATATTTAACTACTTATAATCGCAAAACTATTAATAGCTTGCTATTTTCATTAAAAAGAAGTCGATAGTCAATTAATAAAAATATTTAAAATATTGAAAATAAATCCCGTAATAATGAGCCAACCTTTTTTACATTTTTGATATAAAAATGACTAACGTAAAATCTAGCATTACAAGCGTAACACAAACGTAATCGAGGGACGAGAAACGTCGCTGCGAACAAAATTGCCGTGCATCGCACTCTTTATTCCCGAAGATGTTCAAACGAAGTGCTCAGAACGCGGAAGAAAGATCTTGAAAAATCTCCGGATCGATTCTCACGATTCGACGCTCAGAGTCAGGTGCGCCCATGAATGGACTTCTGGCTTTCATTCATTTTTTCTTAGAGATTCGAATAGCCACCCGCCCATACTAAGGCCCCCATTTTTTGACGCCCGACAGTCTCAGAAGAATAGAATGGATAATAAAAAAGAAGAAGAAGACGATGATTCCTCGATGAAGAGTACGCGACCTGAAATCGAGCCGTTCCATTGACGCATATAATGATAAGCCGAAGATCTTGAAGAGTGATTTTTCAATTGATCCAATATTTTTCATGCTCTTGGATTTATTAATGCTTGAATTTAAATGAGAAATTATGTAATTTATTAGCGTGTCTCCTGACATAATTGTCCTGATGTAATGTATCTTCTGACAAGAGTTGTAGAAGTTGTTTCTCTAAATGTTCGCACAAAAGTAATGAAATTTTAAATTGGAATACTTTTATTAATAATTGCAAGAAAATTAGTCTGGCTAATTTTAATTAATAAACCGTAATTTTTAATTTTCCGTTTTGCAGTTCAATATTTTTAATCATTTTTATTGATGTACATTAGTTTTTCACAACAATGGGGAATTCCAGAAAAAAATATCTATCACATTGATACAGCATATTCAGAGTATGGATTTTTAATCATTTATTTATTCTATCTAAATATTTTATAGTTTTATAGTTTATTTTTCTGATAAATATATTAATTAATTTTTTTAGATATAATAGGTTTTTAAATAATCCTAGTATTCAAAATTTGACATTTGTTTATAGGTTATCAATACTATAATACAATCAAGATGATTAAACAAATAAAGGTAGACAAATTTTTATAAATTGCGAAGTTTTAGAGAAAAATAATATTAAATATGAAAATAACGTACATATCTATCGTGTTATATACATTTTTGTACGAAAACAATTGTATATAACACTTAGCAATTTAAAGCATTATCACTAGAACTCTTAATCCAGTTAATATATGCAATAAGTCTTAAATAAAATATTTTGAATTTTTTTATTCTTGAGACTTTTTATTTTTTGTTTATGGATTTTTTAAATATTTTAAGTTATTCTTGTTTCTTTTTCGATGAATATATTCATACGAACATATTTTTTCAATATTAATTTTGTAGCAATCTAAACAAAAACACACATAGTATAGTCATGAATGCATAAATAGCGACTAAATGAAAATTAAATGAGGTTTAACAAGTAGGAACTATTCGAACATATTATATCCATAGTGCTGATGATTCATGATTGAATAATAATAAATCCTAAGTAGCGATGTTCACAATAACTAACAGCTAACTTTTGACAAGTGCTACATGAATGTATAGGATCTAACGAGCGCGACAAATTGCCTTTATCATTTCTCAATGTGAATGCATGCAAAAGCACCGCGTTGAGACGAGATAGAACGAAGCATACTTCCGTCAAACATGAATGGATCTTCTTGGTGAGTGACATTGATCAAGCTAGACATCTCTAAATTTTTTTACTAGTAATTTCAATTTTACTACCCTGTGTAAATATAAAGATCGATAATGCGTTAAATTTTTTAAATATTAATAACACAATTATATAATAATTGTTAATAATCAATACTAACAATTAAGTTATATAATAAATATTAAATTAACAATTATATAATAAATCATAACAATTACATAATAAATTATAACAATTATATAATAAATATTAATAATTGTTAATAATTGTTAATAAGTAGTATAAGAAATAGAGAAAGATTAAAATTAAAAAATGTGTCGTAAGAGGAATTTTCGATATATCGTATTTGTAGTAATGGATACATACATAGAGATCCATATATCAGAAAGTCAACGGCGCCCCGGGTGTGCATCCCCGATGAGCACGAGAATACGATCCTCTGCATACGCATCTGAGAAGGTGCGTGTGATCCGTACGGAACATAAGCGGGATATATCACGTAAAAGCAGGGGGGAAGGTGGACCGACTGGGTAAGGGCTCTAAACGCTTTTTAAAACCGGATCGGGAGAATTTCGTATCGAGTGTCAGGACGCGCAACAATAACGCGGGCAAACATTCCGACATATACAGGCCCACCCGCGGCGTGCGTTGCTTACGCGAAAGACACGGTGACACAGATGATATTTGGACTCGTATCGGCGGGAGATGGCGAGAAGAATGAACGGCGACGGTGGAAAACGGAAGAATTTGTATACGATGACAGCGATTTCCTCGACGCGACAGCTATTACGACGGGGATTACGAATCTTCAACGGTTGTAAATTCGGTTCAGGTAGCAATGTAAACGTTACTCGAAATAGCCAAATCCAACCGCTAGGTTATCAATTAGTGAAGGAGCAACAGGTCGCTTCTGAATATTGCATCTTGAATTATTCTCCAACTTTAATATTATATTAAAGATAATCAAACTACCAAATCATATATAGAAAAGTTATTGTAAACTTGAATAAATTTGTAAAATTTTCACTCTTCTTATGCCTCAAAAAAGAGAAGATGAAGCAATTCTTTTATGTTGGGAGAAAAATACAATAGTCGCGATAGCAAACTTTTTTCAAATAATGGCTTCATGTTGATAGACTATGTAATCTGACGAGATTAAGGTAGGCGTAATCCGGGTTAGGTGTGTGTAATCCGGGAGCATTTAAGCAATCGTTTAGCCTAAAGCCCTCCGATAATAGGGCCTGCGATAGACCGGATTGATGATAAACTACCTGAAGGGACGGTAAAAAAAAGAGAGAGGTAAAAAGAAGAATAAAATAGGAGAAACGCTTGCTTGGAAAGTGAAATTAGAATTTAATATATTTTTATCATTTTTTAAAATCAAAAATCCAAGACAAAATTAGGAGAATATATTTATGCCTAAAAGAAACTAAAAATCACTTATTAAGAGAACGTTTGAAAAGTTTCGCACCCTCGGAAAAGGACATTGAAACTCAATATAGTGAATCGAGAGAGAAAAAGAGAAAGAAACAGAACGGAAGGAAAGATTCATGCTCTAGAGAAAGAACTTTAGAGGGCTCGCAGTCATATATCTGTAGGATAGTAGGGGGGTGTCAACGAGCTTGGACGAATCTCAGCGGGGTTTCCTCTATCGAAAACTCTGCTACTGAAACTCACGGTGTGAGAATCTAACGCATTTAACGTTAAGCTACCACAGCAGCTCCCGGATTATTCAATCTAGCAGTTCGTATCCCTGTTACGGAAGTTAACATTATCTTTTAATCCATTTTACATCCATACAAAGTCTGTTTATTAAGGTGCACTTAATTAAATTTGAGATTAGAAAAAAATTAAAAATAAAATTAGAAATAAAATTAAAAAATAAAATTAAAAATTCACATTTTGATTGGAATAATAATTTCAAAAAAAGATATATTGAACGAATTAAGACGCTTGACTAGATGATAAAATCGTATTCCTTTCTGGATTATATTATTTAACAAATGATATATATTAAAAACTTTTTTACAAAGATTTTCTTTCTCTTTTCTTCTTTCTTGAGTTATAAAATAAAAAGAAAATTATGCGATATTATTAACTTTTGAAACATGTATTCATGAAACAGATATTTTACAAACTATTGCAAAATTTCAATAGTAATAAAAGCGAAAGACTCAAACATGATATAAACAGGATTTCTGAAAAATATTAATCACAGTCAATTTTTAACCCCTCTCAGTTCACCCTTTCATATTTCCTTCGAAATCACAAACGCAACCGCGAAACATCCCATAAAAACGTATTGTAATGAAAAAAAGGCGGAAAAAAGTACAGACACACAAACACACGTATGGTAACTATGCGTGCGTTCTCGAGGATGAAAGGGCGCAACCCACTGTTCTTCCCCCTTCCTTTACAGCGCATCGCATAAACGAGTAAGGGGATTCTCTATTATTTGAGGGGTTGCAGTTGGTAACGCCATCTTGAATTCAATCGCCGGGAAAATGGTGGTGGTCCTGATGATAACGCGTATATTGCTGCTTGATTTAAATATGCATTCATTTGGGCGAGAAATAGTATAGAGATTTACCGGAAAAAATATTGCAATTACTGTGTTTTTTGCTGCAATATAAGTAATATTGTTGAAAGCAACAAGTATTATATTATTGTGAATTATGAATAGTGTATAATCGATCATGTGTACTATTATATAAATATTTTAATGAAAATTCTTTATAGAAATATTTTGAAAGTACAATATAAATAATAAATATTATATAACTACTATTAATAATTATGTAATAATATAATTATTATTATTTTATTATATTAAATAATTTTTAAATATTCAATTTAATTAAAATAGTAAAAATAAAATATTATCTTCAA
The DNA here is from genome assembly GCF_003227725.1 of Camponotus floridanus. Lineage (NCBI taxonomy): Eukaryota > Metazoa > Arthropoda > Insecta > Hymenoptera > Formicidae > Camponotus > Camponotus floridanus. Next base: position 75,373 of record NW_020229236.1, read on the forward strand.
TGATAAAGTCAATGCATTAATTTCATATCATTTTGAAAGCAAACAATGTAATAAATCTAATCAAAGCGGAGTAAAATTATAGTATTATAAATATATATTAGGAAATTTAGAAATATCTATTCTCGTTAAAGGGATAATAAATACGAATACTAGACGGTATTAATTTGTAAATATTTGCTTCATATAATTGTAACAATAAATCCATCTCAAATATATAACAAATCTAATATATATAATAATAATAAATACATAATAAAAAGTATATATGCATCCTCTGAGACTATATATCTACATTATATTATATATAAGTATTTACATATTATATTCATTACAGTACGATATATTATCGTCGCGTTGCAGGAAAATACATAATAATAGTCGAGACATGCAGTAATTCAAAAATATTAAATACGAAACGCTTTTCGCAAGTTTTTCCTTTAAAGTTTGTCGCGAATCTTTTCCTAAATGTAAATGATGGTATCGAAAAAATATTCAGTGCGATTTAAAATTCTCAGGATAACCAAGGCATAATTGTATAAAATCTTAATTGTATAAAATATAGTGTATAATTTATTTCGCAGTGCAATATATACTAGACGGGTACCCTGTATGCTATATTCAAATTTGTCAAACGGATCGTTATATTAGATCTTTTTACCGGCAAGTTTCCGATGTCAGATCTGGTAGATGTATGGCGAAAGTCCGGTAGCCTGCTGAAACGGATGGCTCAGAGCGAACATGCCTAATGCCGCCGAAACGCGATACGGATCGCGAACTTCGTGAGTCCTCGTGTGCTTCTTCAGATGATCCTTACGTCCGAATCGCTTACCGCAAACGACGCAGGAGTGAGGTCGAACACCGGTGTGGATCCGCTTATGTCGCGTTAGTTCTTCGTTTCTGGTGAACGATTTTCCACAGGACTCCACGTCGCACTTGAACGGTCTCTCTCCTGTAACAATGGAAATGTACATTATATTCCTGTGCAAATGTGGTTATTTGTGTCTGCGATGTAATTTATTTGTGTTTATAATATTCATCTTGCGATGATAACTTGATGATAATATTTCTCTCAAAAAGAAAAGACATGTTCATGAACAAAGTTTGTTACTTGAATAAAAATTTGCTTAAGAAGCATAATTGCAATTATTTAATTTAAAAAAATCAAGAGCAAAAGGCGTGACACATATTAAAAATATCAATGAATACTGATTTCAGTGATTATAGATCTCTTTTTATAGATCTCTTTTTGCTATATTTTTCATTGCTAATAGCAATATTAATAAGAAGATACAAATGTTGATATATCGATTTATAATTGTTTCTTATTTTCCAAAATTTTCTTTAAAAAATTTTAATAAGAAAATATAAAAATTAAGACTAAAATTACTTTATTTGAAAATTAAAATTATTACAAAAAATTCTTTTAAAAATGTTCAGAGAGGGATTGATTGCGAGCATAGTAAACGTGTGAGCGGCAAACGAACGTAAAAACAAAGAAAAAAGTCTTAATCTAATTAATTTATACGATATTTTAATCAAGTTCACGATTTACTTTATAGACAAAATATACTATTTATAGTTCTCTTTGATAATCGCATGCAGTGAAAATCGACCAAAAATATATATTGGATTACAAAAGTGTTTAATATCCGTGAACTACAGAACGTTATCACGATTCGTGACTGCAAAAATTTAACAAGAGCATACTATGATCACATCGAAAACAGCAATATTCACACAGCTATTTTCGAATTTTATTTTTGAGAAATGCTGCCTTTTTCAAGAAAGATAGGCCAGAATCAAAATTTCTATTTATTATAAATTTCGAGATGATCTCATCTATTTGTAGTTACGAATCTTTCTCAAAGGACACTGATTGTGTCTCAAGTTTGTCATTTCTTAACGATCGCTGGATCGCACCTTTAGGTCCCATAGATTGCCAAAGATATTTACCAAAAAATATTTTCTGTATGAATTTCCTCCAGAAAGAAATATTTTTTGTACAGAAATTATATTGGAAAATCTTATATTATAAAATATAAAATAAAAAGATCGAAATTAAAATTATTTGATAAGAGAATTAAAATCATTATAAAGGAAAAATATTCAAAGTGATGTTCTCCAACAAATATTTTTCATGAGTATTGCTATTTCTTCTTGTTTAACAAACGATTACACGATGATTAGTGGACATAAAATTATATTGAAAGATTCAATTAACCAGTATGTATGCGAACGTGTCCCTTAAGTTGACCATTGTTGCTGAACGCGACGTCGCAGTATTGGCAGCGAAACTTCTTTGGACGCATCTTCTTCATTTGCTTGGCGACAGCATCCTGTCGATGTACCATTTGCACCGCTTCCTCCACGGAACGATTATAAAAGTCCGAAGGAAGAATCCCCGGTTGAGCGGAATGCACCCCGGGATGAAAGTCATTAAAGGCATAGTACAATTCGGGGATCATCGAGTTTGCGACTGACGATGGTCCGGCGATATCTAAATTCGCCACCGAATAAGTTCCATCGTTTATCGACGCGAAAACCTCCGGTCGTCGAAATTCAAACGCCGAGAGATATTCTAGCGGACTAACATCACTGAAGTTAAACTTGTCTGAATCGCGAGCGGAAACCGCAGGAGCCGTCGAATCGACTGGCTGTTTCGAACGGAAGGCACGTGATTTGTTCCTCGCATCTTGCACGATATTCCCGACAACGTCCTCGCCCTCAAGGGAAGGCGTTGTACTGATCGCCACATCGTCGGAGGACTCGCTTCTCCGACGTCTTCTCGCGCGATGACGAACGTTTAATGATGTCGAGTCCGCTGCATCTCGATCCAGAAGACGATCGTTATACTTCTCGGATGTTTCCATAGTGGTCGAGCTTGTTACGGAAGTTGTCGATGTCGCCGAAGATACGACGCTCTCGTCATCATCCTCCTGTCTATTACACGATGAGTTATGGTCTATTCTGGAAGTTTCGCTCGTGGTCTCCGGGATATGCCAGGGTCGGAAGAAGCCGCTGGTCCTCAGCTCGGACATCTTCGGAGACTTGGCGGAAACGATGAATGCACTTCTATCTTCTCTTATGAAACCTCACCTTTGTTGCTCGTTCGCGGACATAGGATAATCAGCGCGACAGTGCTACGGATTGTCCGAAACTTACTAAACACGAATCTAAGCTCACCCCGACCTTATATAGAAATATTTCCCGCTACCAACGGCCCTTCGGGGGTCGAACCAATCCTCTTCATGGAGGGAGGATCGGTTCGTCCCCCGAAAAGCGTCGGCGGGAGAAGGATAAGAGCCAGGACGCCCTTGGCAGTAGGGCCGAAGGTGGGTTTAGAGGGGCCTGTCGAGGGCTCGATGCGCGATACGCAGCCCCTTTTGTAGTGAATTAATCGGTCGCTGCGGCCACGGGGCTCTCGCCCTTTTTGTCACGAGGGAGCACGAGTGCGGACATAGGGTGGAATACGGACGATCGTAGCGCGGATGAAACAGGGGAGTCAGAAAAACCCGATGCAGAACCGATACGAATGAACGATATCGAAGGGTCGCAGGCCTATATCGCGGATCCACCCCGTTCGCTCAAACACGCCGGTTCCCTCAAACTAGGCACGCCCGTGACACGAAATTTGGGATCGACGTCGATTATTGGCCGCGAAAAGATTGCGGTCCCTCTTATGTAACCGTGGAAAATATCGCCAGAATAAGGTATTTCTTACCCATGTTTGCGGATCCAATTATTATCGCTGTTTCTTCATAATGTTACGCATCGTAATAATAATATTAACGAGTAATTTTTATGCTGTTTATATGTCATAAGTATAATATTTCATCAATATTTTACTAATATTTTTAATATTGGTAAAAAATCGACAAAGATACAATTTTCATTGGTTAAGAAATTGTACCTAAACGTTAACGAGAATATTTTTACGAAAATATATACAACCCTAAGTTATATTTAAATGTTAAATTAAAAGCTTTCTAAAGTTTCTGAAATTTTCAAAAGAGAAATTTAAACGAAATTTTTCAAGCTTACTTTCTTCTACGAATTCCATGGTTAAATCGCAATAAATTTTTCCTTCAAAAATATCAAGTTAATGACTTTAAATAGTATTTGAAGAAAAAATAAATAATAAAAAAAAATAAATAATTTAACTAAATAAATTTTAACAAGATGTGAGTCATCTGTCTGCTACTTAATTTCGTTGATAACTTAGCCGCTGATGCGAATCGTTCACGGTCGATCACGCGAGCTGAAAGAATAAATTGTTTATAGAAAGCGATCCGTTCCAAAATCGACGGACAGGCCACTTTAGACACAATGAGGACCAAGGCAGACAGAGTCGAAGCGTCATGGTACGGGGTGTCGCATCATGTATGGGATATACCGCTTATGTACGGCAAAGGTCTCTGAGGGTGGAACTTCGCAAAAGCGCGCCGTTGATTTATTGTAACACTCGAGGAGGGAGAGAGAGAAAGATCTCGCGTTTACCCTCCAGAAACGGAGAGAGCCGCGTTCGCCGACCCACGCCACCCACCCTCCTCGCGTCTCGCTTCCACTAACTGTGACGACACCCTTCTGTCAAAACGATGTTCCTACAAAACCGGCCAGGGGCCATTGATACCGGGTTCTGCCCTTTGTCGCATTCGTCACGACATCATCGCCGTCGCCCGTTTTGCGAAGGTCCCGTTGCCTGAGTCCTGCACTTATACGATCATACGATCTCGTGAGGCCGCGATTTAATAATTCACGATTTAGTAATTCCTCTTCCTGAGAGGATGAATCCTCTCGAATCTCCTCTCTTTCTCTGTTTCTCTCCTCTCATTATTATATCTCTTCTAGTTAACTTGTGAAAAATCAGTAAATATATATCTATTTTGATCAAGCTTTCTTGGAGAAATATAAAAATACTTATAAAAATTCCTTAAAAAATGTAGATTTACTTTTAACTTGCATACAATTATTCACTTGAAAATTTGATATTCTGCTGCAAATTATAGATTTAAACTAGGCTTTAGCTGTTCAATTTTTTGATCCAAAAATTTCAAGTATCAGATCGTATCGTTACAATTTTCCCGTTTTTTTCATTGTTTTTGAGACCCAATCTAGTTACATAACATGGAACAATTTCTACGATCGATCGAATTTCGAAATGAATTCAAAAGATCTTTCGAAAATCTTGCGACAGCGTCAAAGCATTTCTCTCCTTTTCGCGCGTATGCGTCGTTTAAAGGCGGAAGTTATGTTAGTCTGATGATGGATCGATCAGTCCTCCCAGTTGCCTCGCTATTCCTTTTACGGAATTCTTCCCGATCCGTCTTACTTCGAGCGACGGAAGTCACAACAACTAGTTACGGTTACTGACATTTGTGTGTCAGGTTTAAGTTGCGTCTTTCTGTAATAAGCAAAACGAAAGCCGTTGCCTCAATTTGTATTTTTGTCGATCAATGAATGACGGAATTTATTCAATATATTTGTTGAAGTATTCGGAATTTATAAAAACTAATAATTCTAAATTAATTCATTATAAATTTTTTTATTATATTTATAAAAATATTTATAAGCATATTATTTTTATATGATTTTATAAGTAATCTATATAATTTTTTAAAATAAACTATAAATGAAGTTATAATGTAAATTATTTTTTATAAATATATATAAGAGATTTCATTTAAATGAAGCTTTCTTTTTTAATTTAAAATGCTATATTTTTTGCAGCATACCGCGTTTTGTATAATTTCGTCAAAAATCTAAAAGCAGAAAAAAGATAGATACATTTAATTGAGTGCCCGTGTTGGAAAATGGAGTAGTAAGATCAGATCAATCATAAACGTGTTTTTTGCATGATAGTTTCGTGCCCTGCGTACAATCGTTAGAAATTGGTCTGTTCCGATGAAAATAAAAAAAAAACATGAGCGATCGTGGGTGCACCATTGGTATTATTGCTTCCTGAAGTTTCATTGTATGTCCGTCAATGACCGATGATGGATCAGGCGGCTACAAATATCGCAGATTTCTGTCTAATTTCACTGAATTTGGGAGCGCGCTTTTTTCGTCGTGGTTTGGAAAAGTTATTGTGTGTCCACAATCGAAAAAAAGTTACCTCACACCAAAATATGAAGCATTGCGATTAATATAGTCCGACAACGTTCGTTGCACTCAATATTTGATTGTTACGCTTCATGTATTCTTTTAATTATAAACTTTCTCTCTCTGTAATGTAAAATATAAAATATACAATTCTGATATTAATATTCAATTAATATTAATTTTGTCCATTTGCAAATAGAATTTTTCTGATGTAGAAAATATTTTATTTTTACATATTGAAATAAAGTTTAAAGAATGTGTTTCTAAAGAAGTCTAAAGAAATGTTAAAACTCAAAAATTATTGAGATGTTTAAATATTCACATTAAATAAAAATTTATCAAGAAAATTTTAATAATATTTAGGAGGAATTCTATAGATTGCAGAAATATTAAAATCCTTTTCAATATTATAGCTGCATCATATATACATTTAACAAATTATATCTAATAATACACATATCTGCGTAGATAATTCTAAATAATATTGAAAATGAATGAGATAAGGAAGTTAAAGTATATAAAAGATGTATGAAAGGAAAAAAATATTAATTTTTACCCTCAGCCGCTTCAATAAAAACGATAGAAACGCACGCACATAGCAGCTAACGACGACAAAGACAACTTGTCGCTGCGGTAAGGAGAAAAAAGTGGTATAAATCATTGGCGGGTACCCGCCGATGAATCTCGCCGGATTCATCCACGTGGAAGGGGCATAATCAAATTTCACCCCGCCATGCAAGGGGCGGCGACTCTGCGGTTGTGCACACTTTCAAGGCCTTTCTGTTTGCCGAGAGGGTGGGACCTGGTCGAGGGCTATTATGGGGCTCACCCTGGGCTCTCCCGTGGATAGCCCGAAGGAATATGGGGTGCGTTACTCCCAGAGAGTCAGAGCCATCCGAGCATCTAGCAGCCACCAAACAATTACGCGTGACATGACGTGACGTGACGTGACATGCCATTTTTACACCATATGAGAGATATGTTTTTTTATCAATGGAAAACAAATGTTACATACAAAAATCTTAATTTTCGTGGAATAAATTTTATGAAAAAGTAAAAATGCTTGTAATGTAAAAGATGTTCTTCTCATTAAACTTGTGTCTACTCAATTATTATTAATTTCTTTTCTAGTACTGCCAGCTTTCGTATCTCTCGATCTCTCTCTGTTAAAACTTTAAAAAAATTTTTAAATTATTAATATTTAAATTATTAAATTATTAATAAATTTGCAAAATCAAAAAGACAAAAAGGTTTATATATATATATATATATATATATATATATATATATATATCTTTAAAAAGTTGCAATAATAAATTATTGTAAGAAAATGTATATGTATAATACAATATACAATAAAGTCAAATTTCAAATTAATTGTAAAATTAATAATATAAAGAAAAAAATAAAAAGTCAATATTTTACAAATATATTTATTTAATTTAAAAAACACATAATTATAAAGAATTTTACACTTTTGGATTTTAATATTCTATTCAGGATCTTCGATGATATATTTTGCATGTTTATACATTATTTAAGCCAAATATAAGAATTTAATTATATAAAAACGAAATAAATATTTATTATATTTTTATATTTTTAAAACCAAAATGAATATTTGTGTTTATACACAATCTTTATATGATATTTTTTTCGAACCAGAATTTTTTTATTCTACGTATCTGTTATTGATCTGTTATTTCTTCAAGTGCGTTATACTATAGTACTATAGTAATATATATTTTTCATAATTTTGATAAATACATCTAAATTTGACATAGTTTCAGAAAGAAAATCAACATGATGTGCAAATATTAGCGCAAAATGATGTGCGAATATTAGCGGCAAAAGCAACCGTAACACCGCTTCTCGTCTTCGATATCGATCAGGAAATCGACGCGGTTTATCTCGCCGTCCATTAATCAAAGATCCAACTTCCGCGCGAATGAATCCTTCGTCGTTCGAAGAGAGCCCACGGGAGGAATAGATACCATAATAAAAGATCGTTCTGCCAGATGGCCCGTGCCTAGTATTAAAAGAGCGACTCTCTCTCTTTCTCTCTGCTGTCTTTTCCCTCGAACGTACTCTTCCTTTTCCTTTGATCACCCTCAGTTTCTTTCGGGATGAGAGGTAGTATTTTTCACGGGTTTACATTCTGTGGAACATATATGTCTGCGCGAACATTGATATGAGATTATAATGCTTCTTCCGTCATGGTTGTCCAGCCAAAAGATTAAAACTGTCTTGTATTCTGATTATATCACGTATCTCTAGAGATCGGGAAAAAGCAACGAACTATTTACTAATTTTCAAATACAAGAACCAGAAAATAAATTTACATGTCGGCTATACATGTATATCTTTATAACTTATCTCTCTTTTAAATATTATCTTTTCATTCTTCTCAAAATCCTATTATCGTGATGATAATTATATCATTTTATCTCGACAATATAAAAATGGATGCACTCAAATTTTGATTTATTACACACTGACTATATCTCGATCAATTATATAAATTATTTTTTTTGTATATTTCACATATATATAATATTATCAAAATATATAGAATTAAAATTTTTAAAAGTAAAATTAATTACACTAATTGACCAAGCTATTAATATAATATAAATAGGAAAAAATATTTATAAATTTTTATATGATCTTTTCATTTGCTTCTGTCAAATATTGCACGTGTCATCCATCTCGATACAGCTGTCCAGATTGCACCGTCAAAAATCTGAACATTTTCTAACATATATATTATATATAGGATATACCCATGTTGAATTGAGAAAGCTTTTCGACGCTGAACGTCGGTCACTTTGACACGATTGTGAATTAGCACATTTGCCGGCTTTATAGTCGCACAACCCTTTCGATGGATGATGGAAAAATACCGTTGAAATTTAATCGCGAAATATTTCTTTTTAGAGGTTTCCGCAATTCTTGATTCCATCAGGATTATCCATTTCCTAATTTTATTCCTATGTCAATTTATACTTTTTTATTAAATGAAAATCTGTACTGATAACATCTTATTATTATATTGTTATATTGTTTAGAATCTAAACAATAATAAGATATTAATAACAATATTACTATTATCTAAATTTTAAATATAATATATTAATATAATATCATTATATATAAAATAATATATAAAATTTTAAATTCTACAGATTATGATTATAATAGAAAAGAAAAAATTATAGTAGTCATATTTTCGCATAAAAATCAATATTTAAATCGAAAATAACATTCTTCATTCTTATTTAGAATATTCATAGTCTCTCTGATTAATCAATATATAAATCGTAAACGATGCTTGCAGAGGTATATCAAGATGTGCTAAATGGAAATGGATTGAGACGTGTCTTGCAGATTATTTCGAGATCTATTTCCGAAGGATGTTCACGGCAAATTGCCGAATTCGTCACACGACGACCCTTCGCTACCCTTAATCCTACAGTTCCGTACTCTGCGTATACGCAATATGCGTGTACGTCGTTTAGCGTTTAGTGGTCCACGAAGAAGTCCATGACGAATTATGGAATCCTTCTCTAAGCTTTTCCAACGATCCTGGCACCTTGACTGCCGTTATTCTAAACGTAACATAGCGTTGCTAAATGTCTTCACGCACTACATAATACCACATAATACACGAAGCCTCTAATAGATCCTAGAAAATCTATTTACTAAATCTTTATATATATTACGATGTTTAAACTGAAATTATTTCTTTGAAAATCTAAGTTCCAAAAAATATTTTAACAAACAATTATATAATAAATTATTAATAAATTATCGAATAAATGTCTAAATGATAAATAAATTCGTATTTTGAATAATTATATTCATTATCATTATCATTATTATTTGCAAATAAAATATACATATATAATCAATTTAAATTAATTCAGTCATAATCAGTTTCGATCAATTCAAATTAGTTAATCATTGTAATAAATGTTCCACATAATGTTCGAGCAATAAAACTGCTGATTAACTTTTTTAAAAATATCGGAATATAATTTTCTCAAAGTCTTTCTTATATATTTTTTTACATTTTCAATAAATTTTATCAATATATTTTAAATTTAGACAAATTCAAAAGCGTTTGTATAATTAGCCAATATTTGAATTCGTTAAATTCGTGTAGCCTCAAAATCATCACAGAAAACACCATAAAATGTTCAAATCAAGTTCAAATGACTGCATGATCTAATATTAATTTAAATTTAAAATTTAATATATAAATATTATTTAATTTAAAATCTAAGTATTATCATAAATGTATATATGATTTTGAGCAGATTTTATACACAACATAAAAAATATACAATTCCAAAATTTGACATTTAGTGAGTATAGATTCAGATTTTTATAAAATCGATTTAGAATAATTAAAATAAATATACGTAAAAAATGATCAAATTTTTAATAAACTAATTAATTCTCGACATTTATGCCATACCATGTACATATACTTTCTTTCCCTCTCCCTTGAGATTCTATGTATTTCTACAATTATACATAGCAATAAAAGAACCAACGAGTATTTTATTTGCCTCATAGAAATTTCAATATTTCTTTTCATCTAACTTCTTATCTGTCCATCTGATGCAAAATCAAATATAAAAATGTAAGTATAAATCTCAAACATATATATTTGAACGTATGTAATTATTAATTAGGAAAATTATTCTATTATATTCACATTTATTTATATAATAAATGAACATATCGTATCTCCGACGTCTAATTTGTGTGCCAAATTTTACACGAAAAGAAAACTCGGGCTCATTCATCAGACTTTTTTGATTCTTATAAGCCAACTGACAACAATCGGATTACGCCCGTGTTCGACTTAAGCTCGTCGAGCGAAAGTCAAGAGCTTACAACGGGGTTACACGAGCCTGCGGCTGCAAAGTGACGCACCGCGACACAAAACGATCGGATTTGTGTCTCGGACGATACAAAACCAGAGCGACGAGGTGCCGCCGTGTGTGCCTCGTTTCGGGTTCCCCTTTTTCCACAAGTAAATTTGACGTTGGCCAAATAAACACATTGAGGCCGGCTACGTTTGAAGTGGTCCTCGTTGACAGTGGGCGACCCGTGAACATCGACGCGATTGTTCCGCAGCGGGTCGGCACCTTTTGGATTCTCAGGGGCGGTTCCCTTCCAGGGCCCTTCCGATGCCGCCGATATAACTTCTGGACGCGTTCCTTTCCTTGTAAAAATCAGGATCATTCTGCGCGCGTTTCACGAAAAAGTACACCGCGGCATCTCAAAGGATGCTATTATCGTCATTCGTTCGCTCATTCATTCGCGGTCATTCGTTCGCTCATTCATTCGCGGTCTCGAGTCTATCACCTTGCACCTTGTCATTCCTGCAGGTATCTTGCGAAAAATGGATATCGATACAATTCAAACGTGAATATAAATCAGACATTGACTTAAAAATGTTCCAATTGTTTTTAACAAAAAACAATTTAGATTTATAATCTATATTAAATAAGGAAAATTAAGATTTAATTTTTTAATTAGAATAACATAAGCTCTTTATTATAACATAAAAAAAGAGTATATCAATAGACGAACAATATTCTAATTTGTTCAACACAATAAGCATAATAAAATAAATAAATTTGACGACGACTGTGCAATAAATAAAGATACTCTTTTTTTATATTATTTTAAAGGAAATTAAAAAATTAAATCTTAATTTTCTTTATATGATACATATATATGTACACATACATACAGTTATAAGCTTTTTGTCATAAGGAAACTAAGTGAATATAAATTGATATAATCTAAAGAAATAATTTAAAGAAATAATTATAACAAACACAATGCAAATACATTCCATTTATATAATATATTTGAAAATTTAATATTTAATGTAAAAGATTTGAGTTTTGTACATGGATGTATTTTGTAAACATATAATTTATAATAATTTTTATTATCATTGCATTGTAATTGCATATTATTAAAAATTGATGTAAGATCGGTTATGTAGAATATAAATAATATGCAACATCCTACTTCATAAACTCGATATTATCATATATATGTATGTTAAATGTACATAGCCTGTATATATTGTTTATTTATAATATCTTTTATTTATTTAAAAGTCTGTGTATCCATTATTTTAAAAATCCAATAAGCATAAAACTTGTTTTTCCATTTTTGAATAATAAAAAAAGGATTTAGCAAAGGTATATTTAACAAATCTATAAGAGTTTATAAGTATCAATTTTCAAAACAACAATACGCGTGATACACATATCTAAGACCAACGGTATAATTTCGACAATAAAAACTTTTTGTTTATTTGACATTCTCAATTATTATGTGGAAATATTTATAAGACCATACGCTATAGGAAAATATGTATTCATACAAATATATATACATATACATATGGGAAAATTAAAATTATTTCTTTTTTATTTATAATTCAAATAAGAAGAGAAGAGATAAATTATACATCTACACACATGCATATTATGTGTGCACGCATATGATATTCAAGTTTCTAAAGTCTCATATTTTTTGTATATAATATACATATATTATATAATAAAAATACCTATATATAATTACGAAAACGATTGAAATTGTAAATAATTGTAATGTGTTTATGTGTAATGTGTTTATATGTATAATGCACAAATATATATATATATATATTTATATTTAAAGAAAAATATGTTTTCATACACTTTCCATTTTCGATAATTGATTTCAATTTTATAATTATATAAAAAAACAGATAAAATTCTATAAAAATTATAGAAATTTATCTATCATATTTATATAATTACAGATATACTCTGTATGTGTATCTGAAATGATGCATTAAACTTTAGGAGCGTATTCTAGAGGTCAAAATAAGACTTTCTTTTCTTATAAACATGGGTCCGCAAATAAACTCTCCTCCAAGCTAAAATTCGAAAATGTGTGAAATTGACCAAACACCCACAACGCAAATTTATTTATCTTTCAAGAGAGGATGATAGGTAACGTCAAAACCAAGGTCAAATAATTTTTTTTTTGAAATACAGCCAATTTTCAATTTTTTCATCAAACTTTAGGGGCTTCTAGCTCGGAGGGGAATTCACTTGCGGATCCATGTTTTTAAGAAAAAAAAAGTTTACGCTCCGAAAGTTTAATGCATCATTTTAGATACATCCTGTATATATATATGTATGTGTGTGTGTATATATATATATAATTATATATATTATATATATTTTATTTATTTATATATATTTATATATTATATATATTTATATTTATTATATATATTACATATATATATCGAAACAATACTCGAAAAACTTCTGACAATGAAAAATTTCTATTATATTCTAAAAGATAGATTATATATATATATATATATATATATATATATATATATATATTTATACACATACATATACATAAACTTTTTGTCATTATAAAGAAAACGTACGAATATAAACCGACATAATCTAATTAATTTATAAATAAAAAATAATTATAACAATCATGATGCAAATACAATTCTATTTATAAAATATACTTGAAAGTTCAATATTTAAAATAAAGGATTTGAATTTTATCTTTAACATAGATGTATTTTATGAACATAAAACTTTTATTATTATTACATTATAATTAAATACTAGATTGATATAATTATCGATTATATAAGAGTAAATAATATTCAAATATTGTATTTTATATATGTGAATTTTTAAAAAAATAATGTTTACATAAAATGTACCCATAATAAAATAATCGAAATAAAAATTTATTACTACTTACAGAACTTACAAAGTTTACGAGTCAGAGTGCGTTTTTAAGTGTATTTTTAAAGTAGTTTTGTTGATGAAAGCTTTCGAACAGATTGGACATGGATGTGCACGTGCCAGATGTTGCTTCAAGTGTTCGCTAAACGCCACATTGCTCTTAAAGAATTTTTTGCAGATGTTACACTTAAGACCTTCCTCAGTGTCCAAATGAATCCTTGTATGCGAGTCAACTTCTCCAACATTATCAAATTCTTTAGAACATACCCGACAGCTGAACTTTACTGGTTGGAGAATACCTATTTGACTTCCAGTTAAAGGATTTGGCACTGGAATTATTTTGTTGGTCTCATTAATATTACAACTTAAGCCTTCTTTCTTTCCATGAGAACTTAAATGATTCCTGTAATATTTCAAAATTATGTTAGAGTACATAAAACAATATATATATACATATATATATAATGTATTATTTTATGGAAAAAAAATCTTGATTATTTATAATTTAATTTATTACAGAAAAAGAGAAATTAATAACTTGATATATAAGCATCTTTTATGTAGTTATAATTATATACATATATATAAAAACACATTTTCTAAGTATACATATTTATAATTTAAAAAAATGTTTAATATTCATATAAAAGTAATTTACCTGTAGGCTTGATCACTTTTAAAACTAATATTACAATTCATACATCGATAATCATTTTGTGGAGAGATTATTGTAGTTATAGGAGGAGGTGAAACTTGAAGAAGAGATTTCTGTACTTTTATCTTAGGATGCTCCAAACAATGCTGCTTGACACTTTCTTTTAATTCAAATGTCTTTTTACACTGGTGACACTTGTATGGACATAATGGATCAGTACTCACATGTAATCTTACATGTTTGTCATAACTTGGTTGAGAATTGCATTCTGTCTCACAGATATCACATGTAAAATGTTTTCTAATATGCATATATAATGCTTGTGGATTTGGAAAATTCTTGCTACATATGGTGCAAGAGTAGCTTTTGATTTCCTCTTTCTTTGTAATGTAATATTTATTACATAGTTCACATTGAAATGCTAATCTTGAATTATATACACATCTTCTTAACTTGCAATTGCCTTGAACACAAGGTTTCTTAATAAATAATGGCCGAAGCTTGCTTTTTTCTTGTTCGTTGGTCGCTTTTGTATCATTATTAAGCATTAATAAAGGCAATATCTTTTTACACTTTGGGCCTGGTTTACCTCGTATCTTATCGATTTGTATTATTAAGCGATATGTCTTAGTATTTGTTTGGAGATTCTCTTGCAATACAGAACTTGATGTGGCAGAACCATTGACAGCCACTGTTTCATCAGCTGATGCATTTGCTTTATTTCCACTAGTTGTATCTTCAGCCTGCAATGTAAATATATATAAATATAAAAAATAGATAAAATAGCAATATATATTCTTAAAAAAATGGATTTACATTATCTTGCGTGAATGGACTCTGCGGTGGTGTCACTAAAGTATGTGAATGTTCATCTAACTTTTTTTGTTTCGCTGGTTCTTTTTCTAATACTTTTTCAACTTTATTTAGTTTCCTTGGAGGTTCTGCAAGGAAATAAATATACATGATTGCAATACTTTATATATAAGTATACTAAATAAAATAGACTGTACCATACACATATATAGAATAGAAATGAATTAAAATACTTGTATAACTATATCTATAAATAATTTCAATATATTTAAAGTATATAAATTCTTTTTAATATATAAACCCTTTATATTTTTAATGTATATAAATATAAACTTTTATTAATTATAAATAATATAAAGAATTAAAATGATTAATAATTATTTAATCCAAGTAAAATTAAAGATACATATATAGACGATTTATTCTCTCATATATATGATCAAATATTTAAACAATGGAACAATCTATCAAATTACTTATTGAAAAACATTTTTACAGATATAACTTTCTATGTAAGCTTACAAACCTTCAATTCTACCAAACAGAGTGGGTACGGAGTTTGACTTCAAATCTTTCGATGCAGTGAAGTTATTTCTCTCAAAATGCAGCTCGCAGAGATGCAGAGGTTTATTATTATCATTGACGATACCAGACGCCAAGTTGCAATTGTGAAGCCATTGATTCTTCCTTCTGCAATTCACCATAGAAGCAATTAATAACTCGACACCGACAATTAATCATTCCTGCAGAAGGGATACACTTACAGATCGTCGTCTGGGAAAGGGTAGAACGATATCGGATTACCATCTATCCTCGTGGTCTGGGTGGAGGGACATCCATTGGCCGCGCAAGTTATCATTGTACCTCGACAGAGATCCTCACGAATGAAAGTACGATACTAACTCATCGGTCTGGGACACTATATCGTAAATAGCCTATAACCTCTGAAAAACGAAACTTGAAACTTGAATTTCGCCGCAATTGACGCGCAAAAATCAAAATCTACGAGCACTGTAGATAGGAAACTATACTATATGATACAGAGGAATAAGCGCATCACGCACGACGAAGAAAGATCAGAAATATATCTTCGAGAAATAACTGGATGATGCGAATTTTCTACGCAAGGATAAGTACGCCATATTGAATATAAGGAGCAGCATCAACCAATCGTGTCCCATTCGATATATATCGAAAGATCGCAGCAGAAATGACGCGGCCAATCAAGCTCGCTGTCGGCCTCGTGGTCTTGAACGCTCCTGTCAAAAGACGGATTTTATGCACTTTATTCGAGATGATTTGTTTGTACGTTAAAAAAATATATCGACGAAATCCGAGATGAAAAACTCTTAGAAAGGATTTTTCTCGACTTCTTTGTAGAGTGGAATTCGAAAAACTTCGATTTTCGACTGAACGAAAATCGCTCGAGGATCGAGCGGGAAGATCGACTCGAACAGCTGATATAAGCGCGGTCGATCGGAGTCGCTTCGTAGTCGTGCGTGATACCCGTAGCATATACGCCGGTCGTTATTTACAGAGCTACGGGGTTCTTTGAACCTCGTTAAACTGAATTTGGATGGGTCGGACCTGATCAGCGAGATGATTGTTTTATACGAAATTTCAAGGCAGGCGCGATCGCGATTTCAAGTAGTAATAGATTTATCACGTTGAATTATCGCTAGCTTATACGTCAGTTTTATATAAATATCTGTGTGTAACATTTGAGAAGTTTATATTGCTGTGATTTGATAAAATTGCAAAAAAATCTCACAAGTTGCGCTTCCGCGACGTTCGTAATCGTTGGCGTGATATTTGAAGAATTTCTCAATAACTGATATTTATAAAATTGTAAAAACATTATAACGAGTTACTCGTGCGTGTATATAACGAATCGGAAAAAATTGTAAATAAGAGGCTTTTAATCAAATTTTCCTTGTGTCTTAATTACGATTTCTCTTTAATTAATGGTTCCCGCGCGCAACAATATGTTTCTCGTTTGCGTGACCGTGGGACTTGTCTTTTTGGCATCGAAGTATCGCAACAACGTGCTTCGTAGCGTCAAACATTTATATAAAAACATAAAAAATCGAGATAAAAATCCAAACGATAAAAACGATAATAGCTGTAAGAATCAATCCGAGGAAGATTCAGTTGAAGATCAAGATAATAAAGATGATAAAGATTTAAATAACAATGAGGGTAACGATGACAACAAGGAAATTAAGCTTATATTAGACAAGATTATTCTGGCAGACTCTCCGGAGAAATGCGATTACGCTGTACAACGTATTCGCTGGTAAGAGTATAATAATTATCATGTGCTCCCATAAACGATATTCTCATATATCGTGCGAAAATTGCACGTTAAATGTTAGAACGAATATACGTTATTATCTGTTATAACTTTTCATAATATGAATATCGAAACGGTCGTTTTCGTAATTATTGTTTACATTTTTTTTTTCAAAAGTACTATTGAATTTCAAACTGTTGTGTATAAGAAAGATAGCACATGTGCCCTTGAAATTCTTGCAGAAAGATCCAGAATATTTGTATATTATAATGCTTAGCAAATTAAAATATTATATGAAAGAAAATTTATTTATTATATATATTTTATGTATATGATTTTAAAAAAAATTAAAACTAGAAAACAAATTTTATTATGATTAATTAAAAAGGAGCAGGAATTTTAATTTTTCCTAAATTTCTCTTTCATATAAATTTACATTGAAATCTTTCTTATATTGCTCGTTTTTAAAAATCTTTTAATAAAAATATATTTTTATATTTTAAAATATCATTTATGATTTTTATCTCATTATAGTAAAATTATTAAAATTAATTACATATACTTGTTTGATAGTAATCTGTCTGATGGCGTACTTGGTTTTGATTGCGAATGGGTCAAAGAAGGGCCAGTTTCTCTGTTACAATTAGCTACGTATAATGGAGTAGTTGCCCTATTCCGTCTAGGGAAAATTGGATATGTTCCACCTAAACTTAAGGTATATTTTCCAAAAAGTATACATCTTATACAATGCATAAAACATTAAGAAAATTAATTTCTAATAATATATGTTGTATTTGTTCATAGGAACTATTAGCTACTAAACATATCCTTAAAGTTGGAGTTGCTTCCTTCGAAGATGGACAGAAGATAGTGAAGGATTATGGATGTAGAGTTAGTGGAACTCTTGATTTAAGATCTTTAGCTGAAAACCTCCACTTACCAAGCCGGAAAAGCTTAGCTGCCATGAGTTTAGAATATCTTAACATTGAGATGGACAAAATAATAGAAGTGAGGTGCGGTGACTGGGACGCTAGCACCCTATCAGACGAACAAGTGGCATATGCTGCTTGTGACGCGCTTGCATCCGTTATCATTTATCATAAAGTAAGGAAATTTATTTAAAAAGCAATATTTTTTATAATCACTATAATGAATTATATTCTTGATATTTAAATTTTGTTGTAGATAATGCAAAAGGAAAATGCAAAGTATTCATTCTGGCAAAGAGTAGGGATTTATTTGTATAATATATTAAGCAATGATGTAAACGTACGAATTCATGGCGTGCCTGCTAATACAGTTGATACGAGGTACGAAAATTTATGAATTATTTTTCATATAAATTATATGTATTCAATTTATATATATGTATATATGCATGAAGAATATGCAAGTATATATCTGTTTAAGGTTCAAAGATCAGCGATCACCAAGTGTAGATAGTCTTACTAATAATAACATTTTAAATATTAAGAAGAAAACACCAGTATTAGATAAAGACAATAGCAACGAACGTAAAAGTACGATTCCTACAAGGATTAAACCATTATATCATAATTGTTACTTACAAGCGCCTGATGGAGATATATTGTGTACATGCGACCGCAAAAAAGCGGAATGGTATATTACGAAAAAATTGGGAGAACTTGTGGAGACAGAGCCATATACAGTAAGATTAAATTTCGAGCCATCTGGTCGAGCATTGGGAGAAGTTGGGCAATATTATACGCAAGTAAAAGTTAATCAATGTGTAGTCTGTGGATGTGCAGAGAAATTTATTAGGAAGAACGTCGTGCCGCGAGAGTATCGAAAATATTTCCCATGTAAGTACCTTTTTTTCTCTATAGTAATACATCATACAGTGATATAAATATAATTAAAGATGACA
The DNA here is from genome assembly GCF_003227725.1 of Camponotus floridanus. Classification (NCBI taxonomy): domain Eukaryota; kingdom Metazoa; phylum Arthropoda; class Insecta; order Hymenoptera; family Formicidae; genus Camponotus; species Camponotus floridanus. Next base: position 94,932 of record NW_020229236.1, read on the forward strand.
AAAATGATACGAAATGATTGATGATGGATGTGTTAATGCAATAATAATTATAATATAGTGATATGGAATGATTGATGATGGGAATGTATTACTGCAGTAATAACTATGCAATATAACACAAATATAAATATATATACTTGTTTTTGTGTGTATAAAATATTGTATAAAATATCAGATTTTTTTTTTAGTGGTAATGAAAGCACATCAATCTCACGATGTATTATTATTGTGCCCACCTTGTCACGAAAGTAGCAATAATCATGATCTGCAGCTCAGAAGAAAGTTAGCAGACATGTGTGATGCACCACTAATTGGGCCGATGACGCATGTACGAGATAAATACATGCAAAACTATAGAAAATTACTCTCCGCTGTTAAAGCCTTGAGGGAAAGAATGTTGTTACCTCCGCGACGACGCGAAGAGCTCGAAAGATGCGTACTAGAACACACAGGACAGCAAAAAATTACTCCTGATTTGCTTAATGCTTTGCACGAACAATTGAAGAATGCATTAATTCAACAACCAATTGCTAATCAATTTAAGTTTCAACCACATGGCTTGAAGGTATTTATCTAATATGCAGACATGGATTTTTCATATCGATACTGATTCTAATCCTTATCCAATAGGTCGTACAATATTTTCAAAAAAAAGAAGGTGGACTCATTGAATTGGAACGTATGTGGAGAGAACACTTTCTTACCACAATGGAACCAAAATACTTGCCAAGCTTATGGTCTGTACGCCACAATCAAGAGCGATTGATCATACGCCAGGCACAGAATAGAATCGAACCACAAGATGCGAAGGTAGCTGGATTAACAAAATAGCGCTATAATTTGAAAACTGTAGCTAAAAGAAGTTTCGTAAAAGAGCGAGAACTTGAAAAAGTTTTATACAAATCAATATATCTCCTGAATATACGTACATATATACATGGATAATATATCTCTCTTATTTACATTTACATCTCCACGCAACATGATGCAATAGTTCCTAATCCTTAAATCATATATTTCAATCCAGAAAAAAGAGAATCCAGGACAGTATTTTTATACTTATATAAGAATCTTAAATATTAAATGCATTGAACTTATTTAAAATTTGAAACGTTAAATATGTAAACAATATGGTACAAGTTTAAAGTGTTCAATCAAGGTACAAGTTTAAAGTGTTCAATCAAGTTGACGCTTCTAAAATAATTTATCACATGTTACAAATATGTACCAAATAAAAAGGATAACTGTGCCATGTTGAAATCACTTCAATTAAGAGATTAGAATCCACTATTTATTATATCTTATGTACAAGAGTTTCTAGAATTAGTAAATTTAGACTAGAGGTGAGTTTCATGGCTGCCTAGAAGCTTCCTGATTGCTCGTCGGGTCTGTTGGTGGAGGTGGAGGTGCCGTTGCTCTCTGATTCCTCAATTCCTCGTCTATGCGTTCCTTAGCGCGTACAACCTTCGACAGCAGGTAGAACGAACCGCCCTTGGACCTGTCATTAGCTTCCATGAGGTACTTGTAGTTTCGCTCGATCAGCTCCGTCTGATCGGGACGCTCCGCGTCGAGGATCCGGAGGGCCTCGTCCAACGATATCCCGGTTCTCGTGTTGGCGGCAGCGTGTTGCGCTCCCTGCCTCCCCCCGCCAGCTCGTCGCGCCGCCTCCTGACTCGCCGCGATCTCCTGGCGCAAAGCGCGCGCGAACGCCTTGCCGACGACCTGCGTCCCCATGACGATGATCTGTATCAGGTACTTAGCCATAGCTTAACCTAATCTTCCTCTGACACTACGGACGCCGATGCGAGGTGTCACGCTGATGTCGCCGACGATTTTCTTTCACGCTCCTGACCGGCTGGCGACCGAGACCAGCTGGGCTTCGAGTCTACGTCTGTCTGCGCGAGTCCGTACTCTCGCCCGAACATTAGCGGTAAGACGTCTACCACGGGGAGACCTAACCCTGATCGCTGCGAGGTGCCGCAATCGTAACTCGCGCCATGCTACGAAACATTCCTCAAGCCACGTTCACACGTGGAGTAGATTGCAAGCAGAGAGGAGACTGAGAGATGGCTCGCTTTTCGGCCGGGTCTACAATAGATAATTTAAGCCTTAAGAAATTGACCAATCACAGTCAAGTATGAAGAGAATACTCGGCTGTGATTGGTCAATTTCTTAAGGCTTGAAGCTTAAATTGCCTATTGTACACCTGGCCTAATGGAGCACCTAGAGATTCCTTTAAATATTATATGATTCTATTTAACAATTAAAGAAATTTAAAAATAAATTAGAATAGAAAGAGCAAATCTATTATCAAAATTGTGCAAATTGGCGAGTGGACGGTGGCGACTTCTCAATCCTACAGTCATAGACATCAAATACATAGACTGTTCATCTAAAAATATCCCATGGACGTAAGAAATATTGGACAGAGTGTATTGCTGCGGGGGTGAAGCTCAAAGGGTGAGGGGAAAGAAATGTCTACTGCAACGGAATATGAGGCATGTAAGATGGCGACGGATATTAATTTCATGGAGTGTGATATTTTTGAATTTCTTAATATTCAAAAATGATTCGGAATAACACAGCAATTTCAGATGATAGATGATTTCACGGAATCTCTCATATTTTATTCGATTTACGTCCGTGCGACGTGAAAATAGACGCTAAATCTGATGCATCTAAGATGGCCGCGACAATAAACCCCTTACCCCTCAGATTTCACTCCCCTCGTTTAAAAGAGTACTTTATGCTCTGTCCAGTATTTCTTACGTCCATGATTTATATAGATTCAAAATACATGTACAAAAAAATATTAATTAATCACATCAGCGGTTGAGTCCTTCGAATGCGACCATATTATTTGTACTAGACGAATTATTGATTGATTTTTCCATGCGTATATACTTTACGAATTTTTCGTATTTACGACTCACGTGGTGGCCAATCAATTTCCTGCTTCGGCCAAAATAAAATAGCGAGAGATGATTGGCTGGAGGCATTAAAGGTACCTTTATATGGCAGCATCGGGAGCGTCCCATTTGACGTTGCAATTAATCAAGGTGCAATTTCATTGACGCTAGAAACCAGCGGCAAATTAAAATAGACTTTCTCTAGATTTGGCGTCAATAAAATAAAGTTCAACAGTTTTAACTTTTTCAGTGTGTAAAGCGGCCTTTTCATTGACGCTACTTTTTAGCGTCAATGAAATTGCACCTTAACAGTTGGCAGCCCTACGAGATAGGCTGTGCAGCACTGCGCGTATATAAAATAAATTTGAAATCGCTTCTAGCCTAACCATCTTCACGCGATCGACTTTATTTGAATTGCACGGCATCGCATCGAATTATGATGCGGCGCCGATTTGTTCGAACGTAATTCGGGACATCGCGATACTGTATAAGCGTCGAATGAGCACGAATTGTCACGCAAATATGATAAATCACATCTACTCACCGTTCACCGGCTGTTCCACAGGCCGCTCCACTCGCTCGCCTCGGGACGTCCCATTCCGATCTTAATGCACACGATATCATCAACGCGAACGCGCGACACTTTATTCGGCACTCCCGATATTCGCTCGCATCCGATAATCATCATCAAGGGCGCAAATAACGCGACGTGACTTCACTCCATCTTCGCGATCGCGCTATCACTGAACTGTGAAAAATAGCTGTCGCGCACTTTCACCGACATATTATGAAAGTCGCGCGATCATCCTTGGACACTTTCGACGCTCTTTCACTCGCGATATTCGTTTAAAAACGGTTAAAAGACGCGAAAAATGCGGACGTACGATGATCCGTGTAACTGCGTGACTCCGATTCACGTATGACGCGTATGACGTAGCAGTCACGCGCTAACATGGCGGCCGAACCAGTGCGCATTCGTTTCTGCGCACTGGTTCGGCCGCCATGTTGGCGCGTGACTGTACGTCATACGCGTCATAGCTACGTCATACGCGTCATACGTGAATCGGAGTCATACGCAGTTACACGGATCGTCGTACGTCCGCATTTTTCGCGTCTTTTAACCGTTTTTAAACGAATATCGCGAGTGAAAGAGCGTCGAAAGTGTCCAAGGATGATCGCGCGACTTTCATAATATGTCGGTGAAAGTGCGCGACAGCTATTTTTCACAGTTCAGTGATAGCGCGATCGCGAAGATAGAGCGAAGTCGCGTCGCGTTATTTGCGCCCTTGATGATGATTATCGGATGCGAGCGAATATCGGGAGTGCCGAATAAAGTGTCGCACGTTTGCGTTGATGATATCGTGTGAGTTTGTGTGCATCAAGATCGGAATGGGACGTCCCGAGGCGAGCGAGTGGTGCGGCCTGTGGAACAGCCGGTGAACGGTGAGTAAATGTGATTTATCATATTTGCGTGACAATTCGTGCTCATTCGACGCTTATACAGTATCGCGATGTCCTGAATTACGTTCGAACAAATCGGCGCCGCATCATAATTCGATGCGATGCCGTGCAATTCAAATAAAGTCGATCGCGTGAAGATGGTTAGGCTAGAAGCGATTTCAAATTTATTTTATATACGCGCAGTGCTACACAGCCTATCTCGTAGGGCTGCCAACTGTTAAATTTTTTCGATCTAACCCATGGACGTAAGAAATACTGGACAGAGGCCGGTATTCATAGTCCGGTCTTATATTTAAGATTGTCTTAAGTCTGGTCCGAGGTTGACTTAAGACCTCATTCAACCAATCAAATAGTTGCGTAGCATTCCAAACTCGAACTTAAGACGATCTCAAATATAAGATCGGACTATGAATACCGGCCAGAGTGTATTGCTGCGGGGGTGAAGCTCAAAGGGTGAGGGGAAAGAAATGTCTACTGCAACGGAATATGAGGCATGTAAGATGGCGACGGATATTAATTTCACGAAGTGTGATATTTTTGAATTTCTTAATATTCAAAAATGATTCGGAATAACACAGCAATTTCAGATGATAGATGATTTCACGGAATCTCTCATATTTTATTCGATTTACGTCCGTGCGACGTGAAAATAGACGCTAAATCTGATGCATCTAAGATGGCCGCGACAATAAACCCCTTACCCCTCAGATTTCACTCCTCTCGTCTAAAAGAGTACTTTATGCTCTGTCCAGTATTTCTTACGTCCATGAAATATCCGAATAAAAAGGCTAAAACTTGACCGATCTTTTTCTAAGGATTGTCCTCTATTTTTGACAGTAGAAAGGAGAAAGACACGTTTGTAAATATAGACGCCGTCTCTCTCATTCGGCTCCGGTGTTCGAAGCAGATTATCCACATCCGCGCATCCCATCTAGGTGACACGTGCCCAGTGACAGGTGGACGGCGGTGGCGGCTGCGCGCTCCCTCCCCGAGCTCGCCAGCGCGCAGACCAGTAGCAGCGAGTCGCGCGAGTACGTCGGGTGAGACGATATCGAGGTCGACTCGGGAGTTGTCGCGTCGAAGATTACGGGAAGGATAGGCGAAGGCTGTCCAATTTTGTCCGTCGTTGTCGTCCCGTATGCGCGTCCCTCGTCGGTGCGTCCGTTGCAGCCATTGTCCCTGACATGGAAGCCTATCAAAATGGCAGAGATCGCGCACATGTTTTTGTTCCTATATAAGTCCAAGTATCGTCGGAAAGCTCAGTGGCGGCGATCTCGTCGTGACGGCGGCAACGGCGACGACGACGACGACGACGACGAGGTCGCCGCGGTGCAAGACCCTCGACGGAGACGCGGCCATGGCAGCGACGCCGGGGTCGCGGTGCCGTGGGCGACGTTCCTACCGTGGGCGGTGCTCGTCTGCTGCTGGGTGATGCACGTAAGCGACGCCGCTTCGTCCTCCTCTTCGTCGCCGATAGCGGAGGTGAGCTGCGACCTGGACACCTGCGTCAACGGCGACTGCGTCAATGGCAGCTGCGTGTGTCGCGAGGGTTGGCAGGGCACGCACTGTCAGTTCTGCGGCGGGAAGGTCAGGTGAGCGCTCTCTCTCTCTCTCTCTCTCTCTCTCGGATCAGCTGTCACAGGGAGGAGAGTGACAGCAGGTCCCCGGGTCTCGCTTCGCGAGAAATTTTCTCCGTTCCCCTTTTTTTCTTTTTTTTTTTTATATTTATTGTATCTCTCCGTCTATTGTTCGTCCAGAGGACGACGTGCGTGACATGTCCCCGTAGAGTGAGCCTGGTATCCCATACACGTACGGGCGTACGCGCGCATCGTCCGTGTCAAGTGCAACGGTATCTCGCCACTTTCTAGGTCGTTCTTGTCGCTTCGATCGGCGTGTTCCGGGTGACGGAGAGAGATTCAGCCACCTCTCTCCTCTCCCTGCGCGACGTAAATAAACGTCTGCGTGCGTGCGTGCGTGCGTGCGTGCGTGCGTGCATGCATGCGTCTCTTCGAAAGAGAATCTCTCAAGCTCGTTCTTCTTCCTCGTGTGGCTGCACCTTAGCTTCTTTGTTCTACTTTCCTTTCATCTAGGCAATTATTCGTTGTAAAAGGAGCGATGGTTGTTTAATCGCGTTTTGTTGGAAGAATAAAGAAAAAAACGAGAAGAAAACATACAGGGCAAGCAAGATCAACGTATTGTTGTCTCGAGATATATATGTATCTAACAATAAACGAAGCAGAGTTCATATCTTGTGATAACACTGATCACTGTGAGAGCTGTGACAGCCTCTGGGGAGGATCAGAGATTAGATTTGCCTGATCAATCGATGGATTATCGCCGTTAAAAGCAACGGGAAATGTGCTCTCTGTCCTGGATACTGACTAAACTTGTTCAATCTAGGAATAGAGCATAAATAATTTGTCCATTTGTACATATGAAACATTTTCGTCTTAAGATGTAGTTGTTTGAAAAGTTTAGATTATCAACCTGAAATATAAGTTAACTAGAAAAGTCCAGAAAAAATGAATGATACATTCCGGTTTTTTTACGGTCCCGGATTTTATCTAATGGAATAAATATTGGCAAAAAGTATACAGATAATTAATATGTAACACTAAGATATATAATGCGAAAAAAATATTTTTTACTTCAATTAATAAATCATACTAATTATTATAGATTAAAAAATGAAATCATATAATAATAAAGTCTTTTTTAATTCAAATTAATATGTGAAATTTTTGAAATAAGCAATTTTAGAGATGTAAATGTTATTAAATTTTATATCAATAAGTCAAAATATCAATATTTTAATTTAATAAGAAAAATATAATAATAACCAAATTAACAATTTTCAATACAGATATAATTTGCGTTTACACCATACAATAATAAAAAATTAATTTATTCGCTACGTCGATTCTAATATATGTTTTAGGGATTTTAATTTGAATAAAGCTCGAGTTAGAAGACACTTTTTCAATTGAAAAATATAAAAAAAAGGTTTTCTATTTATTTTAATATTTTTAATAGAGAAAACTAATTTTAATCATTTTTTTCGAAAAAATATTGATTTTTATCATTGAATTTTATCCAAAAAATGTAAAATTTTGCCACCTTGGAAAATTTTAAGTCATCAATTACACATCACACATACATATATTTAAATATAATCCTATAAATATAATCTTCAATAAATAAATAATTACTTTTTGCATAAGCAATAAATATTTATATATTGTTTTAATACATATAATAATAAATTTTAGCATCAAGTTAAATCACGTAGATGCTCTTACGAAATTCTCTTTTTAAATTGGAATCTCATTTTAAAATTGACTTTTTACATAGAACAAAATTTTGACCATGATTGCGTTTCAAGTAGGGCAAGTTTTTTTTTTAATTTGAAAAAAGTATTCGGAATCTGTGTAATCAGTGCATATAATAATCATGAAATATTAATAGAATAGAAATAGAATTCACATTTCGTCCTGGTTTATATTTTATCACCACGCACTCAATTCCCATTCGTAGCCGGATGTTCACGTTTGAAGTTTCTGAAATAGAAAATGTCAAAGGTATATATGCACACTTTACTGATCAGTCATCATGTTTTCGTCATGAGAACATTGGAACATACGATCGGAGTCGATGGAGATATTCAGAGGATATTCTTGAATATTTTCTTAGATATTTAATGGATATTCAATGGATATCGAGAAAATATAGGTACTATTCCGCTATAGATATGACATTCTTGCTAACTATTCTTACTCCCTTTTAAATATTTAGCGAATATTTGAAGACATTCACCACGAGTATTCTGTCAATATTCTGGATTCTCCTCTTGGAGAAAATCCTCTTGGATATTCCTATATTTCGCAACATCCAGATTTCTGAATACCGTTAATGATAAAAATCTTCAATAGTATTTATTTTTAAATATAAATATAAAATATATATAAAAAGTGAAGTAAAATATATATAAATATAAGAATCTTTCTCAAATTTCAAACACAATATTTTTTTCCTCAAATTATAAATATATTATGAATTAAATTTTGTGATATATAAATTAAAAATTTTATTTTATAATAAGGGCATTGGTTTATATATTTTGTCTTTAATATTTTGAGATTTTTTTTTATAAATTGTTACAAATATAAAATAAAATATTTCGATTTTGATTTCAATATCGTGTTTTGGACATTCCGGAAATTGCAAGGAAGTTTTTTTCTACAGCTCAGAAATATTGAATATTTCCTCACGGTTCTTAAATTTCACGATATTTTTCGGAAAAGTTTCCACCGAGCAAAGTCGAATAGTCACCCGCATTCTAGAAATATCGAACTTTCGCATGAAATTTTCTGCCTTTCTCTAAAAAGTTAATCCTGGTTCGGAGCATCACAGTGCCAGTGACAATGATTGATAGACATCGCGAGCGTGAATAGATCGCGAATAGGGCGCGAGCTTTATCTTCTTTTTTGCTTCATCTTGCACTTTATATAACACTATTACGATGCAGTCTTTCTCATTCTTTTTTTCTCCTTTCTTTACCATTATACATGTATAATTTTTGTATACAAAAGTTGATTAGTCGAAAATCTGAACAGTTAAATCGTTACGTATACTTGACTTTAGCTTAAATAAATCGTCTGTCAAGTTATTGAACGAGCGGAAATTGTATATTAAAGTATCTCAAAACACAATGATTTGGATATCTTCTACTTGCGAGTTAAAAAATGTAAGATTTATAAATTCATATCAATATTTCGATTTTACACAGTAAAAAATTGTGCGTCCATATGTTAAAATTTTCTTGTGTTACCACGTTTTGATTAATACTTCAATGTAAAATTAACATACAACCTATGTTATTATTTTTATAACGTTTTCATATGTAACATTTATGTCAACTTCATACTTAACATTTTGTATATATCTCTTAGAAGTGGAATATTATTTTGAGTATTTTTAACATTTAAATCATTTTAAACAATTAACATGTCTCAAAGTCAGTTTAACATTCTAAGAAAAGTTAAAGTGAATCTTCAAATAATCTTGAACTTTGACATACAAAAATAATCAAATTTACTAAAATCAAATGTTTCTAACAACATGATAATTATGAAACGAGCGATAAGAGCCTAAAAACGCGGATGGTAATATGTAAATTTTTTTTTCCCAAACAATAATTGTGCGCGAAAAAAAATTTTTTTTTTAAGACGTGCACAAGGCATTTATACATATATTTTACAAATATTTAAAAAAAAAAATTTACGCATTACTTTCGCGTTTTTAGGCTCTTATCGCTCGTTTCATACTTATCATGTTGTTAAATAAATAGAGCCGTATTCTTTATACATTCAAATGTTTCTATTACAAATAAATTAAGTAAAAATAATTACTCTTATATGTCAATGTCCTCATCATTTTTTACGAGTTGTTGTAACTATTTTTTCATGTAATTTTTAATTAATTTGTGTGTTATTTTTACATTACACTTAAAGTCACAATAACAAAAATAAATGTAAAGTATTGTGTCAATTACTTAACATTTTTAGTTTGTCAAGTATACATACGACGATAAGTAACATACGACGAATGAGTTATTTTAACTTAAAATTTGGAGTGGACTTTCTTGGGACATGTAAAAAATGTTATAATTAACATTTTATTTTTTACTGTGTATTGTTAAATTAATTTCAAATAAAATTCGCACTAAAGACAATTTATTTTGGACAATTTATTATTTATTTAGCATCAAGAACGTTCTACTTAATTTGTAATCTCAAAATGACTGCAGGCAGCACGTCATAAATTTACACGACTTGCCGATGCATTTCCTTTATATGCACTCGCGCACTGCGTGCGACTCTTTATCTGTTTTGCGTAGCGATACACGTGACAAAAGCGTGCGAGAGAGAGAGAGAGAGAAAGAGGGAGATGAACAGATAGAGATGAGGTTTTCGGAGCATGTCTTTCATTGTGTTCGCGTAATGCGCTCGTCTGCATCGGCAATGTAAACTGTATCACCGTCGACGGGAGACACGTGAATGCAAAAGCTCGTTAGTTGGTTAGGCCAAGCTTCGTACAGCCGTATTAATTATGTCCCTCCACTCCCGTTTATTTCTCGTTGCAAATGCTGTGGCGCATCCCTGCGCATCCCTTCGCTTCTTCCCTCGAAGAGATCGATGAAGTTGCTCCGAAAAAGCGCAGCCTCTCCAAACGTGTCGCATTATCTCATTTAATTCGGGCCACATTGTATTGAAAATGCTGCTTTGCTTCGAAAAAAGAATGTATAATTAATTATACATTACTCGCGATTTCATTAGCTTACAACGTATGATTTCCAACAATCTGTTTATCAACTATCAATTATCGACTTTGAATGGATCGACAAATACGATTGATTCGAAACGAAAGAGTCAGGATTGATTCGGTTTGAATATTCTAATGAACTGGTGATGGACATAGATAGTGATTTACGAGGATAATTTTTATAATTATTGGTGTGAAAGGAAAACGACTCTTTACTCGAGCGCAGCGCTTATAACGTAATCGTTCGCGAGGTAATTGATCGATAATAGCCACGCGATAATAATTACTCCGTGATTTTTCATTGTCCATGTGTACGTGTCTCGTTCGCTTTTACAATTCCGTCACACAGATTATAAATTACATTCGATAATTACGCTTAATTTAAATTCTTCTTTCAGTGTAATGAACGTCGTTTACTCTGGTGCCATCGGCACCAAAATTCTCTGTTCAGATAATTATTGCGCACTATTATCTTTGAAATGATATATATATTTAGAAATAATTCTCTTTTATTTGGTAATTTAAAAAAATCCTACATTTTGAAAATTTTTTAGCTTTCAACAAACTTAGATATGCTATCGCAATTTTGTTCGTAATTTGACGTAAAAAATTAATATTTATTAAATAACGCGAATGGTGTTATTTATTGTCGATAAATATATAATCGAGGGAACAAACTTCCTATCTCTATTATTGCAATTAACTTCCCGTTTAAAGTATTGCATAATCCTATCCTATAAAGCTATGCTATATCGTTTGATTTCCGATGTAAACAGCTATTTCGTGGTCGGTGCTGACACGATAATATCGTTAAATTATTCATTAGCAACATTAAACTGTGAATTTAATTAGACTCGCGCGTGTTCGCGAATCAACAGTGGCCCGAATCGTTCTAATCATCGACCTATAAATATTGTATCTCTTGAGGTAGCGCCAGACTATCCAAAATATTCATTTATAATTTGTTAATGTGAATGGTGAATGAAAGATTCAGTAAACTCGATTAATCAGGGATTTTTCTTCATATTATTTTATTTATGTATCGCAAAAATATGCGCTAGATTTCGAGATTTTTGTGTATCTAGCGAGCCGTGTTACATTTTCAACCGTGTGCGAAATACAGAATCTTACTGACGTGCATGGAATATCAAAGCTGCTTTCAGATTTTCTGCCATTCAAAGCTAAATGTAAATTTTTCTTCTTGAATTTTATCGACTTCGCCACTTTGTCTTGATTTTTTCTTCCGGATTACATAATATTAAAGTGAAAAAATCCTTTCAAGAAACTTTTTGTAACTTTTTTGTAACTGGTGAGATACGCATACATAATCTTAAATATATGACATTTTCATATAAATTTAGAAATATTTAATAAGCAATTTTTTTCCATTTTTTTTCTTGTATATGTGGATCTATAGGATTTTACTGAATCAGTAAGAAATTTGTAAAAATGCATTTTACAGTTTAAGCAATCTGTGTGCCTTTTACTTTCTCGTCATATATATAAGATCGCGTACTTCTTATTACATATTTACTATCGTGAAAAATTGCTAGTAACAAATATACTATGTCAGTAGCGAACTTTCCATTCTAACTATGCACTATTACAAGATTATTACATGAACAGGTTTATATATTGTTGTACGTGTGGCGAATATATTATATTTTCTCTCTTTCTTTTTATTTCTCTCGTTTCTCTTTCTGTTAAATATTGGAAGAATATTATTATTTAATATTATTATTTATATATTATTATTATTTATATTAGAATTTTATTAAATTAAATTAAATTAAATTAAATTTTATATTTTTTAATTTAATTTAATTTTATATTTTTTAACTTAATTTAATTTTATATTTAGAATATTATTATTTATTACACAACGATATTTTTGCTTAACGACACTATTATTTTGACAAGACTATTCTTTCTGTCATATAAAATAATATTCATTTATTGATGCATTGATAAGTTTCTTTTATCGTTTATAATTTTGTTAGACATAGAGTTTTGCAGCTTGCCTGGTCTAAATTTCTAGCAGTATCCTTTCTCTCTCCGAATCGATATTGTTATCATGGAAAAGGCGTTTTGTTTCATATACCACGTGTTACATTATGCATAACTCTCTACCCACTCATGCACTATCTTCTATACGGGACTCTTGTCCGAGCACGTGTGATGGCTTATGTACAAATATAGTAGCGATGCACGTACAGAGCGAGACGTGCTCCAAGTGCGATTAGTAGTCTCAAAAAATACTAAATTGTTTAGAAAAAAATGCAAAATGCAAAAGTTATGTGTACAATTTCAAAGCTATTTTCTTGCATTTTTTTTTATTTTCTGTCAAATTTCGTTATTTTGAAGAAAGGAAGATCAAGATCAAAGATTTGATTTGAAATAAAATTATTTTATTTTATTATTTTTTTTTAATAAGTTGAATGAAAAAAGATTCATTGCTATAACGTTTCTATATCTGTCGCTTAAAACATCTTCTAAAATCAATAAGAGAAATTGATATGTCACGTTCCACATGTTTTGCCGTCTATGTACAATATGATTCAGTCTGATACATCATGCATACTTAATACTTTTCTTTAACAATAAACACTGCGATATATTCGAGAAACCATCGTTCTTGTCTGCATACTAAAATACAGATATTGGCATTAATATTCAAACATTGCTTCGCCGTTCGCGTAAAAATAATTATTTGATTGACTTTTAATCAAATTCAATATTTTGACATTTAATTAAATTCAATACAAGTATAAATCCTTAATAATTTTTAATAATCCTTCATAATCTGTCAATTTAATAATAGGTGGAAATAATTTATAATAACAATATGGAGATGTCAATTACTTTTAGAGAGTTTTCTATATTGTCTCTCTCTGTTAAAAACCTTATTTATAAATCTTATCGAACTTTACAATTGTTTATAAATGAAATAATAATAATAAATTCAATAATTTTATTATTATTATACACACCAATGAGAAATCAACTAATCTGTCTTGACGAGTTAATAATTTAGAAAAATGGTGAACTATTTTATAACGTTGTTTCATATATTGTCTAACAGTTATCTAATAAAGTAACAGAAAACACTTCATTTATCTATGATATTTATCTATGATATTTATCTATTTTGAGAATAGATATTTTTATAAAATTTTAGCGTCGATTTTACTTTCAATTATTTGATATTTTACACAGATGTGCATGATGCATTTTATCTGAAAGATATTTTAAATAGATAAGGCATCTATTCGGAAAGTAGGAAGATCAAATAAGTGTAGCGTAGATCGATATAAAGCTTGATAAGATAACTACTTTACAGTAATGCACTTTCTGCCTATCAAACGTGAAAGAAGAGGAAACTTTGCGATGGTATTTTACATATAATTTGATGAAAGTTATAGTGCAATATTGCATACTTTAATATATTATTCAAATACTTTGATAAATGTAGTCGCGTGTTCAATGATACTTTGATAAGTATAATCGAGTCTTGTTTATTATTTTGTTATCTATGCGTATTATTTATTATCACTTATCTTTGTGTGAAGCCTTTCTGCCAACACAGTTTATTGCAAAGTTACTTATTTATCTTAAAATTTAATACATGTTTTAAATAAAAAAATATTTGTTGAAACAATTTTATGAGAACGCACATAGAATATTTTAAGACAACAGACATGTGGGTGATGATTAAAACGCATAATTATAGTGCGTATGTGCTGTGTCATTAAATTCTATGCCATGAGATATACGTGGTATTTCGACGGACTTGAAATGTCTTGCGATTAATGTCGGTCTCATTCTTTACTGCAGAGCTTTCAGTACAAGTCTCTTAGTTTATCCACATTTTTTCTCATTCGTAAAAGATTCCATCCTGGACAAACCTGATTCCACCCTGAGTAAACCTGATTCCACCCTGAGTCTGAGGTTAATCGCGTTTGCGACCCGAGTTTCGTCAACCGTAGCCATTTGCGTCCGCAAAACTGTTACGTCTCTCACGAAGTGAAGAGACTTCGGCGAAATTGGAAAGCGTTCCAAATGTCACCTCGGCCATAAAGCCTCATCTTCCAATCCGGACGAGAGTCTTTCGTTCGCTGATCCGTTGTGTCTGATTCCTCCTCTTCGTCCATAACGAAATCAAGCAAGTCCCGAAACGAGCTCTGCAGATAGCACAGAAGGAAATCTCAGGATTTTCTCTCGAGAACAGAAATCGATGTAACTGACGAACTTATATCTCGAAAACTATTATTGTTGAACAGAATTTATTTATAACACAGAAAATTTTATTTCATTCCGGATTTCTAGATTATAGTTAAAGGTTTTTTATATAGATCTATTATAATTTACTATTTATAGACAAAAATAAAGTTCCTAATTTATTTTTGAGAAAACGTTAATAAAAGAGAGAGGATATTTCCGACAAATCTGTAATAAATTTCGATATTTATGTGGATTTTTCGGAGTCTGTCAATTTTTCATTTGAAATTTCTGCGCTAAAACAGAATCAGAGGAATTGATATAAAAATAGAATGGAACGCATAGCAATGCTCTTTCCATCGATCGAGAAACGTAGACTCGTTATTCTCGTAGCCACAACGCGTTAAATTGAATTATCTCCGCGAGCACATGTTGTCATTCATATTTTTTGTTTTTTTTTTCATCGAGCACGCCAGACCATACGGAAAAGTTATGTACTTGCATTTCAATGCGTTTATCGATGCATTCGAAGTGTATGTCAATACACATCTATTGACAGGTTTGTTACACTTGCTCGTACAACGAACCGACTTTCCGTTAAGCTGAGTTTTCAGTTTAAATAAAAAATTATTTTTTTTTTATTGTTCGAATGCAAGTGATCCTTCAAAAAGTTTTCCGCACTATTTCTCGGTTTCCATTTTTCTCGAGTCTTGCAACTTTGATGACGAAACTAATTTAATGAATATTGTAAATATTATAAATAAATATTATAATATTATAAAATTATAAAAATTGTAAAATTATAAAATTATATTATAAAATTATAAAAATTATAATTGTATAATATAATTTTATAAGAAATAATATTATAATATTATAATATTATAAATATGATTGACATAATTTATAATAGAGAAAAGTATATTTTATTTTAATTTAATTTTTTGCATAGTACATTAAATAAAAAGAAAGGAAGAGAGGGAGATGATGTTTGAAATCTTGCTTTAATGAGCTGTATATTTGCTGAAGAAATCTAGTGGATATATTATGCAACGTCAAGATCCCTCTCAAACTAATCCATCTCATCACTCCGAATTTATTTTCCAGCAATGTGATCATGGCGCCCACATGTTGCATGTTGTTGGAATAGCCGGGAGTTAAATTCCTTAATATTGGCCTCGCAATATATATGCGACAATTAAATGAACGCACATTCCGCTGACGCCGACCAACTTTTATTGCTTCTCGAGAGAGGAACCTTTGCGTGGGTTCCTCATTTTATCCGACGCGCCGTTTATTTCGCTCGCGGGTGCAATACAGCGAACCAGTTCGTAGCGACGTGAAGCGAGGATTAAAATCGAAATCTGAGTCCAATTTCCGATGCTATGCGCGAGGAAAAATTAGATTATGTCAATTATTGCGTTCCATTTGTTCGCGAATAAAAATAGCGAAAAATTCTAAGAATTGTTACGATTTTTCACTTTTTAAAGTATGAATATTTTGATATTATATGTTATAAATAGAAGATTGGCTTTGCTAATTGCTTGGCACTTGCTAATTTTGACGGAAAAATAAAAATTTCCTCCACGGAAAAACTTTATCCTGCCCCGGTATATTAGTTTTAATTACGCGAATGCCAGTCGGTGCTAATAAAAACCGGATTGAGAAACCGGTAGAATTCGCGATTTTTATGAACTCTACGTCTCTTGGCGTCTGGCGAGCGATGTTATATCGTGACTTCGTGATCTCCGTGACGGAACTTTTGCAAGAACTTATTACGGGAATTAAAAATGAGAATCGGCAAATTGGGAATGTCTGTCTTCAAAAAAGTTTCAAGTCGATAGTATCTTTCTATGAAAATTTAACAAGTAACTTCTGCGCCATCCCGCAGCCTTTTAATCTGCGTTCTAAAGTGATTCACTTAAGATCCATTAAAAGAAGAGAGATAGAAGTGATGAGTAACTTGCTAATGAAACCTTTGATGGAAATTTAAATATTGAGTGTGAATTATTTTTTTTTACGTGAAAAATAAAAACTCTGTCAATGGTTTTCGATAATCATGTGATAAATAAAATTGATGAGATAAATAAAATTGTGTGAATATCAATGTGTGCATGATATGCATATACATGTACATAGAATTCAAGTTTTATATTATTTATATTAAGTCTTTAATCTAAAAAATGATTTTCATTCCGATTTTTGTTCCGATTAAAGTGTATAAAATACGATCATATAAAATAAGATTGGAGTAAATAAAAATATGTATGAATTTATTTTTAGATATTGCATCAACTTTCTACTGTGTCGAAGCGTGAAATCTATTGAATCATTTCTGGGAAAAGATTAGAAAACAGACAAACTGTAACTAAAACCATTACAGTAATAAAAAATTCGCATAATTATAATTTAATTCGTATTATTGGAAAACGTGATATATATATAAAATTTTAATAAAAATATTATTTAACCTACTATTAACCTTATCAATCATTTTTTCGAATTTACAAAGATTATTTTATTGTTTTGTTTTTTATTATTTTGTTATTTTATTGTTCCATAAAGAGAGAGAGAGTTTAAGATACGTAAAATATAAAAATAGAAATAATATATATTCTCCATAAAACTTTATTTCGGATAGATTCGATGTAAAATAAAACGCACGAAATTTTTAATTAACTTTTAAAATTGAAAAGTCAAACGATGGTAATTTGAAATTGTTTTTCAAAATAACCATTTTATAATGTTACAAGGACTTTACTAAATTCACAACACGTTGGCATGCTGAAAAATTCTTCTTACAATTTTATCGGAGAACATCTCATTAAGTTTATATCCTTTTTAGCTGGATTTTTTGTTAAATTCTTGTTGCCTTTCTCTTTATTCTCTTTGAACGAGCAAGTGAAAGCTCGTTTCATTTCAAGTAAAACGTCACAAAGTTGAGAAAAGAGCGAAGCTTTACTTTTAAAGTTTTACTTTTTCCTCGGTGTGCTTTTTAAAAATTTCGGCGTTTTAATTCCGGAACGGAATTATAAGAAAAAGCTTGAAAATTATCACTTTTCTCATATTTGTAAAGTGGAATACGATGAAACTTGAATTGTTTACGATGCTCTGTTTGTATAACAGATACGAAGTTCTAGTATGCATGTATGTATTTATGTAATGTATGTATTTTTATTTGTTTTATTTACTTTATTTTACATTTTTAAATGCATTTTATTTTTACGCTAGGAAAGACGCTTTTCTCCAATAATTTCTCTTGTTTACACATCTTTGATAAATTCTCCGAGTCATTACGGCGCATTAAGTACAAGTGGATGCAATTTAACAACCGTGACATCGCCGTAAAGTCTGGTCCCTCTGGTTCGTCGATTCCAAAGTCTCGAATAGGGAACAAATATTTCTCGATAAATCACCAGAAAATCTCATTACAATCACGTGCATGTGCTAAATATATTTCTCTTTTGTTAAAATAAGTATATTTTTTTTAACAACTCAATGACAAGCTTTGTTTTATCCTCTAATTTATTTATTCCTCAACTTTTATTTTTAGTTCTGTTTGACATATCTTCATTAGCTACATAGTTACGTAAATAGAGATTCGGGAGAACTTTCACAGAAGTTATCTAAAGTATGTCTCATGGCAACACATTTATTCCAGTTTTTGTTCCAGATTTAAGTGCATTATTTTAATCTTCTCCTCGCGAAATTATATGCATTGAATGCGGTATCGCGATCATCTGAATTCAAATCGTATCATTCAGATCTTATAATAATAATAATTATTGGTAATTCTTAATTATAGCAAAATGATAAATGACCCATGTAACTATTTTTATTTCACTGAGTTACACAATGCCTATTTAAAGTTATATTTTTACTAAATTACTCAGAATTATTATGATATGGTGATCATTACTGATGTCAAAGATAATAATAATTTTCTATCATTATATACTTTCTACACTAACTCGCTATTCTCCTTTATTCATAATATTACGACGAATAATCATGTTTTCCAGAAACTAATCGATATCATTAAAAACAAAAAAGTTCTCTGCAACTTATTTACAACGTTTAAATTCGTTTTATTTTATTTTATATACATCGTTTTATTTTATATACATTTAATCAAAACACATTAACAAGCTGAAAAAAGTGATTTTGAAATCGCTTTAAGCTCAATTTTTTCATATTAAAATTGCTTATTAATATGCTTGTCATTAATTCAGTGGAAATTTCTACGATAACAAGCAAATTTATTTGCATCGTTCATCTTTGATATTTATGTCTTTTAACTTGCACGAATTTTACTGCTTGTATTATTCGATTTCGAAGAATAAAGAATAAATCGGTCAGTCGTTGAACTTGAATGTCAAATGTCAAATGACTCGACTTGTTGTCATCACAAAGAAACGACAAAGATTCTGCGTTCGTTAATTCTAACCGTGCTATTTATAAGGCGCTCTTAACAAAGTGAAAAATTTTGTGTGTGGATCGCACAGATAACGGTTAATATTCTCAGCAAGAATTTAAAGTACCTTATTTTACATTAATCCATTTATAATTCTTATCGTAGATAATTTTAAAGATCCATTGTGTAGATTATATGTATATCTGTATTGTATAATTGCATATCGTAAAAGGATTAAAAGATTAGAAGATTATCTTGCTCTTGTGCGACAAAATCTTTTTTATTACATTATATCTTATCATTTTAATTTTTTATCATTTTTTATTCATATTCATAATAAATTTTGTAGTCATATATATGATGCAAAATATCTTCAAGATATCGTATCATTTTTTCATCTATTTCTATCGTAAACAACTTTTTTATGATTTTAATTTTTTTATAATCTCTTCATAATTTGTTCAAAATACTAAAATATTAATTGTTTTATTATTATTATTGCACCGGGGAAGACAGAGAGCTTTGTAGGTTTTAAAGGTTCTTGACCCTCTTCCCAATGATTAATCAGATGTTATTTATAGAAGAATCGTGATTAGGTTCTTTCATTCCGCGTTTACAATCGCGTGTTCAGTCCTACACGATATACATAACATGCTAATTTTTTTATTCTGACTCTTAGAATTTCTTCACTACACAGATACACTACACAGCTGTGTTGTAACTTCGACAATTACGACAGTGTATCGCGCAATCCTCGAGGAAGGTGTAATCTACGATTTCATTTATATCGTCTTTATTTTTCTTTCGAAATTTTTTACGGATATTGACGAAGTGATTTATCTATTTTTTGTCGAAATTCATTATATTCTAATATAAAACAAAAAAAAGATATAGAATATAGAATTTTATTTCTAATTATAGAATAGTATAGAATATTCAAATGTGTGTGTGTTTATTTTATTTCAAACTTAATTATTTTTATAAGAATTAGCTATATTTTTATAAGAATTGGATAATAAAATAAATAATTTTTTCGTTGCAAGTTAATGGGATAAGAAAATAGATTATCTATTTTGATAACAATTTTTTTATTATTATGTATTGAAAAAATATATAATAGTAACGACACACATTTTAAAAATGCAAAAATCATGTCATTTTTTATATCTATGTAGCACGTTTTCGTAATTATTGTTACCATAAACTTCTTCTTCGATGCAAATAAACAGCATTCTTGTTTCACGATAAAGTCTTGGACGAAGAAAACGAGCTCATCTGTCGCGGAAATGGTTATTGACAGATAAGAGTGTACTCGATAGTCTGTGCTATCTCATTGAAATTATTTTTTTAAATTACCTGTGCTTTTAATTTCCAGCAGTTTGAGGATTATCGATGCCTCAACAATGTTGCCATTGTTCTCGATTCATCTGTGCGCAAGAAGAATTGGTCACTTCTGAAATATCCTGTATATTTATGTAATGCAAAATTGTCCGCGAGATTAAATAATCAAAAGATAAGATCACGATTAATGTAATGCGCGTAATGTTATCACGCGCGTATATTATACTGCAATAGACATGTACACATAAATATGCGTGGCATAAGTATCGACATGATATCCGTTGTCGATATTTCATTGATACCGGATGCATCTTCACGAAAGCTGCATTCTTTTTACACAACACATTATTATTCCTCCGTCATCGTCGCACATCCTCTCTTGTCACGTGGTCGTAAAACGTGTTTCCTAAAGCGCAGGTGTTTCACGCGCTTGTTATTCCACGTAACAAGTTTTTGCTCTATTAAATTTTGCTCTATTATTTTTTTTTAAATTTTTTAAATTTTGTTTTATTATTTTTTAAATTAAATTAAATATTACATATATATTTTTTTATATTATTTAATACATTATTTAATTTTTATATTATTTATTACTGTGTGTGTACTGTATGTGTTGTGTACTTAATTTTATTAACATTTCTCTTTAGTGTTCGAGATTAATAATATTGAGCGTAATACTTTATTTATTATTTCTTTTATTATTTATTATTTATTTATTAGTTAATAAAATCGCGATTGAATGAACATTGAAAACGATTTTATTTTAGTACAGCACTGACATTTTCACGAATTCATTGTACATAAAATCTCGTTTATATCCTATTCCGGGATCAATTGGCAATTGAAGTCGGGAAAAATCAGAATTAATATTAACCTTTATATACACGGCTACTCAATGAAAAAGAAGCGTATAATAAAATAGAAAATAATCTCTCTTGTTATGTAAAATTGAGCACCGTTATAAGATATAACTTAATTTTTAATTATTTAAAAGAAAATATAAAAAACTAGATATTGACGAGCCAAGTATCTCGCTTGTATACTTAAAATTAAATTCTTTCTCCTTTCTTCTTCAGATTTAAATTTCAAAATTTCTTAATACTTCTTCATGCACAGAAAAAAGAACATTTTTGTTTTGAAAATATCTTTAGTTTTAACATGAAAATCTTGAAATGAGATCGCGTTAATTAAAGAAAAATATAATTGCTTGCTTAAATGAAGCATTTTATATCTTTCATTCAAGAAAAATATATTCTTTTGATTCAAGATTTAATTTTCTTGAGTGGAAAGGAAACAATGTTAAACAGAAAATAACATTTTTAAATCAAAGATTATAATTTTCTTAAAGTAGAATTAAATAATTATATATTCTTGAGATGACAATTACAATATTGAAATAAGACTGTAATATTGTTGACATTTAAAATTATTAAATTCTTCTAAGAAGATTATAAATTGTCGCGTACATACGAAACAATGAACGCGTTAATTTAAGTATATAAGTTTTGATTTGACACTTATTCTATTTCCGTGCACGCTCATTTAATCACGCTACGTTCGTTTTCCATCCTTCGCATTCGAGCGCAGAAATGCAGGTGTTGCGCAGCGTTAAGATGCACCGTACTTTCTCTCATCTCGTCTGGATCTGTCAAGGACGTCAAACGTCATTTTTCATTCCGCTGGCTTTCGGCCTGCCTCACGCGCATCTCCCTTATTATAGTATTGCCAACGGTCGCTGGAACAAAATGGGGAGCAATTAATGAAGTTGGTGGCGTGCTAGACTGCTCTATCGTTGACGATGATGTGCCCGTTGATCTCGCTCTTCCGCGTCACGCTTGTTGCATCCGTCCGATATACGTATCTGTGCGATATAATACAATACGTATAATGCAATCTAATATTATATGCGAGCGATTGCTTGGATTATTAATTAGGTTCAATTATTCGTTCGCGTTTACGAACGCGACATTGATCGAATTCATGGGATTCTTATTGAACTTATTGAATTCTTCTTGAATTAGATTGGACAATTAGCTATCAATGAGAATGGGATGAAGATCATAAAAACACGTGTGGAAAATCGCGAAAAGATCTCTTAATCGTATACTTCTACGCTGAACTTTGCACTCTACGTATTATAAGATATATGTGTCTGCCTCTTTTACTGCCCACACTTGTACCTCCACTTGTTTACAACAAAGGCTATTTTTAACAATTAATGTCGAAACATATCTTTACGTTAAGGTCTGTGTATAAATTATATTTATCCGCAATGTAAATACAATTTTATGCAGATTTCCTTCTCGATCTATTATTAATTTTTCTCATTAAAATCTATCTTACTTAATATTGTGCAAACTGTAGCTACTATGGTTATTTTTTGTAGCATTTTTTTCAATTTTTTCAAATGAATATTATCTCTGTCTCTCTCCTTCTCTCTACCCGTTATTTTTATGTACTGATAAGATTCTAATTTACCACATTATTATCACCACGCTATGTAATTAAAATACATGCCGTACAATTTAACAAATTTATTCGCGTCGATTAACCGTCCTCTGTTTTGTTCTTTTGGCAGACTATCAGAGAGAAGTGGCATCATCCACGACGGTTTCGGTAATTATACGGCGGACGTGAAGTGCTCCTGGCTGATCGAGAGCAGCCCGAACACCAAGATACGTATGCACGTGGAGCAATTCGCGACGGAATGCGGCTGGGACCATCTGTACATCTACGACGGTGACAGCGTCGAAGCGCCGCTTCTGGCCGTCTTCTCCGGCCTGATGCACAAGGACGGCTATCACATACGCCGCGTGCCGGAAGTAATAGCGCGATCCGGCAGCGTGTTGCTGCACTTTTATTCCGACGTCGCGTATAACATGAGCGGCTTCAATATCACATATAAAATCAACGCTTGTCCGAGCAGGTGAGTCCGAGCGTCGCCGGCTGCGGTCTACTTAACGATCAAGTCCTCGTTACTTCGCCTTCATCGTCTTCCTTTATCTTACCTCGGCGGAAATCAAATATATTTTTCATCTATATTTCTCTTATTAAGAGATTAAGAGATGTATTAGGAAAAAATAAGATATGATTTTAAATTAAATCCATGATTTCGAGCAACATTCTGTTCTGGATGAAGATTATTATAAATAACAATATGTTACGCGCGGTTGATTGCTTTGTTTGCGAAAAAAATGGTTTTTTGGCGAGACCGGGGGAAAAGTGGAGCGGGACATTTTATGGAGAGTACTCCTCAATATTTACGATGCAAGTTGATATCGGTTGAGATTATAATATCGGTCGACCTTAAAAAGCAAACGGTTATTGCACGATGGCTTTTAGCGAGTAAGGACATAATTTGAGTCACACATGCATGGGTGACTCACGTCACTCCGCATATGAGGTTTTAAAGCCATATCTGAATCCGATACATAATTTATGTGTGCATAATTTTCGGTAGAGGAAGAAAGACAGCTGTATCTGTCTATAAAAAAAGAAAGAGCAGCTTTGCGAAATATGCGGTGTTCGATAAAGATAGCATTCAATGCGAAAGAGATGCGTAGAGAAAGAGGGAGAGGGAGAGGGAGAGAGAGAGAGAGAGAGAGAGAGAGAGAGAGAGAGAGAGAGAGAAACTGCCGAGGTTACACAGGATGGTAACTACCGATAACTCGTAATTGGGTCGCCCCTGGCTTAGAAACTTTATCGAGCTTCCTCTGAGAGCCGGAAATACGCGTAACCGTATCTATGTCATGTTTGTTAACGTTACCTGTGGTCAGAAGACGATCAGCGGATAGATGCCGAAAATCAATCTAGGAGAAGCAAGAACATTTTTCAAGATTACAGTTAGTATCTTGTCAAACTGGTGCTTTGACACATTTTGATATTTCCTGACATATGAGAAACTAGATAATTCTTTTCGACCTCGAAATCTCTCTCTCTTTTTTTTGCTATTTTTAGAATCTTTTAAATATACAAATATCGTAAAAAATTGGCTCCAAATTCATTATTCAAATAGATTTCGCACGTTACGATACATGTTTTACAGAACTGTTTGCATTTCTGCAATGTTGCAAACAAAACATATTATCTCCAAATATTGAATCTAATCAGAACGTATGATTGTCGCCAACAATTGCTTTTCAGTAGAGAAACATTGATACAGGTAAACACTTATTGTTTGATCGAGTAAATAGCGCACGAGAATATGTATATTTGCTTACTGATATAATTGAAAACGGTGATACTTTGAAGTTAAGAATGATATCCCATCATGGTGTACATGTATCATTGTTTCCAGATATTCTCACATTGACTGTTCCGACCATGGAGTGTGCATCGAAGGCACGTGTACCTGTGACGCCATGTGGACTGGTGAAGCCTGCGATGTGCAAGTATGCCCGAACAATTGCTCGGATCCTCAGGGTATTTGTGATCGCGAGAGTCATCACTGCCGCTGCATTAACGGCTACAAAGGTAAAGAAATGATGAGAAAAATCATGATTTGACCGTGTGAATTAGTTAATAATTGACCACTGATCTCTCTTTAAATTATATAATAAAATTATAATTAAAATTATAAAAAGAGTGGTTGAAGATAATAATCAAAAATTAAATTAAAAATACAAAGGCAATAACCACTGCCCTAAGTTGAACGTAGCAAAAATATATTAAATTGACTTATCAGCGTGAGGTCATAATGAATCGAATAATTGCATGGATGTAGATCGTAAATGTAAAAAAGCTAAAAATTATAATCAAATTAAAAGAATATTATTATTGCAAAATTAGCAGACTCGTCATCAAAAGTTATATCAAAGATTCGCATAAGTAAGAAACGCTGACAGTAATAGACAAACGCACGTTCCGAACCTTTACCGGTTCATTCTCAATGTCAAATTATAAACAATTATAGAAAAATCATAATACAAAGTCAAGCAGTAATGTCGCAGATAAACAAATGTAACCGACGCAACCGCGCACCTACATGAATTGGCATTCCATTTCTTTCATCATTTTGCGTGCGAATTTTTAATTACATCATTTTGTATAACATCTGTATTATATACATATAATTGAGAGATACGTTGCGTCGGTTACATTTGAATTTATTTGTTTATCTGCGACATTACTGCTTGACTTTGTATTATGATTTTTCTATAATTGTTTATAATTCGACATTGAGAATGAACCGGTAAGGTTCGAAACGTGCGTTTATCTATTACTGTCAGCGTTTCTTACTTATGCTTCGATGTAATTTTTGATGACGACTTTCAGTCTGCTAATTTTTGCAATAATAATATTCTTTTAATATGATTATAATTTTTAGCTTTTTTACATTTACGATCTACATTATGCAATTATTCGATTCATTATGATCTCACGCTGATAAGTCAATTTAATATATTTTTGCTACGTTCAACTTGGCGCAGTTATTGCTTTTGTATTTTTAATTTAATTTTGAAAATTATAATTGTAATCTATATATAATAAATATAATATTCATCTAAAAATAAAATTTATTATAATATTTTTATTTTCGATAACTATTCAAAATTAAGAGACCTAAATAAATTCATAAAAATTTCCGATTATTTTACAAATTTAATTTAGCATAATAGCATTATTCGTGTATAATATCACGCCATTGAAATGGAAATCGTAATATCCAATATTCAAGTCCATATTTATAACCATTATAATTATAATAATGTGGCATATATTCATTTAATATTTTTCTGAAAAAAATAAAATATATTTATAGGCGAGCTAGAATAAATCTGAAATAATTTATGATATAATTTCTCACAAACTATTTTCTATTTAAGAAATAAAATAAAATAGAATAAATCTTTATTTATATATACGCATGATTTCCGGGACTTAGGCGCAGACTGCAGTCAAAAGAGTGATCATGGATTTTGGGAGAGTGTTACGTACAAGGATTTGCCACCAAATGGGTCAGCCAGTCACTGTTCTATCGTCTGGAAAGATTCTTTATACGTGGTTGGCGGCGAGAGTTTCCACCGTGCCAAGATGATATACGTGTATGATTATAACGGCAATGTCTGGGAGACGCCTCATGTCGAGGGTCGTGCACCGTTGCCTCGTTACGCTCACTCGTGCGTACTCTTTGGCGACAAGATATTCATGTATGGCGGTGCCTTGCAAAACTCCACCATGACCAACGAGATCTGGGCATTCGACGTATCCGCCAAAGTCTGGGAGAACGTCACCGTGTATAATAGCTGTCAAAACAATAAAACGAATGTGAATAGAATGTGTGGACCTCTAAAGGTGCGTTTAGTTTCTCTAGAAAACGTAATCTTACATTTAAGAAATATTCTTTGTATTTAAAATGATAAGTAGTGTTTATTTCATATTTATTTCAATCAATTTTGACTTGTTTATTGCTGAAAGTTCAGTGAAATTTTTTAACTTTTTGTAACGATATCAATCGATGCTAATTTTTATTCTTTAACTTTCATTTGGAGCTTAGTGTAATATTTTATATAGTCTAGTATCTTTACAGGTAGCTGGACACACTGCGACTTTGGTGAGTCACAACAAGAAAGAAAAGATGGTTGTGATATTCGGTTTTTCGCCGCAATATGGTTACTTAAACACCGTCCAGGAGTACTATTTAGCTACGCGCGAGTGGCAGATTGTCAAAGCGAAGGGTTTCCCGGTGAAGGGCGGTTACGGTCACAGTTCCGCCTACGATCCTCTCACGAATCTCATCTATGTGTACGGCGGTTACGTGTCAGAGACGCACAGTACGCAAGAGTTGACCAACCTAATGTATTCGTATAATCCTCATAATTCGGAGTGGCGTCGGCTAACATCAGCACCGTCGGCACGTTTCTTTCACACGGCCACCTTTATTTACGGCGGATTGATGCTGGTGTTCGGCGGTAATATGCATAATGATACGCAGCAGTCGCACGGTGCGCAATGTTATTCGGCCGACACGCTTGGCTACGACGTTTTGTGCGACACCTGGCATCAATATATTATGCCTGAGGACATGAGCGATCTTCCGCGATTCGGTCATAGTGCAACGGTTTTCGAGAAGTCGATATACATCTACGGCGGTTTTGATGGTGAAATGCTCTCTGACATGTTGAGGTACGGTCTTATAAGGGAAAAAGAATTTTATATATTTATGTAAGGGTGTTTCAGACCATCTGTACCATCCATTTAAAAACTAGAGAAGTGGTTATTTAAAAAAAGTACAAACATTTTCTTTATAAATCGGATACGCTTTATCGAATGGTGATATTTTCAACTTCTGGTTCCGACCTGAAATAGGCAAATTACAAAATATTTTATTTAAAATTAAGAAATTATGTGTATTATGTATGGTTTATGTAAAATTAAGAAATGATTTTAAGCCTCATAACTCGAAAAGTACTTCATGGAAAAATAATTTATTATAGTGTTTTGGAAAGCTCTCGAGGTAAGCTACAAGAATATGCAATGGAAAATAGGGAGTTCAATTTTAAAAAATGCACTTCTGGTCTGAATCGCCTATTACTGACCGGAACCAGAAGTTGAAAATATCACCATTCGATAGAGCGCATCCGATTTATCAAGAAAATGTTTTTATTTTTTTTAAATAACCACTTCTCTAGTTTTTAAATGGGTGGTACGGATGGTCTGAAACACCCTATATTTATGTATATATTGAAATCTATTTATTGCGTAGATATACTCCGGGCAATTGCGAACATCTGACGAATCAGAATCAGTGCCTGAACGCCAGGATAGGCGTGAAATGCGTGTGGCACAAAAAAGACGGCCAATGCCAGCCGACCACGAGGCATATGCTTAAGAAATATCAAGACGATGATACTTACATGAAATGTTTAGACGACGCGCCACCGCGTGGTATGACTTCGCACGAGGAGCTCTGTAAGCTCTTCAACGACTGCACATCTTGCATGCATACTTCGTATAATTGCATTTGGTGTGGCAAGGGTTGCTTATATGAGAAATGTCGGGATCATCCTAATTCGCCGAATTCGAAGCCTATTATGGACCCACAGCAGTGCGATTCGAGTGGCACCGAATGCCATCGACTACATACATGCCACGCTTGCGTAACCAATTCGCGTTGTTATTGGTCTTGGTCCAACGGGCCTGACCGGTGTAAGCTGCAACGAGAAAATTCTATGGTATGTGAAATAATATATTTAAAATATAGAATATATTTTAATATTTTACTGCCTGTATAATGGATGTAAAAAGTTAAAGGAAATATTCAAATTTTCAATATTTTTCTAAACATTTCAGAAATAGCTAATATATGTAATTTAAAAACTATATTTTGATAAAAATGAAATTTGTAATATATTGCTCTAATTTGTTCATGCAACAATTTGAACTTGCAAAAAAATAGATATATCGATTAATCTTATTAATTTCTAAAAAATAGATGTCTCCCAACGGCTCATACACATCAGCAGTCACATCATCAAGCACGACGGATATGTGTCGCTATAATGCGTGCATAGAGTACACAACATGTCGCAATTGCACGGAAGGCGATTGCATCTGGTGTCAAAATGAGGCAAGATGTGTAGACAAGAATGCATATCCGGCCAGTTTTCCCTACGGACAATGTCGCGAATGGACTACTATAGAAGCTAGGTGTCGTCCCACAGAGACTGGCAAGGATTGGTGCAATTTCTATTCATCGTGCGCAGCTTGTCGTTCAGATCCTGGATGCGGCTGGTGCGACGATGGATCGGGTACTGGAAAAGGCGTATGTTTACCTGGCGGAGCCAGTGGTCCAAGCAGCAAGAGTTTGGAAACGTGTCCGTTTGAACACTGGTACTTCACGAAATGTCCGAGTAAGCGAGTCTTTTTTATTGATCGTATACATTTTTTGTATATCTATAATGAAACATTGCATCATTCATGTGATTTTCTTTATCCTCGCAGCCTGTCAATGCAACGGGCATAGTAAGTGTCTTCCAAATAGCAGCGTCTGCATTCAACCGTGTGGGAACTTGACTTATGGACCACATTGTGATAAATGTATCTCTGGTTATTATGGCAGTCCACTCAATGGAGCAACGTGTCAACGTATGTAATTTTCTTTTCATATGCCATGATATTTCTTGTCCCGTCACGACCGAGTGAGAGAAAAAGAGAGAGAAAGAACCAATTGAATGTGACACTTGCGCGTGATTATTACAGCTTGCTCCTGCAACAATCAAGGCACGCAATGCACAAGCGAAACCGGCAAATGTTTTTGCACGACCAAAGGCATTATTGGCGATCACTGCGAACGTTGTGACGTGTCCGGTCTTTATAACGGAGATCCTACGAATAAAGGATCTTGTTTTTGTGAGTCGATAAAATCTGCTTCTACATTTTATTAACTTTTGTACATATATCTAACTCATATATCATTATATATGTATTTATGTTTCAGATGACTTGGCTATTGATTATCAATTTACATTTAACTTAAGCAAGAAAGAAGATCGTCACTATCGGGCCATTAACTTCAAAAACTCACCACCGAAAGCCGATATCGATGCCGAATTCTCCATCACGTGTTCCGTACTTGCTAAGATGAATATTACCATCAAAAAAGTAAACAGTCCGGAAAAACCGCTGTTACTCGGCGTAAATTGCACGACGAGCATGTACAAACACCGTTTTAGCAAGGCGGATTACAATTTTGGCAGTGAAGATAATAATACTTTCACCACATTCTATGTATACGTTTATGACTTTCAACCGCCAGTGTGGATTCAGATCTCATTCTCTCAGTACTCCAAATTGAATTTGCAACAATTTTTCATTACATTCTGCACGTGAGTATCATAAGTTGGACTTTGAAGTAGTTTTCAATTTGAAATAAAATGAATTAAAGTTATGTTAAATTCTCTTTAAACACTATGCGAAGACTGATCTTGAGAGATGACACATCTATTGGCCCAACATTTTATTTTCTAAATTTTCTATATTCTTTCCATTATATTGAACATCAGGCAGTATTTACTTGTAAACTAGAGATTACATGCCATCACACAGGTGCTTTCTCGCTCTGCTATTGGTAGCCGCCGTTCTGTGGAAGATTAAACAGAAATTCGATATGTATCGACGAAGACAACGGCTCTTTCTAGAAATGGAACAGATGGCCAGTAGGGCTTTCAGTCAAGTTGTAGTAGAGATTGAGAGACGCGACATTGATAGCACAGATCTAGAACACGGTGATACCGATTTTAGCAACTCTCGTAAAAAGAAGAAGGTAAATGTAACTCGTTTTATTTTTAGATATTTTACATTATTAATAAAATAGAACATTTTGCTTTATGAGATCTTCCCATTACAGGATGCTCCTAGTCCGATTGCACTGGAGCCTTGTTGTGGCAACAGAGCGGCAGTCTTGTCTCTACTAGTCAGAATGCCGACTGGTGGTGAGCCTTACACACCAGCCGGACAGAGCGCCGGTTTAGCCGTCGCGTCCGCTTTGGTGACATTGGGCAGCCAACGTAGACCGTCTCAAGAGCTAACGACGAAGGAGCCGAAAAAGACGAGGAAGTCCGCCAGTCAACATCCGGATTCCACTTGTATTTAACGATAAAATAGCAGAGGTATCAGAGATAATGAGATGTGACATGAGCCTTAGAGTTGTTTCTGTGATCTTGCTCGCGCTTAATACGGCAGAACTTTTATCTTTGAACTCTGACAGAGTGAAGAAGTGCGAACAATGATCGCGCTGAAATTGAGGCGATAAAATACGTGAGAATTTTATTCGTCGATCTTACACGTGCAACTGATTGGTGAATCAAACGATTCAGTTATCTTATCTAAAGAGTTGGTTGAACGTTTAATATTAAATATAGACGCGCGTATTTCCTTATCGAGTAGAAGGAAACGCCTTTGGTAGAGGAGTGAATGGACTGCTCCAATCGTCTACGTCCGTTAATCACAGTAAGTAATACGTTTTGTTTAGAATTGAAGTGTATTGTATTGATATCTTCCCAAAAGGAGATGCTCGCATTGATTATTCGGCTGAAATACGAGTTCTCTTTATGAATCTCGCTTAACAATGTACAGTTGTATATATAGATAATTAGGCGATCTACATTTTTCTTAAATGATGTGTTTGCTCGTGTGGATAAACTGGCCTCGTGCACATTTGAAAAACTTTTATCCGCTGCTTTTTTTTTACGAATTTATTCATTCATAATCAAAAGAGAATGTGCAAATTTAATCCTTCCAAATATAAGAAATTTTTGAAAATAACTATCTTTTACAAATTAAGATTTAACAATAATAAAGAATTGCTTAAAAATTTGGAAGAATTAAATATAACATATCCATACCCGTAAATTTTTATTTTCTTATCGTCTCATAATTTTCATAATGCAGTGGATAAAAGCTTATAAATGCCATAAGAAATATTAAAAGAATCCATTAATATTACTGAAATGATTGAATTTGAAGAAGTACAACGCCTCAACGTAAGCTGTAAATAGGCTGTATTTTTGTCGACTTCGCAAATGAAGATTCAGATTGTTAATAATGAAGATCCAAACATGTACGATACTGAGGTATATGGAAAAATTGAATCTGTACATCAAATAATTAATGCATCCGTTTGTAATGTGTATAAGATTCATATTCTAAATCGATCGAGGTGAGCAGAGGTAATTGTAATTGATGCAGATTTATAGAAGGTACAAACCGCATATTTGATCCTGTGTGTATTTTGCATTAGAATATTGTGCCAAATCAGCATTTCTTCTTTTTTTATATAAATACAAATAATTTGTCGAGGTAAGCTCTGATTAGCTAGAATCGATCGAACGAGGAGAATGAATATTTCTACTTATTTCATTATTTCTGTTCACCATTACTGTTACTAAACTTTATCGCATGATTGTAAATGTGCAGGATTAAGATATCAGTTAAAACGCCAATAATAATGGCGTAATTTAATTAAATTGTGAATATTTTGTTTCGATTATACTCGAAGTTTTAATTTAACGAAAACAAAATTTATAGCCGTTGCAATATAATCATTTCGTTAGAAGATTCGGTTCTAATTCATGAGGCAAGTAACGGGTGCTAGTTATCTCGCACGTTAGATGCGTGACTGTCTTTCTGAGCATTTAATTAATGCGTTTAAAATAATTGCACGTTTTTACAGTTTTTAATAATTTACAGACTGCTGCTTGTGTTACGTTATTTTTATTCTTTCGTACATTTATCTATAATTATCTATTAATTATATATTATAAATTATCTATAATTATACTATATAAGAATGAGTATAATTATATGAATAAATATATCGCGTACTTCCATTTTTACATTAAATTCGCTCTTTTCCTTTCATTGTTTTCAAGTACGAAAATATAATTTACCAAGATTTCATAAATTTTGTATATATTATTAGCGAGAACATAATGATAGTAATCGTCGTACAATACTTAGAGAAAATTCCAAATTCATCTCCTATTCATTATCTGAAATTATATTCAGAAGCCAGTACAGTCTTTTTCTTCTTCAAACTTTCGTAATAACATGAAAAAGGCAGTTATTGCCGTCGGACTTATAAATATATACGTATTAGATATTTTCCTTATAAATAAGTTAACGTGTTACGATAGTTAAGTTTCTTTTTTTGTGGATGTGATGTACGTATTTATATCTATATTAGTACATTGGATAAATAATAAATGATGTGATTTATTATTAATGGGATTGGCATAATGTAATGCATTTTGTTTTGACATTAATACTCATATAATTTCCTGGTTTTTATATTGTTTAAAATATTAATTTATGTAAAGGCGTGTTATGGTCAAAGAGACATATATATATTATAAATTAGAATCCCTCCCTTTTAAGCGATAATGCGCATTCTATCTCAAATATATTTTTCGTACCAAAGAAAGCTCTATAGATGTGAATAAATCGTTATTGCGCACGTAGAAGACTAGATAGCACTCGACATAATCAATTATTATGTAACAATTAGAAATAAAATCGTACATTACTGGCCGCGTCTAAAGTAAAAAAAAAAAATGGTCTTTCGTCAACGGTAATATATATACATATACGGTAATATATATATATCTGATTATTATTTGTTGCCGAATTTACTTTTTGATACGATCAGTTTTTGTACTGGATTAGCGAAAGAATAGTATCACTTAAGAGATTCGTAACTCTTCTCTTATGAGCGCCAAATGTTAAACATATTTTATTAAAGTATATTTTATTGTATATATTATATTGCGAACATATTTTTTACCGTATGATTTGTACAAACGAGTGAGCGTTTTTAATCCTTTCGTTGCCATAAATACATATATGTATATAATCATATATGTAATCAGCTGTCTTTATTATAAAATTTTTTGATAATTGATAAATTTTGATCTATAAAAAATCTTATATATCCACGTATATTACTAATCAGGAATTTTGGCAATGGAAGGATTGAGATCAAAATGTAAAAGTTTTAAGATATCATTCGTCTAGAATAAATTTTTGCATCGGAAAAAAATATATTGTTCATTAGGAATATTATTTCAATTCGCGAAATTTTCAACATTGTACATTCTTATCACAAATGCATTAATGTAAACCAATGCACATCAAGTGCATCCAATCGAATGTTTTCGTATTGATTTGTAAGGACGATGTTCCACCGGCGCTCATAGTTTTTGTCCGTTATTAGATTACACTTGAGAGTTTTACTATCGAAAGATTATTCTTAGAAAGTCAAATTGTCCAATGAACACTTTGTAATTAAGATTCACTCTTTCAATTCAATGTCAATCAGTATTTCTCAGAGAGTAAAGCTCTCAAATGAACGTTATTATTAGTTAACACCACTCTTTCAATTCTATACCAACTAAAAGAATTGTCACTATCGACAGTCGCTCTCGGAGGATAAAACTCTCAAGCGTACATTTTTAGTTTTGATTTTATGTTCGTCGCGTGTATCGTACACTGTAACACTGCCAATGTAATATTCCTCCATTTGGTTAATCTTTTACAATTTGCTTCGTCTTCTATTCCCCCGAGACGACGGTCGGGGCTGTTTCCCGCGCCGATCGATCTCTGCGACTGATAATACATGCGAACCATCGATATTCCGCAATCTCTTATCTCTCTCTTTCCAACGAAAATTGCGCACCACTGTTGTTCGCGATCGCGATGGGATCAATGTTATTCATCAAGAAAGAATTTCTCTTTCTCTCAAAAGGCTTAAATGACTATAAAAGTAGAACAATAGATCATATATGTAGCTCATATACGTAGAACAATAGATCATATATGTTCATTTTTCTGATCTTTCATTTATTTGGCGCATTTAGAGAAATTAATGGAATTTCTTTATCGTTTCTTTATCGTCTTTTGCTGAGAGTAAAATTTACTTATTACAATTTGATGACAAATTTGTTATTTAGATTTAATATATAATAATATATGTATTATTATATATTAAATATATAATAATATATAATTAGTAATAATATTAAATATGTAATAATATATGTATTATTATATATTTATTATATACACATATATCTATACATATATATAATAATACATATAAACATATACATATGTCTATGAGACATAAATATATATATATGTAAGGAATGAGATGACTTTCCGCATTAAAAAAAATGAAGATATGTTAAATAAATTCCATACTTCTTTATAGACCATATTTATAGAAGAGAGAAGAAGAGAACACAAAAAAATATATAATAACACTATTACAATTAAATTGAGAAAACATAAATTTGTAAAAATTTGATGCGAATTGGTCGAAGAATCAATCCAATTCTGCACTAATTAATAATTTGCTAAAATTAATGAAGCAAATTAATGAAGAGGTCCCATCGTGATCCATTGATTTCTCCGAATTTCGATTCGAAAGAGGAAAAAAGTAGCTGGAGAGATCTCCTTCCCCGTAAAGAACTCAACCAAGAACATTTATAGCCTTTCTAATAGACGAGGTCTTTAGAAATCCTTTAATCGTAAGACATAGAATTGAAAGGCATGTGATGATGTAAAATATATCCGTTTCGATCAGTAATGAGTCATACGATCATAATCGTTTACGAATCTTAAGCGCCGGTATGTAAGACTCTGACAAAGAATGATACTAGATGTGAGTGCATTAAGTGAAGGTGCGTTTTAGGGTATGACTAAAGTTCGACTTTACAGAATAAGAGGGAAACTATCATCTCTCGGTTTCTCGGTATAGACCAGAAACACAGATGGGCTTATAATAAGAATACTTAATAATCTAATTAGATTAACGATTGTATATTATACATATAGCTTGCAACAATTTTTCTAGGAATACAATCGGAAATATTTATTTTTATTCGAGTGTAAGAGCGTAAGATAATACTATTTGATAAAAGTCTGTGTAAAGGAATAAATGAGATAGAACGATTTAAATTTCTTGACACAAATCTTACGAGCATTTTTGAGAAATAAAATATGAATATTATACAAGGATGAGTGCGTATTTATGTAACGCGTAGATATTATGCAGTGCAAGATTTTAGGTAATCTATTTGCGCATGATATTACTATCATAATTGTCACTATTCGTTAAAAAGAGTAAATTGTTTCAAGTGTCAAAACGATCTCGAATTATTTTCAAAAATTTTTCTCGTGACACTTAATGATTTCTCTTTTATTTCCATTTTTAATAGATAACAGCATTTTTCTCATTTATTGTCAGAAAAAAATTAAATTTTCTATTGTAACATCTAAGCTTTCTTAAATTTTATTTTAAAAAGCTTAATTTTTTGTCCGATAAAATTGTTTACAATGGCCCTTTTCATGTTAATACAAGTTCAGTATTTTTATATAACGACATGAGAGAAATATTGTTTTATTCAAAAAACAACGTAGAGCAAAAGCATTACATTTTTTCGTTTTTAAAATGTACGAAAAGTTGAAGATACTCTTTAGTTTTTTTTTATCAAGTCATTGTAATTTTCTAATTGAATCATTATATTTTTATAGAGAATAAAATATCGCTTTCGTTTGTATTGTATTTTTGTGTCATTGAATTAATTGTTTTTGATGTAAAACATTTTTAGACTGAGAGCAATTCCTCAAGAATTGGATTTCTTCAACAAAGTTCTTAAAATGTTAGGCTATTTTTAGATTTTAAATAGTGTGAATCGTATCTCTTTTTTCGAGGAATCCTCGAAGAAAGATTAGCTTCCATTTTTGTTTCTTTATTTTCTTTAAAATCAGCATGTAACATACCGAGAAACGGAGTATCGCTATTTTTTAATTGAGAGAGATGTAGCACGAACATAGATGCTTAGGACTCGTCACACAAATAGTTTGTGTGCAACACTCTATTAAATTGTAATCAATCATGGATTGTAGACAGCTTTAGATTTTTTTATTAATTGTCTCACGATCAGTGAATTAAACTCGACAAACGATGATTAAATCAATTTTAAATTATCAATAAAATTGATCAAGATTCGTTTCCATGATTTTTTATGTTGCGTACATATATTAGATATATTTTGCATTAATATAAATATTTATTATATATGTATGTATGTATGTATATATATATATATATATATATATATATATATATATTATTTATTTAAATTATATTAAAAGAATGAAAAAAATTTATATCCAAATTTTACAAAATGTTTCAAAATATATATTGCAAAGCAAAATTGTCAGAGAATGAATTCTTTGAATTTAAATGGTTCGAAAAATACTTAGTATATGTATGCTGTCGATATTTAAAATAGAGAGAATTTAATATTTGAATTAAATTTCTGTATTATTAGAAATTAAGCCGAGAAAACGAAATATTGGAAACATCGTGAATGTATTTTAAAAAATCATGCATCGAACAAGAAAAGCGCAAATGATCGCAGCTGTGCATATGCATATACTCTCTTAATATATCTCTTAATTATTTGATCATATATTTCGCTTTATCTAGTCTGTAAAAAAACGATGTGACTGCCTACGAACAGGTAACATTGGTGAGTTTTTGCGAAATGTGACTTGGAATATATCTTTGAATACGACGAATATGCAATTTTTGATTTTTTGGAGGCGATTCTTGAGTAAAATCTTTTAATGAGCATAGAGAAACGAGAGAATTGTGGATATAAATTCCAAGATTTCAACAATAAGAGCGATTGTCGAGAATTCTTCAGGTACGAACTATTCGTAATGAATATGTTCATTCAACGATTTTACTTTCTCTTTATTAATTCACGATAATAAAATTTCTTCTTTTAAACATAGAATTATTCTGAATGAATGTGTATTTAAAATCTTTAGTCTTATAGAATTCCGTAAAAGAGATTTAGAATTAATTTTTTATTAAGCTCAAGAAAAAATCTATTGCTTTGAAGATACTTATATCCCTAAGTAGACAGTAAGTATATTAAAAGTAAAAGATTTTTATTCTCCGAAAGATATTCTCTATATGAAAAAAATATTCGAGTGCATATAGCCTATATAACAAGAAATTATCTGCTCTCGAATTGTATAATTAACAGCTAACTATATGGTTTAATTTTTTTATTATATAATTGCGAGAATAATTTTTCATCAACAATCCATAAGTGAATAAAAATATGATAAATAAAATTGATATTCTCTATATTTTGCAGGATGTCTGGTATTTTTTAATTATAAATCTATTTTTATACTTTTACATAATGTTATGCGTATCAAGTATGATTTTATTGTGGATATACAAATTAAATCTAATTTATTACGCCATCGATTCGCTCGTGAATGATTATGATATCTAAAAATCGATTGTGTAATATGTAAAGGACAGTCACGCTATTGAAAAGTCATAGTAGTCAGAAAATTAGAAATAACGCGAAGTGTCAAAGAGAGCTTTGGGACGAATAACATTTTTTCTCTAGAAGACTTATTTTGACTGAAGCATGGGGAGAAAAATATTTAAAGCAAAGATGTGTGAATAAAAAACGAGAGAATAAATATGTATGCATGTGTGTATATGTATGTAATATCGTGAGCAAGAGACTTCAAATTATGCCCATATTTTTGTGCTAGAAGTTAAAATGCATAGAGAATTACTATGAATGTTGCCGTGAGAGTGAGCGGAAGAGAATGGTACATATTGTATTATATTAAATAAAACAGATATTGTTTAAATAAAATTGATATACATAAATTCGACTATGTACTCTTTATTATTCATTCGTCATTTACATCATCTTCAAAATTGTAAATGCAATATTGTGACAATTTAATTTGTCTGAGTCTTATCAAATACGATATTAATTTATGCGTCTCATTATTATTTATCTGTATTTTATAAAATCCAATATCAATCTATTTTTACATTCCTTTTTAATCATGTAAATTTATTATAATGCAATATTTTTTCTTTCATACGCAGGAATAGAAATTTGAATATTACTAATTTTCCAGACAAAAGCTAATATTTTTTTAATGTAGCAAAATTATTCTCTATACGTTAATACACTAGCGGATCCTGACATCGATAATGGAGGAGGTTTCTGCAAAATTATTTGATTTAATATTTTTGGTTTCAAGCTTTATTTTTCTTTACGTATATATTTTAAGCGGATATATTTAGCAAAATTAATTTCTTTTAATTTGCAAGGAGAGGGGGGGGAGTTAACTCTAACTAATCCCCCCCCAGGATCCGCCAGCACGTTAACATATATTTATTTTATTTTTATAGTTAGAACATACTGTTGTCGTTAATTAATAGTTTAATTTAAAATCATGCATTTATAAAAACTTTAAATAGTATCTACCATATGAATTTATTTATAGATCCAACAAAATATATGATAATTTAGCTACAAATATTTATCTTAAGACAAAGAAACTGTATATTTTACATGTTTATATCATTGTGTGTGTGATGTGATTCATAAAATTTTATTAAATAATACATGTATATATATATGTATATATAAATTTTTCTACAGATCTCTAATAGTATATACATATATATAATAATTTAACTACGAATAATTATCTTTTACAAAAAAGAAACACGCATGCGTTCTGTCACTCTTGACGCTGTCAGTTTCGAATAGTCTCTTCTCAGTTTTCGCGTTATCTGATCAGTAAAATCACATCATCATTGATAGCTTTTTAAATTTAAGATCACATTTACTTGTTGAACTTTCCTTAAACGACATATATGAATTATCTATGGATTTAACAATATAATAATTCCGGATACATTTTCCTTAAGATAAAGAAACACGCATGCGCGTTGCCATTTTCGACGCAGTTCGCGCAGCATCCCGAATCGAACTGCGTCGCTCCGTAGTTTTCACATTATTTAACGTTTAAACTCGCATCATGTGTGCAAACAATACTCGGAAATGCGGAAAAAAGGATTAGGCGTTTATCGGAAGGTATCGATTATCGAGTGCGATAGTTATTCGCTGTGCGTTTTTGATATTCCCGTTTCGTGCGATCAAAACAACTTGGACGCCTGACAGTAGCGTCGCGAGCGGATAGCAGTGCGCATGCGCATCGCCATTTTCACCGCACTCCTCGCGCAGCTCCTCGCCGCGAATCGAAGCGCATCGTCTCCGTAGTTTTCGCATTATCTAACATTTAAGATCGCGTTGTTTGTGTAAAAGATAATCGGAAATGTTGGAAAGAACGTCGAGCGATCACAGGAAGGTCAATTATCGAGTGTAATCATTGTTCGCGCGATCAAAGTAACTCGAATTTGACTTGGCGATCAAGTCGCGAGGCGAGTAGCAGTGCGCATGCGCGACGCCATTTTTCGCGCGGCCTTCTCAGCACGTCGCGGTCCACGTTCCAAGTCCAAGAGAGTGGCGTCCTCGCAGTTTTCACGTTATTTAATATTTAAAATTGCCATTGTGTGCGTAAACGATAATCGGGAGAACCGGATAAAGTGTTGGACGATCGTAGAAAAGTATCAATTATCGAGTGCAGTTATTCCTCGTACTGTTAATATGCACTTTTCGTGTGATCGGAGCGACACAACTTGAACTTGATGACAGTCGACTTGAGGGTGGTTATATGACGAGGTGATATAATTTGGTAAGTGTACTCATTTATTATTTTCGTATAAACATATTTAGAATATCTATTTATATGGTATGTGTCTGTGTGTACGTGTGTCTGTGTATACGTGTGTGTGTACGTATGTTTGTACACGTGTGTGTGTACGTATGTTTTATGCGGTTCTTTTATTTAGTAACACTCACCTAACCTAACATATTTAATATTTCTTAAGATATTCAATTCATTACTTTCATTAATTATATTCTGATTTTCTATAATTATTATATAATTAACATGTATTGAACGGAATTTTTTTTAAAGTTATTCGAATTTTACTTTTTTATTATGTATTATAGTTATTTATTTTATTTCTTTTATTTTATATATTTTTATTATGTATTTATTTTATGTATTTTATTCATAGTCTAAAAACCTTACGTTGCAATAATTAAAATTTTGATATGTATATATATACACACATATATATATATATAATAATTATTATATGTTATCTTTGTTTTTAATATAAATAAATTTGAAGAACAATTAAAATTTTAAATATATTATCTTTGTTCCATTATGCTAATTAATATTTATAGTATTATTATATATATATATATATATATATATATACATATATATATATATATACATATATATATATATATACATATATATATATATTCACATGTATATATATTAATGCTATAAATATTAATTAGCATAATGGAACAAAGATAATATATTTAAAATTTTAATTGTTCTTCAAATTTATTTATTTAAAACAATAATTATGTAATTAATTATAATTATTTCACGTATAAATACGATAAGAAATATTATTAAATATATTTAGACAGAATATAGTATAATTTGGGATATTAATCAATATTTTATTTATTATTAATTTGTTATTTTTACTTACTATTTTCATATGAATGTTTATTGAAGATTTTTATTTATTTACGACGATTAATTTGTCTATATGTTTTTATTATAGTAATATTTAATATTTTCTAATATATTTAATATTTTTTCTTTCTCTGATTGTTATATAATTTGCAATATATTGGATTGAACTTTTCTCTAGAGAAGTATTAAAAAAAAATCTGTTTTTTTATTTTATTATAATTATTAATAATTATATATTTGATTTTATTAATATTTATAATTTGAAGAGAGTGCATTAATTATTAAAAAGCTTTATCATTATTTTATATATTATACTATAATAATGCTGTATAAAATATTAATTAATATCGCAAAAGTAAAAAAACAAATTTATAAAAATTTTAATTTTCTTAAATTTAATTTTTCGAGGCATACACATAATCATGATAATAAATATTATTAGATATGTTTAAGCAAAACTTACAGTACCGGCCAAAAATATACTATCACAAATATAATATCACAAATATAATATCACCTTTATGTTTTTTGAGAATAACTTATCTCAAAGTGAATAACTTAATTTAAAGTGTATAAATTTTTTAAGTATATAGATACTGGACAATAGACTTTCATTCAATAATGGACAGCAACTTAAGAAAAATTAATTAAATATATACACTTTGAATTAAGTTATTCTCAAAAAATATAAAAGTGAGTATATTTTTGGCCGGTACTGTACGTAATTTAAACTGAAAATCAATATTCCACAACTTTATTTTATCTTTAACGAAAGATGAAGCTGCATCCTTCCATAACACCTGCGTTTCCGAGGCAACGAGATCTAGACCTAGTCTCGAGATGTATTGTTATCGGGATTAGCCGCAAAATGCTTCATCGCTGACAGCTATTAAATTCACCTCCTTTGCAAGCACAAGCTGCTGAAGAGCGTGATTTGTTCTGAGATATGCCTGTTTCTCAAGCAAATACGTGACATGTCAACCGTCAAGTTATCGAAAGATCGAAACATAATCCCCTGTGTTTCGATAATTTCCGACGAATCCTTACGCGATATCGCGTGCTACGCCATCCTTTGCGAAACGCCGAGCGATCTTGTCTAATCGCTGATATAAATATACCTTATCCTCCGACAATCTCTCGTGTTACCGTATCGATTAGATTACGGATAGGCATCATTAAAACCGCAGAAGCTCTAATAGAGGTAAGTCGAGCTCACCATCAAGGTAAAAGATGCCAGGATGTTAACGAGACATACAATAACAGATTTACGATAAAGGCAGGGAAAATTAATTACAGATTAATTCGACATCATAATTTTATCTCTTTTATTTTTGATCATGATATATGAATTCAAATTTAAAAAAATCTATAATATGTATTTTTTTAATCAAATTTTTATTACAAAAAATGTAAAAATAGATATGTTTTAAGTAAGATAAAAATGTATAAATATCAATTTTAATAATATTTTATTTACTTACATACTAAAATAAAGACTTTTAAAATTAATTTTAATTGGATTCGATGATATATATATATATATATATATATATATATATATATATTTATTTATTTATTTGATCGAATCCAATTAAAACTAATTTTAAAAGTCCTTATTAAAATTGATTCATATTAATATTTTTCAATTTTTATTTTACTCGAAACATATCTAAAAAAAAATTAAATATCACGATCTCCTTAAAATTAAAAAACCTATTAGAAATTATATATTTATATATTTATAATT
Organism: Camponotus floridanus; assembly: GCF_003227725.1. Lineage (NCBI taxonomy): Eukaryota > Metazoa > Arthropoda > Insecta > Hymenoptera > Formicidae > Camponotus > Camponotus floridanus. The sequence goes on from NW_020229236.1 coordinate 138,319, forward strand.
ATATATTTATAATTATATTATTCATCCAAATATATAATTCATATAAATAATCGAGTAACGAAATAAATAAATCAGATAATACTAAAAGCAACACCAATCACAAAAAAAGCAGGGACTTGTTCAATTTTATTTTATCCCATTGATTCGCGCTTGATCATAAATTGAGTAATCTGTTTTCTAACTTTTGTTCTACTTTTTAACATAAAATTAGTCATTTAACTTTACACCAATAGTAATTAACGATAATTAGTATTTAACCAGAAAATTCTATCAAACATTATAAAATCATTATTTAATTATTAAGTCTATAAACAATGTTCTTATTTGTCTCGTTTTTATTGTGAAGAGTAAAGCTTGCAGCTAGAAAATTTTATAATAAAATATCAGATTTTTAATGAATGATTAATGAGAGCTTGTGTAAATAATCCAGGAAATTAATTACGAGAAAGCGAACGATGTTGAACTGTGAAGACGACGTTTTAACGAAGCGTTTTGATTCAAGATCGCTGGCATCTGCTAGTTCTCAGGACTTGACAAACGGATTCGTAGACGTAATTGTTGCGCAATTTCATATAAATGTCTCAGAACATCCTTACAATGCATTCTCTGTAAATTCTATCTCATATGAAATATATCTGTCTTATTCTTTGTTGTTCATGTCTCTTATTGTGTAACTCATAAAATATAACACTGTATGGTAATTATACAGCATTAATCGAAGCAACTAAAATTTCTTAATTACTTACGTGTATTTCTTAATTACTTACTTAATTGCTTACTATATATATATATATATATATATATATATATATATATTACATGTATATTTCCATAGTAATTAAGAGATTCTCTCGAATATTGCTAAATGATTAGTATAGTGTATATTTCAAATAATATGAAATATTAACAACAATGAATAGAATATGATAAAGTATACATATATTTGTATTATTAATAATGTGTGGAATATGACTCAATTGTCTTCAATTGGATTTGAATTCACACTATCAGGAAAACATGAAAATTGAATTATCGAGATTATTCTACCAGTCATATGACATATTCATACTTTGTCAGTTAAAGGTTAATTGGACCGACAAGTAGAGTAGCCAGTACGAAGGGTACGGTGGCTTTCGGCGACCTAGATTTTAATTGCCAAAGTTATTCAGTTGCATTCGCATTTAATAGCGTATCTTCACGGCCGACGACAGCCGAGTGGCAATGTTATATGATAATATCGGGCAACTTTAATATCTGCCAAGCTCGTCCTCGAGCACGATATTGCATGCTACTATGTGTTTACGTAATATGCTATCGTTTTCGTTGCAGTAAACAGACGAGTGCCACACGCACGCGTAAACTTACGAAATATATCTAGTAACATACGATTTTCGCGTTACTAATGTTCGTTACTTAATTAGAAATGTTAATTAATAGAGTAATGATTCTGCTTACTTCCTGTTAATCATAAATTTTCGAGCATTAAAACGTAAAATTTTCGTTAAAATATCGCTGAATATTTTCTATTTTAATTTTTACATTTTAACTCTCTTTACATACATCAATTTTTTATATATTAAAAATTAAGTCTATGATTTAAAGAACATTTAAATAGACATTTCTTACTGAAATAAGATTATTTAATCTTTTTCTTACTTGGGATTCTGTGATATTTTAAATATTTTGTAAATTAAAAATCTTTATCACACTCAAAAAGTATATTATAGTTTAAATATAGTTAGTTCAAATTTAAGCTATTATTAAAAAGAAATGGCTTTTTAAAAAGACAATTTTTGAATATCATAAATTTCAATGAGATATGAATTTAGACTGTTGCAGAATATCGATTTTAGCGACAGTTTCAAAAGTGAATTTACAGCACTTTGAAAATAGATGACATATGTAGTATTAACTATCTAAGTAAAATATGTCATTATATGCCTAATGCACTTAAAAAATGCAAGTTAAATTATATATATGTATTTAGTTATGTATAAAACATATAATAACGATATTTATTTATGCACATATTTATATATATATATTTAAAAATAATATATATAGAAAGAAATATTGGCTTTCTCGAAATGAGTCCTTCATTTCTTTCGAATACAGCTTAAACTAGAAATATATTTAAACTATAATGTATCTTTGGGTGGTAAAACTTTTAGACAAAATATTTAACTGAAAAAATATATTCATGCATATATTAAATCTGCTGATTTCTCATATTGAAGACTATAGAAACGTGAGAGATAAATTGAAAATTTTTGTCTAACATATACGCGCGCGATAAATGGATAAATCAAATCTTCTACGAGAAATTTACGTTCATACTTCTACAAGAAAGAAGTGCTTTCGTTCGGCCGGCATAAAGAAAAATGAGATCCGTCAATCCTTTATCAACATGATGAGAAAGGAAAATCTCTACATCAATATGGTATTATTAATCAGCATAAATGAACTCTTTCGTGTGCAAAAAGAATTATTTATTATATAAGATAATAAAACTTAATTCTATAAATAATAAATAAAACTAAATTCTAAGAATTTTTCCCCCACATTATCGTTTTAAAAATAAAAAAAGAATACGTGTAAAAAGCATATCGTACTTTGTATATCGCACATTATAAAAATTACAGAACAGCACAAGTATGATTTTCACAATTCAAAATCGTTAAATTATTAAGCATTGTTGAAAGCACAAGAATTTGATTCCCGCTCCAGTCACTTGGTTCAATATGTTTCTCACTCATATGCCATTTTAGAAATTTTACCTACGAATTTTATATTTTTTTAAAGAAAAAATTCTTATATAAAAGGAGGAATAGAAACTTTATGCAGAATTTTTGTGCTACATGATTGTATCGGATTTTTTTCATCGCAACTCATAAAGAATTTATATTGAGTTTTACTTCTCGTTCATTGTAAGAATTCTTTCGCAATGAGAAGGCAAAACTCCAACGTAGTCAATTGGACGTGCACGTGAATATAATTTTGGTCGACGAAAGGTAGAAATAGACCGCATTAATCGATGCGGGTGACCATTACGGTTGGCCGCGGAATTCTCATTCGCGATATTTTCCATGGTAAACGCAGAGAAACGAATGCGAAGGAGGAAATAAAAAGAGAGCAAATTGCGCTCGTTCGTCTCCTCGCGTTAAACTCGAATCGTTTGTCAGAATTCGATACGATCGTCGCGCCTGTAAGGTCGAAAAGGAAAAAGAAAATCAACGAAATGAAAACGCACGTTCGTTAACTGCCGTGTATCGCTTGCGACATTGATCGTAAAATAATTTTGTGTAAAACCAAAAATATGAGAGAAATAGTCGATATTAAGCTAACAATTTGTATCAATTAAACTCATTGTTATTGCTGATAGTTAAGATATAATTTTTTTTTTTATAGACACGAATCTCTAAATTTTTCACCAGGCAGATTTTATTTTCAGATATAAATTATATTTTAATATTCTTGAAATTTAAATATTATTTTTAATTTAAATTAGATGATAGAGAGAAAGTTCCTTGAAAATAATGGAATAATTTTATTATTATTTTCTTAATAGAAGAGTTTGTAATAATAATGAATATCAAGAAAAAATATCGTTTGTTTTTAATTGAAAGATTTATATTATGATCAATAGTGATATAAAAAAAATGATAACTATTCGCGATTATTCTAGTGTTAATGAAATATTATGATAAAATATAGAAGTCTCGATTGTTAGTTTAAGAGAATGAATGGATGGTTTTATAATTTATATTCTATTTTAATGATTTTTATCGACAAAAATATTTTCTCTAATATAAATATTTGCAATTAAAATATCTTTATATAATATATCAATAGAGTATAAAGAAAATTAATTAATCGAAATCAAAGTCAACATTTTTACATCACAAGAGAAGAAAATATCTTTAAAATGTGAAAAACTAGCTAAGTTAAACTCGACCGCAAAATTGATAAAAACTGTACTATGAGCAGCTCGCTCGTTTGAAAAACGGATGAAACGATGTAACTTTTGATGCCGTGTTACAAAAAATCAAAGAGACGAAGAGGCAGGTGGGAAACAAGAAAAAGGATGTCTGCGCAAGTAAATGTACATGTATCATGATGGTGCATTTCACGATGTGTTTAACGCACGCGTATCGATTTCTCTGGATCGTAAAATTTTACAACTTCATTATTCGCATCATTCGTCTACATTATGAAATAATGCTGGAAAGATAAAACTGATAAACATCGTTAACTTTATATTCGTTACAGGAAATTCTGTCAAAGATCTTTAATGATGATATAATGTTGCATTAAACTCTCCTATGTAAACAAAATTTTATTCTTTTTAATGTCTTATTATTTATATCGATAATTTTTAATTTGTATGTATTATATATTATTTGAATTAATGAATTCAAAAAATATTTTTATTAATTTAAATGAAATAAATTCAGATAAGTCACGTCTTAAGCAGCGTCTACAATGAGATTTTAAGGAGACTTAAGGCGTAAGACTTAAGTCTCCTTAAAATCTCCTTGTAAAGGACGCATTAAATAATTAAATTTTAAATTAATTAAGAAATTATAAATTTTATATGAAATTAAAGTGACTGATAGACATCTTCAAAATTTAGTATCAGTAGTAAATAATTCTAATAATTCGAAGAACTGTAGTATTGCTAAACCTGGCACCGTGATATTAAATTGTGCGAATATCGCATGAATGTTTCGTATACGTCCTTTTGTTTAAAATCGAACAATATGCGCAAACTGCGCAAACTTTATGTATACACTGAAAGCATTTCCATCGCAAAAATCGGTAAAATCCGATATACCAGTACGTATCTACACGCATCGCTTGTGCTTTTCGAGTTGGAATATAAACTCATTGTTTCTGATAGAAAGGTGCTACAAATAGAATAAATTTTTATAACAATGACATATATATATATATATATATATATATATATATACATATATGTCGGTTAGCACGCTTTAATTATTTCGTAGAAATTACACTTGAGGAATGAGCCAATATTATCGGTTTTTTCTCTCTTTCTCAATTCTTTCTTTGCTTTTTTATAATAATCATAAGTAATAGTTTTATTTCATTATATCATTAATTAAATATCGCGATTATATAAAAAATTTTATTTACAGTTCTATGTATATTTTTATTTTAATTAATATTTAATATTTTCATCTATAATATAACACATATAAAATATATCTTATTTTTATAAGTTTAAAATAGATTCTCAAATATTTAAAACAATAAATTTCTTTAATAATTATATAAATAGTAATATAGTACAAAATAAAATTAAGTCATAAGATGAGTATGGAAAAATGATTTTTATTAGATTTATTAATAAAAAGGATAGTTCTCTCCAAATTGATAAGTATTTGTCGAGTTTTATATTGTTCAGAATTAATGGTGATTCCCATTGACGTCAATACGGCAGACTAGTAGTTCAAACAAAAGACCAATTTCCTGATACGCCCGATTTTCAAATTGATCTCACTTTATGCGCATCGAAACGTGCCGTTTTCAATATCACGCAAACTGTGACCTATAACGCAAGAACGATGTCGACCTGGACATGTACGGGTTCCATTGCGGTTCGCTTAGAACAAGTCACCGTAAGCCGAAATAATGGTCCTGTGAGATCATCGTGAATCAGGGAAGCACTCGGCTACCTTGCATTTTGGGATAATCCTGCTTGTTAAACTGTAGCAATCAATTCTGCCGTGGTAGTCGTACTACCAATGGAGACACATATATATATATATATATATATATATATATATATATATATATATATCTTTGGTTGACTACAAAGATAACACGTGGACGTAACTGTTATTTAATTTAAATTTACAATTCTATCTGTTCCATATCATATTTACGAGACTTTGCATATTTAAAAAATATATAAAAGCATATAATATTTAAAAGCACATTTTAAATTTTGTTGTTGTTGCTTTTTATGCCAAAAATGAAATACTCATCTGTATTAAAATACGCATCTATATTAATATAGCTTAGAAATACACATTCTTAAAGTTAATTAACATTAATATGCATTGTAGCACAAAACCATGAATTTTCGTAATCTGTGATATTATCATCACGAACATATTTCTCTAATGTTATGAAATTTAATTGAAACATAACGCACTTTCATCGATTTCATCGATTATCGATTATATTATATTATTTATCAAAGTTGTACTCGTGACGAGCATCAAACAAATCAAATAATATTTAATTGATATATAAATGCGTCAATACTGATGAACGATTGATATGCGTTCAATAATTAATTAATAGAAACGTCAATGATCACTTATTTGCACACGTGTTACTATTGACGTACTGCATAACATAGTAATATGTTTTAATGATATGTAAGAGATAAATACTAATCGATGAATATATTAATATTCCAACAAATATCATTGATTATATATCATTGATTACATGTTATTATTAATTTTTTGCATTTAAAATTATTTGCAATCTAGTATTAATAACTTAATACTACTATTTAAAAATTAAGAAAACATGATATATCAAAAGCAGTATTATTTAAACTCCAAAAATATTATTTTTTTAAATATAATGATGTTTTTAAATTTGTATTATATTTATTTACACATATTTATGTCGTATAATATGTATTATAACATTATGTTATTCTGATATGTAATTTTTACAGATTCTTTCTCGATTATTAAATCTTGAATTTAAGACTATTTTATTAGATTATACAGGTCTACCAAATGTGGAAACCCTAAATATTCGGAAAATATACGTTTTACGAAAGTGTTTCCAACAAAAGTTTAGGTTTAAGAAGATCTATATACTGATTCTATCAGTTTGACCTTGGATGGCGTCGTCAAGGTCAGGTCAAGGTCACATTGACTTTTTTAAATGCACCTACATTTGATTCTATTCTTATAGCTTAATTCAAGGCTTTCCAAACACTATTTAATGTTCATTTTTTTATATTTGCGAGTTATGAGGTTGAAATAATTTCTTAATTTTACATAAACATAAAATATCTAGTAACCATTCATTTTCGATTTCTTACTTCATACTTTTATGTACAAATTATGAGAGGAATCATTGGTGTAAAGAAAACCATAGTTGTTCTAAGAAAAAATATGTAATTTGCAATTAACAATTCCATATTTTTTCTTAAAAACAACTGTATGTTTTCTTTACACCAATTGATTCCTTTCATTATTTTGTACATAAAAGTATGAAGGTAAGATAATCGAAAAATGAATGGTTTACTAGATATTTTATGGTTTATGTAAAATTAAGAAATTATTTCAACCCTCATAACTCGCAAAGTACTTAATTAAATTATTTGCATCTAGTATTAATAACTTAATACTACTATTTAAAAATTAAGAAACATGATATATCAAAAGCAGTATTATTTAAACTCCAAAAATATTATTTTTTTAAATATAATGATGTTTTTAAATTTGTATTATATTTATTTACACATATTTATGTCGTATAATATGTATTATAACATTATGTTATTCTGATATGTAAATTTTATACAGAGATTCTTTCTCGATTATGTAAATCTTGAATTTTTAAGACTATGTCTTATTAGGATTATATAAGACATGCATTTTTAAAACAGTATTCTCTCGCAAATTTAGACGCAACTTTAAACCAAAGAAAATTTTTTATACATCACATGTTTTTATGTAACTTTTAGATTTACAAGATAAAACATCTTACTAATTAAGTAACTCTACTTCATACTTTAAATTAAATTTTTAAAGCGGATAAGCTCTCTCTTAATAGTTACTGAAGGGGAAGATATAGTTATCTATTTATAATTCTGGAGCTTAATTAGCCGATATGTTTTGCATTCTTATAACGATATCTAAATATATGTACATCAAATTTGCATCTTTAATAGCAACTTTTTCTATCTGTTTTATGTGGCCTTCCACTCTCTCTTTTTTATTTACAACATAAACAATGTTCTCTTTCTTTCTCTTTTTGAACAAGGTGTTATTGAGTTACATGCAATTGTATACAACGAAATAACAATGAAAACAGATCGATTGAATTTTCAAAAATAAATTTATTCTGTTCTATTCTTTATTCTTTTTCTTTATTCTTTTTCTTTATTCTTTTTTCTTTTTTTTTATTCTTTCTTTATTCTTATTCCTTTATTCTTTTTCTTTATTCTTTTTTCTTTATTCTTTTTCTTTATTTCTTCTTTCTTCTTATTCCTTTTGTTTTTTTATTTTTTTTTCTTAAGGGTAGTTTGTAATTAGTTTTAGTGAACCATTCGATATATATTCTTCAAATACGCGACATTTACAGGTTTTGCTAATAAGGATTACAAATTTTGTTAATTTTCATATTCTTATAAATAAAAATATATTTTTACAATATAAAAAACGAATCTCTCTGTTTAAAATTATGTTAATTAATCTCAAAAACATTGAATGCATTTTTTATTTTATTACATTCTTAATTCCGCTTCTGTAAGTTTACTTCGAAAAATAACCTTTTTACATATCACGGGGGAGATTTTCTGCAATTTTTTTTTAAATCACAATCCGTATTAAATGGTCGTGAATTAGATTGGGCGGAAATGTCGGTTAATCCATCATATATATCAAACGACGAACTTATCCCGGCACGCGGGACGGCTCTATCATAGTAACATATCGGCAATTTATTATGATAGAGAAACGAGAGATTCATTGACAGTAAATTCCGTCAATGGGAGAGATGCTCGCGTATAGAACACGACCTATCCCGCCGCCGATAAAACCTCTTGACAGTGGCGGCCGAAAGCAGTCCGACGCCGGCCGTCGTTGCGAACGGATATGTCGTCGCCGTTGTTCTCCGTCATCGTCTTCCGTTCACCACGAAGACAAATGTTCGAATCGCGAGCAATAGCGCGATCGTTGCGAACGTAAATTTTCCCAACGATCGCTTGACAGCGTTTACTCGACGCGTCTCTTTAACGCGTTAATGACATTAATCATAACGTGAGAACGGTGTTAATGATGATCGACAGTGAGCGTGATTTTCAATGATCTATCGTTAAACTTAAAGTATGATGTTTCGAAAAAACAATTTTCAATCTGACGTGCTACGCGCGTACGATTCACGTGTAATTTGACAGCTACCGTGTGCGAACGTTTCTTTCTGCTTGTCTGCGAATATCTGATTTCGAACTACTGACGATTCTCCAAACGCGCAATTGAAAAGCTCGACAGCGATCGAGATCGACAGCGCGAGATATAATTTGACGGGAATTCTATCCTTATCTGTTAAACGACTGCGATTTTGTTAAAAGTCAATGAATAACAATCAGAAGTCGTCATAATACGCACATTCTCGAGACAGTTCGTGATCCCTATTGTATTTTATTATTTATTTTTCCGACATCGCTTATCGCAGCTTTGTGAGTGATAATCTGAAGGCTTTTGACTTGCGTATTTCACTGAATGTATGCACGCAATAAACACGACGGTCGTTTATCTCGAGTGCGTTAATGTATTTCGCGTAGCACGTTACACAACATTTGCGGTGACAGTAACGCACGGGAAAAGATAACGATCGATATGCATACATCGATCGCCGCGATCGACCTTGTCGGATTGTGTAACCAGCCTGGATTAGATTGAGTGTTTATTCATGTTGAATTTCCATAAAGATACATCCAAATTCTGTAAAATCGAACTCTAAAACTTTACGATAATTCTCCAAGAGAGCAAAATTACACTGTGGGTGCTCGCGAAAAATGGCGGTGTCCACTTATTCGACGATGACTGCCGATAGTATTGCGCATAAGATAGCGATTTTACGAACGATTTAAATTCATCGATGATTCTCTCATCGTCGAAAAATGTCGCGGGTGAAGACTGCTGGCTAGGTGGACCTGAAATTCGTTTGGAAAGTGCGTCTGAGGAAATCAATTTAGCGACATTATTAGCAAAGAATTGACGGTAACGGGCTATCGTCGTCGGCCATTGAGAAACCTCGAAACGAGGTGCTTCGGAGAAGTTGAAAGAAGCTGCACTAATTAATTGTGATCTTGGTCCAGTCATTACGTAGAGATTCGCAGACCAGCCAATATCGCCGAGAGGTAAATTCGAATTTCCATTGGTTTCGTTAGAGTGCGTTTTGAAGTAATATACGACTGCATCTGAGAGGAAAACGGTGTAACGGGAAATCGTTTTCTCGAGAGTGCATGGAAATGAAAGGAGCTAGCCTAGTTGATCGGGATGCATTTCTTATCGCAAGACCAATACAACGCTATAGAAGAATTTTTTAAGAAAAAATTTAGTTGTGTATTTGTATCTTTCCAATCTGAATTTATGAAAAAAACGAGTATAATTTGGAATTATCTATTTGTTTTTTTTATATCATGAAATTTTAGACACTATGCTCGTAAAAGAATATTTTGTTTTACAAGATTTGTGGATTAATATCAGTTACTTAATAAAGCGACTTAATTAAAAGATTTAATTAAAAGATTGTAATAAACGTCAAATATAAACACCATATGATATTTTTCTATATATATAATATCGTGAAAATTGCTTCTAATTGTTTCTAAAACTCTTTGTTTCTCTTTGTGGCTCTGTCATAAATTGTCTTAATATGATGAACGTGTTTTGTATTTATTTTTTATATTTATATTAAAAGAAAGATATAATTTTGAGAAAAATTATTTCAGAATATATTTAAACTTATGATAAACACAAAAGGTAGTAATTAAGCCACTCAGGAAGTGATTGCCGGATGTTCATAAAGTCTTCTCGAGCTTGATTAGTCCCTTTATTGACGACATAATCGAATGAATTACGCGATCATAGTGGGTTACCATTTGCAGCAGTACAATATATTGATTTCCACAACTTTGGTGCTATTAACGTAACTCAATATCTTTTCCCAACGAAATTATTCATTGAGAAATCACGAGAGAATTATTCATCGAGAAATTACTGAAAGAATTAAATTACAAAATTATAATGAGAACGAGAGAGAGAAAGAGAGAGAGAGAGAGAGAGAGAAAGAGAGAGAGAGAATAATAAGTAGTAATTAAATATTATAAAGTTAATAATAATTATATTTTTTATAATAGTTATGTTAATAATTATGTTTTAAAATTTGATTAAGAAAATATTAATTTAAAGTTATTTAAAAATTCAGAAACTTTTAAATGTGTTACCATTTGTTATACAGTATATTAATTATTTATCGTGTAAATAACATAATAATCTACCATGTAAAAAAATAATATACGAAAAATTAGTCAAAAATCTGCCACTGAAAGTGTTGTAAATTAAAAAACTTTATATCCGTGTATTGGGCTAAATTATTAATCTATCTTACCTTTTTAATTTATTATTTTATTAATTTATTATCTTTTTGAAAGCATTTACAGTTCATTTAATCTATATCTAATTTATATATCGAACATAATAAATACGATGTTTATTTTAGTCTGATTATTTTTATGGATAAAAGTAGACAATTCTTCAGTTTCACTTTAATAATTTTTTATTTTCGAAATCATGTTTTGCCTCTGAATCATCGTTCAGGATCGACGGAAATTCCGACAGCCTCTCTCTCGATGCATCGCAACAAAATTACTGCCTGCAATGCTTGAGGGGGGAAGGGGGTCGATCACCTCTTTATCCCAATATCAATCAATTTAGAAACTGTTGCAAAGCGTTAAAGCGTCGAACAGCTGTGAAACCGCAGAATTCCAAATTTTATTTTTACCTCTTTTTCGCACACATACATGTACACAGTATCTTTTACTGAATTATTCACAGACATATGTATGTTTATGGAATTTTCGTTTGTTTTTTATTTAATATGAATGTTTATATATGTTTGGATTTAAAATGTAAATTATGATCTTGATTATCTTGAATGTCATAAACACATACACACACATTAAGATGTACAATTTATAGTATCATAAGATGATTATTAATATGTATGTAAGAATGATGCTTATTTTCTTGAATTTATGTTAAAAAAACTAATTTAACTTTTATATATGATTAGTTTGCATAAAAATTAAAATATATCATATATATATCTCTCTCTCTCTCTCTCTTTTTATCTCTCACGGCTGCGATTATCAACAGCGATTACACAACGTTTTGCATCAATAGCTTTTTATTTAAAAAGATCGAAAGAGAAAAGTGGACAATAGGAAAAGATATCGTTTATGCTATTCAGGCAACTTTGTATTGCGTTTTTTATGAGCATACGTTATTATTTTTTGGAAATCTACTTGAGCATACTAATAAATATATTAATTTACGTGACGATAAATTGAAATATTTAGTAAATGTCGCAGTATCCCTGACCTAAAGTATTTGTAGCCAGCCGCGTGTTCGACTCTCAGTACAGGCGGAAATATGATTTTATCTTGGCGCTGAGAAAGAGAGTGCATTTCTTCAACAATTTATCCGAAAACAAAAAGAAACAGAAAGATATCTGATTGAGATCAAAACATTGTCGGACTATTTCAGGATCGCTATCGTTCTTTTGCGAATCGGGTGAACGTGCGCGCGAAAGTTTGCGAGATCTTGATTTCTGCATGCCGCCTAATTTAAAAAACCCTTTCGTTTTATACGAGAGACATTTATATACGTCGTTTGAAAAGCATTCGCGAGACGTATAGATATGTCACCTGAAAATATTCATTACAAAATATATATTCGTCTTAACCGGTACTTGTTACGACTGAAAAATACTTATGCATATTTATATATCGTATTAAAAAGAAGTATTGCCACAGATTTCTAATAAGAATTGACTCACACTTCTTTATTTATTCATTTTTTTATTCTAACGTGTCGATATTTAATTCATTTCAATTACATAATAATGTTATAGCGCGAAGTCCAAGTGTGCCTCGTAAGAGACACATTCGCGAATTCGATGCATTCAGCCGTAAATGATTGTTTCACACTTTTGTGATATCGAAAGGGTTAATGATCAGGATCTTAAAACGCAACGGATGCCGCCTGCATCTCCGTTTTACATGTCATTGTCCTAGGGAAAACAATAGACGACATTTTCGCTCTCTCTCTCTCTCTCTCTCTTTCTCTCTCTTTCGTTTCTCTCTTACGTCAATTCTGTATTTTCCTCTGGGTACCTGGCACGATATCTAAAAGATCACTCGTCTGGAAACCATCCTTTCCGAACCTACTCGCCCGCGACAACGCGACGATCTAATGAACGGAATAACCCACGCGAGAAATATTTTATTAAAACGCCATCATTGAATATCATTAAAAATCTTTTAACGTTTAACATTTCGAATCATTTTTAAAATCAATTTCGGGGAGTATTTTAAAAAAGGATCACATTTTACATGAAAATAAAAAGAGAAATTATTCAAAAACTATTTCATAGAATTATTCATAGAAATTATTTATAATTATTAATAAAAAAAAGAAATATATTTTGGATTTTCATATAAAATAAGTCATACAAAATTGATAAAAGTTCATATAAAATAAAAAATTATAAAAAGTTTTGTAATATCAAATTTATCTGTAGATTTATGTTTGAAAACGAGAACGAAATAGCGACAAATATGCAAAAATATTCATATTGATTATTTGTAATTATTTTTAAACTTTTTCACAGCGAGATTAGACATACAGATATAAAATTTTGATATTTGATTTTGAAATTTCAATACGTGCACTATTTATTGCAATTTTTTATCTATCTATATTAAGTGTTTGATATTTAGAATTATTTTTTGAATTTTTTGAAATCTATGAAATTGAGAGAGAGAAATGTTCAATGCACTATACAGAATCGTAGGCTATTATTAAGTCGGTATTAGAGATGGCTGAATGGAGAATCGGCAAAGCAGCGACAAAGCTTCGTTAATAAAAGGATCTACTGTATCTTCTGTCGCAGTAGATCTCACAAAGCCCAGTGATATCATTAAATCGATCGTTGGGTAATTTCATTGGTCTTCTTTCCCATTTCGTACCTTTATACTAAATAGCGAAGCGGATTTTTCTGTGCTCGCAATAAAAAAATAATAGCGGATTTCTTTGGGAAACGTGCATTTCGCACGCTTCTTTTATATTTTAACCAAGAATTTTTTATATTTTAACCGAGGCATTCAATGCTCCGCATATTTTCGCATTAATGAAATATTCGCGTATATATCTATCAACCTGAAAAGATATTTTTGGAAGCCATTTGCAAGAAACGAGATATTAATTTGATTAATTCAGATATTTTTCATTGATAGTTTTATGTTCGCCATTTTAACAAATTCATTTGTAAAATCACTGTATGTAAAAGAAGTTTGATTTTACTTTCATAAGCATACGTGAATATCTTCATATTATCTGCACGATATTTCACTGATATTTGATCTCCTTCACTAATAATTAAACAAAGCATATTAGAAGTGAGTTTAAAATAAGAATCTTCAAATAGGAGAACGAGTGAAAAGTGTTCAAGTCATGTTTTTCAACTCATAAACCAGAATAGTTTTTTATAGATATAACTAATTTAGTTTATATAGATAATTAATATCAAGATTAAATGATAATTAACATCAAGATTAAATTAATTTCTTAATAAGAATTATTGTGAAAATATAACTAAATATGCAATTTATTAATTGCAATCTATTAACATTGGAAACATAAATTTAAGGCCATTTTTAATTACGTGAGTCTGTATATCCTGCAAATTGTAAATATACAGATTTAGATCATCAAACATTTTCGATATTTACCTGTTGGTTCTGTCAGTAATTTGCAATATTAGTTTGTATCAAAATTATTTATTATTTATGTTGTAAAGTAGTAATAAATAGCTTATCATTTTTTTTCAAAGATAATCCGTTCAATAGTAGTAATATTGAATTGGTCAATTTTCGACGTGCAATTTGTACAATTTAATAATTAACGCTATTAATATATCGAGAATCCAATATCCGCATTGCGATTCCTTTTCTCTCTGCTCAAATGTAGCTGTAACAGTGTAGTTACAATAATGAAATTGCAATATTATAATTATTGGGTAAAGTGCGTATGAAAATGAAGGTAATTTAAACGAAAAAACGTGCTCGCAATAAATTATTCGCAAACGATACATTTCGCTCGTTTTACGAAAAGACGCACTCGAGGTTTTACTCAATAAATCATGTCACGATGGCGAGACGAACGCGAAGGCTTTATTGCGTGCGAAATCCACGACTATGCGAGGTTGTCATGAATGACGGATGTAGCGTGTCGATGATTTTTATCATGGCACGTGCGACGTCGATAACTTACATGCTCGCGGAAAAAAAGATACGAGATACGTAATGCATAACTTATGAATCGAGTGTTTGACATTTTGTGGAAGATTTATTAAAATTTAGATATGACGCGCGAATCACCGTTCATGAAATAAAATTTTATCCTTTATTTAATTTCGAATATGTATGTAAATACACATTTTTCAAATGGAATCTTAAATTGCCGATTATCTATCGAGACATTTAAAATTACGCAAATATTAAAACGTCATGGAAATAGGGAACTTTTACTAAATGAAACTAATTTTATTAATTGATCGGAGAAAGTGCCTTGCTGCTAATAATAGGATACTCGCAATATCCTATATATATCCCATGTATATCTTCGTTATTGTAATAAATGATAATTACGAGCTAAAACTGGATCCGCAAGTTCTATTAATTATTAACTAATTATGTTGTAGCATATTTTTGCTGCTTTGTAGGCAGGAAATATGCGTAAAGAAGATAAAATGGAATTTATAACGAAGTGACCCATATTACTTGCAAGCTGCATTACAAAGTCTCGTGATTTTTAATCATCTGATGCAGTCGTTTCCTTTTCGGGAAAATGAATGTGAGTGTAATTACTGCACGTAGTAGCAAGCCGAATTACACTCACGGTTTCCTTCAAGCCGGCTCTAATTTACCGTTCGTCTTTAAAATGCGAGACAGAAAACGTTTTCATAAGATAAGGTTTCGAGAAGTATTTTTTTCTCGGAGAAACAACTTCATGCGATTTTTTCAGATTCACATATTTACAAAATAAACATGTGAGATTAAAACTTTATTTTTCTAGCGGAATTCTTCTAACACGCTTATTTTGGTCATTTAAAATATCACAACAGCAAAGAAAGCCGTGTTTCTCCTGTTTATTTGCAAAAGTCAAGTGGTCGCTCCATCTTGCAAGAAATTTTTCTAGGATTGTATCGATGAAGGAGAGAAAGGGGGAGGATAAACGTTACGTAAGCGAAAGGCACCATAATTTGGCCGAATTCAATGGACACGTCAGCCAATTCACTAGATAACTAGCGTAATCCAACCAAGTGGAACGCGCTGATATACAGTAGCGGTGCGTTTTTTGTAGAGAGGCCAGAAGTATTGATTTACCTGGTCAGTCGTTAAGAGATAAGCCCGCTTACGTATCGCTTACTACACAATTCTTAAATAGACTTTGCAAAAATAAATTCCAATTAACGTGCATCTCGTATTCAGTTTGTCGCATTTAGCTTGATTAAGATTGCATCGGGAATAATGTTTCGTCCATGGTTGCGCATCGGGAATAATACAACTTTATTGTTCTAATCAGCTTAATTCCATTAAGCAAAAATTTATTTTAAAAATAAACTCAACAAGAAAATAATAATGAGAATAAGAATTGAAAACAACATAAGAATAAAAAACAATATAATAAAAAATGAATATCAACTGAAATAGATAATAATTTGTGTATTTTTTAAATATTTTTTTATGTGTATTTTTTATATATATTTTTTTTATATTGTTATTTTACATTCGCATACATTTATATTGAGATTTCAGTGCGGAATATCTGCAAACATATACGTAGTATATTTATATTATTTTACATTAATATTTTACGGATTAAAATTGATAAAATTAAAAAATTTTTTATCTACATTTAAATTCCATTTAAATGTAAAAAGTGAATTAAAATATTATTATTTCAAATAATTATCTGCTCTTTTAGATTAAACATATGCATACTGTAGAATTATACTTTTTGCATCGAAGCAATAATGTGGAAGTACTGCATAATTGGATGCTCTCTTTGTCAAAAAAATTTCATAAAATTAAGTATTATTCCATGCGTTCGCAGTCGCGAAAATAACCATAAATAAACCCTTTTGCGAGAGTTTGGAGTTAATTAAATTTGAGGATAGCGTTGCTCACATTAATTATCGGTGTGGAACGAAGCTTTTGAGAACAACACACGTCACTCGAGCGGGTTCTAAAATTCGATAGTCTTATGGTATAATATGTCTTACCGCAAAATTTATAAAGCTGAACTGCTATATGTATGTATGCATATGAATTATTAATTAAAATAATAAAAATACAAAAATCAATCTTTGGCTCGTATCAATTTAGAATAAATTTAATGATGACGAAGTCAATACGAGCTTTTGGGCACGTATACAATATACTTATATATCCTAGTGTATCCTCATAGTAAATATTAGTTTCGATCTTTATTTAGATTCTTGTCGAATAATAATATTTATTTTTATTACTAGGATTTAACAACAAGCATTTAAAAGAAAATATAAAATTTTATTTTCTTTTAAAATCGCTTTTAAGTTAATTACACATTTAATATATTTTGTATATAATATAGCTGATATGAGTAACATAACAATTAATTTTTAATCGTCATCGTAATAATCGTATGTGTTTAATTGTCATTTTAAGTTTAAAATAGAAATTTATTTTTTACAAAAATCAAAATTAAATTTTGGAGAAGATTCTCATTTAAAAAGAGGAGAAGGATTATATTTAGTTAGTCAAGTAGCTTATCAAGAACAAAAGAGAGACATACTAACAAAAAAGTATAATAAAATAAAAATACTTACAATATAAATACTTACAGTGCAATAAATGTTCAAAGACTTGTATTGGCTTTGTCATCACTTCCATTATTTACTATACAGTATTATATGCTTTTTATGTCTGAAATACTTTGTTAGATCACATGAACAAAGAAAGGAATGCTACATTTTTGTCGTCAAAGTTGTATAGTTGTTCTTTGCTTTGTGCTTCATTATAACTGAAAATAAAATCAACTTTATTATATAATAACTAACAACAGAAAATTTACTTCTCGTTACATATTACAGTACGATCCAATTAAGCAACATGCAAATGCATCTGCACATTGCATACGATTAATAATAATATTTAATGAAAAGATAATGTTATTTGATCTCTTCTAATGATTTGTCACGTAACAGCTATAAAGTAAGTTTTGTAATTAAATTGTAACCACTCCTGATTATAGCTTTAAAATATAAAATCCACATGTACATATATAAAGATTATTTATTCTTATTTACGAATAAGCGGATTTCTCAACTTACTAGAAAAAACTGTTGCTTTTATTACATTCTTTAATGTTGAGTGATTTTGTTTAAGATTATCTTCTAGAAAGAAGATAAGCATAAGACACAAAAATAATGGACAAAATAATTTAACAGTTATTTAGTTTCGTTGTAAATTTAAAGTAACATCTAGTTGTCTTCTTTCAACATTTAAACTTTTGTGGTAATTTTTGTTTGTACCTTTCCTCTGAGTTTCAGATTGCATATGATGTAGATCGTTCTCGGATGTTGTATGTACACGGACGAGAAAGAATTACACACTTACTTTTATTTGCTCTCTCCCGCTTTAGCCCATAGCAGCCAAACAACTACCGTGGATTATATACATCCATTTTCACACGAACATGAAAACACTAAGAACACGTGCCACGCTAATCTCCGAACAACCACATGTATATATACCGATTCTATTTTACTCTCGCGAATGTACACCGGACGATAAATCGCGAATGAAGTTTACGACCGATACATGTCTTTGAATATCGTCCTCCCCCCGTAAATAAAAAATTTTTTTTAAACTTAAAATTGGCTTTTTCGTGGTGTTTTTTATAAACTTAATAATTATTATAAAATGATTATAAACGATTATAATGACGATTTACATCAACAATTTTGTAACAAAAATATGTATAATATATATATATATATATATATATATATATATATATATATAATGAAATATTTTATATCGAATGTGCAACAAATTTAAAACTGATTTTTAGAGAAAATTCAATTTTATATTTTTTTAAATAAAATAATAATAATTTTTACAAGAAGACTTAACAAAAGAATAATATTTCGGGAGATATATTAATTTAGGTAAATAAATTGAAACACATTATTACGCGAAATATCACCTTTGAGAGTGTAAACTAATTTACTGAGAAAATAACACAAATAATCGATCATCTGGTTGTGATGGTATTTTTTTGTTTATTTATCCCTGATTATGGAAGAAAAAATCTATAGATGTCGGGGAGCATCATCTAGGCGAGTAATCGATTTTCTTTCATCGCTGGGACGAGATCGGGAATCGTTCTCGTACGACGAGAGTTACGCGGGCACCGATGACGAACTTAATTGGATTTAATCTCGATTTAAGCATCTGCCTCGAGCAGAGCACGCCAACGTTCAATCCAACAATAGAATCGCTTTTGGCCCCGCGTATGTACACGTGCCAGTCATTTTCAGGCATCGGCGACATCCCGCAAAAAGAATTTGTTCTAAGACGACTCAAAAAATCCGCGATTTTTGTGAAGAGTTTTTTGAAATAATTATCTCGATAAATTTTTGCATATTTTGTTATAAGATGAAAAAATCTGGCGTTAAAATTTTACATCGAAGGAAATACTTACTGATAAATTATTGAAATATTCAAGTTAATTATTCTTTTCCTCGTTAAATTTAATCGATTAAAATATCTGTAAGTTAAAGCACATATAATTAATAAATTAGTCGGGAATCAATGATGTATTAAATTATAAAGCCAATATCGCGCGAAGAAATATTGTGTTAGTTCTGCCATGAATAATTCAATTCGCATTTGTCATAGGACGCAATTCGATTTGGAACAACGCGCTTGAAATTTCATGATATTTCGTCGAACTCTCGCCCCAAACGAATCTGCGATGGCTAAACGATTTGACTGTCGTTAAATTTAATTCTTTAGGGATCGTTAAGAGCAGCAGGAGTTTAAACTCGCTCCTAACGTTTCCTTAATTTTGCGGCTGCGCTCCTACGCTCGACCGCGCTTGAAATCTCAAACTTTTTCCTCTCACGTCGGAAAAATGAAATTCTTACAGAGAAGTAAGTACCGGCAAATTGCCGGGAACAAAAGTTTAAAGGTCTCGATTTGTCTTCCGGCGTGCAAGAATATTTTCCCCGCGTTAAATTAGTTCGTGAAACATTAATTGAGTATGCCGTTGGCATTCGCTGCAACGATCGCGCGTTTTAATGTGTAATTCTTCCTCGTCCGCGACTTCGTGAACTCTACGTTTAATCCTAGACAATCGTTTAATCTTAATTCTTCAATCACTTGTCTGTACTTTTCTTTGTTGCAAATTCTTTCACTAGTTTTAACATCTCATAACGAAACTTTCAGGTAATTTAATCGCTTTTCCATTATCCCGTTTATTAATTTTCTAATAATCATATTGTTATGTGATATTCCGATTCATTATTGATTCAATTTTATTGTAAGAGATTTAGCTCGTTATTTGGCGCAAAAAACTGCGATTATTAAACGTGAATGAATTCATGGCGGAATAATTTATTCGAAAATGTGAAAAAAATGCCACCGAGCATGTCTCGTGATTGTGATCAGCGGCAGACTCGACCTCTCACGAAAACCCCTGAATCGCGTGATATCGCGGCATGACTATCGCAGGAGAACAAAGCGAAAGCTGCCAAGATAGGCCGAACGTAACTCGCGAAGAATACTGAAACGTATCGCGGTATTCGTGGGAGTCTGCTCGAGCGTGCGGAAATGATTGCAAAGCAAGAATTTCCGTACAGATAAGGGATGCCGCGATATCCGAGTGTGTGATCTTTGAAGGTACTTTTGGCTTCTGGAGCTTCGACGAAAAGTAATGTCGAAAATTTTTCAGACATTTATATTCATAATTTTCGATGATATTATTTATGATTTGCCGGTTATAGAAATAAATACGCAAACGTAAATATGCAAGTCAATACATAAACTCTTATGGTTTAGTAAATAATATGACAGGTTCGTTCGATTTAATAAGCAATATTACTTATTTTCGCACGATAAATTTTTCAACCAAGCAAAGAAATATGATTTATCGATTAATTAACCAATTAAATAAATAACTAAAATAAATTACCAATAATGAAATATTGAAAGATAGAACTATTACATTAATTTAATAATAAAAAGTCAGATGTCAAATTTTTTCTTCACTATGTATGCTGGAAGATATACTTTGGAATGTAAGCGATACGTTGGACAGAGAAAGATAATATATTAATCGTGTCATCGATTTTTTTAACCTATATATAATACGAGAAAATAGATACGTTATTAATTAATATATCGCTAGCTTTCCATGGCTGACTTTTTATAAGTTATATACACTTTGATTATTAAAGCTGTGTAATATTTATTATGTAAAAAATGTGATTGTTTACAAATAAAAATCGATATAGCTGAATTTAATCTTTCCACGCTCATATAAATTTAGAATCAATCATTTGGAGTAAATTTAACAACTATGTTATGCATGACAAAGTATAAAATAAATATTTGATTAATAGACGTTTTTAATAGTTATCATTTTTATCGTCTCTCAATAAAGTCTAACAAGATAAAAACTTTCGTATATCTTTATAAATTCTTAATAATTGCATATTAGTAATTGCTTATTAATAATTTATTTAGTTTATTATTATTAACAATTATTCATTATTGTAATTCTTGATGTAAAATTCTGTTCTCTTTAGTTTTTATAGTATCATGAAATAAAAATTCTATAAAATTATACTCCTGTATAATAACAATAATAATAATTATAGATAGATATAGTAATAATAGTTCTAGAATATCATGTGCAAAAATGATTAAGCTTACATGATTTAAAGCACGAGGTGCTAGCAGGCGTAAAATAAAATTTAATTACATGGTGAAACATGTAATTAAACATGAAACATGTTCGTGCCATCGAGCATCTCCTCGTGGTGAGTGCGTGCAAATCTATTTTGTCAGCGGGTGTTGAAGGCGGTTCTCGAGGTGTTTTTAAATGCACGCGAGGACTATAATATCACGACCATGAAATCAACCGCTCAATTCACTCGCAGGAGTAAAGTCTCTTGTTTAATAACGGCTTGCTTACAGCCGGCGACACGATCTACGCCGTTGATGGTCGAGTTCGGCGTTATTTTAAAAATGTGAAGGACGAAGGGTAGATTATGTTGATAATCTGAATTTGCCGCCGCGAACTTTGTTATCGTCGAATCACGTGATCTATACTTGAAAAAAAATTTGCGTCCGAGTTTTCACACGAAAATGTCCGATCCGATTCTTATCGGGATGAACGATGATTTGACGAATTAGATAAGTTTAATTTTTTTCGTGAATTATTCGTGGAAATTTTATCAGATGCTTTCGACAAAAAGTACAATAAAAATTACAATTCGATTAAGATCGCATAATGGCTGTTCTATATCGCTTTTAATTACTATCGTCGGGTCACATATTTGTCACCTTTAAAATTATTTAACTTTTCTCGAAGATGGTTTTATTCGAAAATATAAAATAATTACGATACTCCGGATATTATCAATACACATTGATTACGAGTCTATTCATATTTGCTCTTACATATGCTGTTTATCTAATAATCGGTTATTTCATCGATTTCCGATATCGTGTCGTCGCGAAGTTTCGTTGATATTTTACGCAAGCACGATTACGATACTATTTTCGGCATGTCTTTGCGTGGTATCTATACATAACCGCTTATTTAAAGCTCAGGCCGTTAATTATTCGAGATGTCACTCTCGGCTCACCTCGTCATTCACTTATTGTGAACGTTGACACTTTGACACTTCGTTATTTTGATGCATTTATACGAGAACATCTGAAATTTTTTTTTGCTGTATTACGCAATTAAAAATTAATATCGCTCGGTGTGTATAATTCTCAGAGCTTAAATAACGAAGATTATGTAAATATTGTACATGCGTGCTTTTTTTCCTATCATTTTTAAGTTATTGGCTCTTCTCCATATAAGATATCGATACAGGTAACGATATTACTGTCGATCTCTTTAGATATCGATGTAAATCGCTGATACGAACGTCTGGGATTTATGCTTTCCACAGGCACGTCCTCGGGTTTTCCTCCACATCGCCTGCGGAGCCAGCTCGGCTACAGTGGATGCACTCGGCTTTCGTCGTCCAAGTCTCATTTCATTCATGGCACGACCGCCCCCGTCCGTTCCGTCAGCTCCGATTTCTCTCTTTCTCTCTTCTGCTCGCCTTTCCGCTCTTCAACTCCTTACCTCTCTCTTTCGGTCGTCCCGACCGTGCGACTCCGCGCATTCATCTTCTTTCAGTATGTTTCTCTTCCTTTCTCTGTCTTTCTCTCTCATTCCTTCTCTTTCTTTCTTTCGTTTCTCGAAATGTCACGCGTACATAGCTAGTGGAGCTTCGGTTTCATCTGTATTCTTGAACTTCATCGGCGAACTTAAAAGCAAAAAGAGAACAAAAGCTCAGCCGAGCTTTTGTATATGTGCACAAGCATGATTACTCATACGCGCGAGTTCGCATTGAACGAGAGAAGAGAAGTTTCAGCCCTTGCCCGTTCGAGCAAGGATGACGTAAGAATTCTTTTAATCCTTCTCCGAAGAATAGGTCATCTCGACGACAGTGGGGCGGATACAGACGATCTTCTTTCATTGAACATACGTCGCCGTCTCGTTTCTTACGTATTTTTCATCGATGCGCGTGGAAAAGTGGAAAGCACGATAGAAGCTTGTACTTTAGGGGCATGATCTTTTTCCTTCAGTGTCTCTTTGATCGCCAGATTGCATCGACTGATATTTGTGACTCTAATTCTTCTTTTTAAATATTTAAAATTCATTTTTTTCTTTTTTATACTTTGTCATTTTATATTTCTATCATTTTCTTATCATCTTATTTTTTCTGAGTTTTCAAAGTTGTGTTTTTTATAAATAATGTATTTCATGTATTTTTTAAGGAATGAATTTCAAAGTTCGAGATAATGAATTTCTATGTTCTTCTTTATTCTGTGTTCTCCTTCATTCTACACATCTATCGCTAATTTATAACAATTGTATTTACGCGCTGATACAGCGGTTTTGTCGAACGATCGCATTTGACACTAGATCCAATTAAAACTTTCTTGTTCAAGACGGAAGGCGGATAGTCAATTTCGCCAACTAATGCAACCCACTTTCGTTTTGCGGAGTTACAAATTGAAAGAACCAATATCGCTGTAGGGCGAAGCTTGGAACAAGAAAGAAGCTTAACGCTGATTGCGTTCGTTATTACTGTCCATACGCGGATAAAAAAACATCTTTTATCTTTATATTTTTCAAATCAGATATTATTTGTAATTTATTTTTTCCGTTTTTCCCCTCTAGCATAAAAAATACGAAAAAATTCAATACTTTAAGTCTCTCAGAATTAAGCCAGCGCAGATTGAAATTTGTCAATTTGAATTCTGCCATTATTTACAAAATAAAGCTTACAAATAATTTTATCTAGTTTCTTAAATTAAGAAATCAGTTTCCTAGTTACAATGATTTCTTCGAAACAAATGAAAAATTCAAAAATAATGTGCGTTTTGGACTAAAGGAGAAAATCTCGACGGTTGAATAATGCAATTCACGATGCATTTGCATTAAACTTTGTACAAAATGGTCCCAAAATCTCACAATTAGCTCCGCAAATAATGATACACTCGGTATGTGCGGTATGTACGGGGGTAACAAATAAAAGAGAAGGAACGCGAGAGACGATAAATTATCCGGTTAAGTTAGTTGGCTAATTTTCTCGGCGAAACAATGCAAACGTTCATTATTTAAACCTGCGCCGGGCTTAAATAGTTCAAATACCGCGGCGATGGACATTGCTTCGTCGGTTAGTCTGGCTAGTTAAGTTGGTCGTAGGTCGAAGGGTGGTTGAGCGCGCGATGGTCAACGCAGGAGATGGGGGTGGACTGACGGGTATGCCAGTATGAAATTCTGGTTTCTCGAACCCGGATGTTGAGGAGCTGTGCGCACGACGACCCGTGGGACAAGAGCTCACAGCTGCCTGGCTGGCTGAGTAGTAGTAGAAAGTCCTTGGTATGCCACATGAACACCCTGAATATTGGTTACGAACGTGCCTGACCTACCGCAACCAGCCGGATATGTCACTTTCGGGTGCGCGCCGATTTCATTGCACCACCCTCTCTGAAATCCGACAAACTCTCTCTCCCTCTACCTCTCTCTTTCTCTTCTGTCTTCTATTTCTCAACTGTCATCGCCTTCTAATGGAGACATTTCTGTTATGTACTCGATTAGCTTGTCAATGATGTAGATTGTATGTGTGCACAGAAAAAAAATAAATGTCAAATCAAAACTTATATACTTAAACTAACGTGTTCATTGTTTCGTATATACGCAATCATTTATAATCTTCTTAGAAGAATTTAATAATTTTAAATTTCAACAATTTTATAGTCTTATTTTAATATTGTAATTGTCACCTCAAAAATATATAATTATTTAATTCTACTTTAAGAAAATTATAATCTTTGATTTAAAAATGTTATTTTTTATCTAACATTGTTTCTTTTCCATTCAAGAAAATTAAATCTTAAATCATAAGAATATATTTTTCTTGATTAAACTATATAAAATGACTTTATTCAAGTAAGCAATTATTCAAGCAATTATATTTTTCTTTAATTAACGCAATAAAATATTATTTCAAGATTTCCATGTTAAAACTAAATATATTTTCAAAACAAGAATGTTCTTTTTTCTGTGTGTGTGTGTGTGTGTGTGTGTGTGTGTGTGTGTGTGTGTGTGTGTGCGGTCGCGTGTGTGCGTGTGTGCGTGCGTGCGTGTATTATATATGTATGGTGATGACGAAAGAATAGATATTAAATCTTTCATTGCAAATTGAATAATAAAAGAATAAAGTCAAATTACTTCTTCATCGGAGAATTATTGAATTTACACCTAGAACTGATATTATCGAATTATTGGTATGTCAGCGAAAATTTCATATGTAATCTCTCTGAATAAATTTAAAATAAATTTAAATAAGTGTTAAAATTTAAGAACACTGTTTTTGTTGAATTTTAATGTAAAATGTAATGTAAAATGTAATGTAAAATATTTGACTGCGTAAAACTTTAAAATGAAAATCTACTTATCGATTTATCGGTTAGTGGATAATAATCGAGATAATAATCGAGAAAAGTTTGTTTTTGTGTTAATTCATATATTTTTTCATCTCGTGAAAAATTTGTGAAAATAGTAACTTTTCAAAATATGTCATTTATATGTGTGCAGAGCTTTTATTCAATCCTGAAAGATCAAAATGAAATAAAAGAACGTTTTCATATTTTACTCTTCTTCTTTCTTTTTACAGAGTTCTCGAAAAATACGCTGCGACGTAAATCTGAGAGAGATCCAAAGAGAAAAAGAGGCAGAGAGATAGAGAAAAGAATCGCCGTAATCACGTGAGTAAATTATCTAATCTAAGGAACAGACGCGTTGTCGAACTAACTGTTACAGACAGGACACTTTTTTTCTATTGCAATTCTTACAATTTTGCTCTCTTCCTTTCCGTATTTTTCCATTCCATTGTTTTCCTTTGATTTCCTTGCAACATCACATTATTTTTTCATAGTCAATTTGTTTTACACGCGTGGATAATAATATCGAATTGATTGATTCCGCACCGCTGCTACTTTCGCACTTGTAAATTATTTTCGCTCAAACGAGTATTATAATATATATTTATATGTATAACAGTTACATATATCATTGCTTTGATGAATGCTTTGCGTGTCCTGTTTAAATCCGATAATTCCCAGCTTTAATGCATATTGATGTCCCCATCAATATGATTCGCCTCGTGATATTTACACAGGATGATTTTAAAAGCACTGGAAAAATTTTAAATTCTGTCACACACAAATTTTTGCATGTCAACTCTTGAACAAATCTGCAATAAATCCTTCTTAAGAGATTTGCTAAGGAACATTCCTCTGTCACCACTTTTCCATTTTTAGCATTAAATCGTGTCGATAAGCAAATCTTAAACTACAATTCTGTCAAATAAAATATTTAAAATTAAATGAAGATTAAAATTTTTTTGTTTACAGAATCACAAGTTTCTGCTATAATTTATGCAGTATTGTGTATTTATGCTGCCGGTTCAACGAGGTTTAGTTGTAATCAGAGTAAAATCATGTTACGCGATATTATCATATTATGTAGTCTTATTATGGAAAAGTTGAGATGGTCTAAATTAATTACAAGTCTCACAAAGGAAAATTAGCAGTTTCGAGTCAACCTGTGAAGCATATTATCTGACTAACATAAAGGGTGCGCTCGGATGAATTGCTCGGATGTCGGGGTGGTGCTCGTAATTTATTGCAATTCCCTCTGATTTTCTTTGTACGTTTGCATCACGTCCGTTCCGCTGCAACAGAATAGTTTGCGGCGAATGCTTATTAGATCCTTTGAAATTTTGATTTAGAGCATGACGTTGAAGTGGCGAATTTCTCACGTATGTTACTTTCTCAAACTTACATAATAGCCCTTGTGCATAAATATATGTGACGTTAAGGAAACCTCTGGTGCGTGTAATGTATGTGCGGAATTATATAACTATAATTTTGATGGGAAAATTTACGATGCGGTCGAAAATGTGACAATCGTGAAATGTGTAATTTTTTCTAAGAGAATTTTTCATAAACGTATCGCACGCGCAACATACCAGATTCTATTCTAATTTCTTCACGTTTATTCGAATTTTTCTCTCTCCTTGGCAACGATTTTGTAAAATTCTTCAACTATCCTTTTTAATCGCATAACGCGCGCACGAACGTATTTTATATGAAAGAATTCTAAAGTATTTTAATTTGCTACATTCCGAACAAACTGTGCGTACATAATATATTGTGTTACAAGTATTTATTTGATTTAGCTATATAATACTAATTTGTCCAACAGTGTGCGAAGAATGTAAGAGAAGCATTTCTAATGCTTCTTTATAATTTTATTGATTTGTTAAATTAATTAACTATTACCATTACTTTTATAAACGTAAGCATTAAGTCGTATTTCAAAGTTCGTAACTTCTCTATTATTTATGTACAACTTGTAAGTTGAAATTGCACCTCAATTCTCATTGTTAACTGTCTTCTTAATCAGATACAATATCCAATTACAGAGAAATTCATTTCTAATTTATTGAAGAGTCTATTATTAAACTTTGACGCGGCGAAAATGGGATATTTTATATATATATATATATATATATATATATATATATTGTGTGTGTATCTAAACTGATACTAGGCAGAAAGAAGGATGAGAAGCTTTAACACGAGTAGCAAGTTATAAGATAGAGTCAGTTCTTTTCGAGAGTTTATTCGTGGGAAGACATAAATTACTTTTTTTGCCCATCATTCATACATCGTTGAATCAATGATGCGATTGCGAATTATATTTTTTTCTCTCGATGGTATTTCTTCGAAAAGAATATTCTCGTTCTATTGATCGCGAAACGCAATTAAAACATAAATCCCGAGAATTCAGGACGCGTACCGCAATGTCCTCTCGCACAGATATATGTACGTGATAATTTCGAGATTGCCAGATCTGTGCCAAATCATGATGGATCCGGAACTTGTAAAAGAAGTCATAATATTTGTACAAAACCGCTATCCTTTCACGGAAAACGTTTTGTATTTTGATCGTGTTTACGTAGGGAATTGATTAGCTTCGCGTAAGAGGAATAAAAATTTCGTATGAATTTATGAAAATTGTCATTACTGAAAAAACAGTAATATTCAATTCATTAAAATCTGAATATCGTATCCGAAATAGTGATTAAATTATCTGAACTTTACGCGATTCTCATTTGTAAAACATGGAAATTCGTGATGAATTGCACGAAGAATGAGCAGTCTTCTGCAATGCTTGTATAAATTGTGTACACAGTAAAAAAATGTGCGTCCATATGTTAAAATTTTTTTATATTACCACGTTTTGATTAGTACTTCAATGTAAAATTAACATACAGCCTATATTATTATATCTATGTTATTATTTTTACAACATTTTCATATGTTATATTTATGTCATCTTTATGTTTATGTTTATGTCTCTAACTTTACAACTTAACACTTTGTATATGTCTCTTAGAAATGAATTATTATTTTGAGTATTTTTAACATAATCATTTTAAACAATCAACATATTTTAAAGTCAGTTTAACATACTAAGAAAATTTAGAGTGAATCTTCAAATAATCTTGAACTTTGACATACAAAATAATTAAATGTACTAAAATCAACTTTTTCTATTAGAAATAAATTAAGTTAAAATAATTACTATTATATATTAATGTTCTCAACATTTCTTACGAGTTATTATAATTATTTTTTCAAGTAATTTTTAATTAATTTGTATGTTATTTTTACATTACACTTAAAGTCACAATAACATAAATAAACGTAAAGTATTGTGTCAATTATTTAACATTTTTAGTTTATCAATAAGTAATATACGGCGAATGAGTTATTTTAACTTAAAATTTAGAGTGGACTTTCTTGGAGCATGTGAAAAATGTTACAATTAACATTTTATTTTTACTGTGTATAGAGTTTCGCGAAAATATAATAACTGGATCGCAAATTTGGACTTTTCACCCAACTTGCCTTTATTCGTCGATGGACAAGTAATCTACTATTCTTGGCGGGTCATGAATTTATCGAGATTTATGATACGTGAGATAGCCGCGATCTTCGAAAACGAGAACATGAATTTTACAAGATTGACGAGAATCGATCTGACGTGACGGTTGCTCGATGCACACAGTACAATACATGGTCGATGCACGTAGTATAATGCGATGTATGTACATGGTATATCCGTTTTTATTTCATTCTTATAATCACGGTTTTTATTTACAAATCATTTTCAAACATTTACATTTCATACATTTATTGATATCACAAAAATATTCGATGAGAACGCTCCGTTTATAACAATTCTCTTATTAAAATGAGGTTTGATCGATCGAATAACATTTTTCCCAACAATTTTCTCCGGCAAACTTTTTACACACTTTTTATTTCTTTGCACATTAACGTTCGCTCATAATGGCTGATTTAAAGTATCCGCGCTCGTAGCTTTAGAAGAATCGTACAATTATTTCATAACGAGCAAGTTCTTTGCGTGCTAGAAAGCAAAACTGCTTTTTTACATCGTGCTCTTTCTCTCTCCCATTATGCCGCCGGTTATAATGCAAAAGAATCATTTGCTTTTATCGCCGCTTGTTTCGATTCACAATGCGAATCATCAGTAATTCTTCTTTTAATGGAGAACAAGTCAAAAAGTTAAAAGTTAACATTTAAATTAGAAATTCTTACCGATTCTCACCGATAAACTTTATTCTTTTTTCTCTTAAGCGAGTTTTATAATTCAAAGATTGGCTAATCAGCTAAAGAATAATTGCACTCTCTTATTTTAATTTATAAACGTTTAGAGGAAGGAGAAATTAACAATGGTTCTATTTTCGTAAATTATTTCCTTGGTATTGACAGGCTTGGAGCATCTTTATTTTTTTCCTGTTTTTATTTTCTTTCTGTTCGCAATTTTTAATTTATTACTGTAATTTGTTTCCTTTTACTTCACGTTTACAAGACGAAATACACAACATGCATTTCCTCTCTGAAATTATAAATTATACAACTCAAAGTAGATTTAGTATATTTATTTTTTAGTTTTTAAAGTAGATTTAATTTTTTTCCTTAATTTTATTGATCGCACAATTCCATTCTCTTATCTTAGAGATTATTCTTTCACCACACGTACTAATCCTACTATTCGTCTCTTGTTTTGTTTGTATCTCTGATTTATATAGGAAGGTGCGTTCGCGGACAACTAAATTATTAAATTTTATGCAAGGTGATTATTATCCTTCCGTGTTATCGCCTTTAATATGCGAGTCTCACGTGTACTACTAGATGCTGCATCTACTCAGTATCTACCCACGCACGCCGGCATATTGACATTCCTGTCGCGTAGTACGTGCGAGCTGCGATAGCTATACATGGGATGCACCTTGGGAACGTATGCCACAAGTTCCACAGTACTCGAGACATTCTGTTCGATTTCTCGTCTACAATCCGCGTTACGTGATTTCCTGCGTTCCTTGGCTTTCGACTCTTCACACGAAGATGTAAATACTTGACGACAGGATAAACATGTCCCGTTTGCCTTTTCGCGAATGAAGATCGCACGCGAGCGAAGTAAAACAATCTACAAATCGCTAAAAGAGAAAAGAAAACAACGTGCGATGAAACAGAGAAAGAAATATTAAAAATGTTCGTTGTGAATCCATCACCGCGGATGAAATCACATTTAACTCTAGAGCGAATTACGCGCTCGCAATTTGTAAGGTTTATTTCAATTATGGGATTGCGTATCTAAAATGCCTTGATATTCATGTGGACTTAATATTCATTCTAGTTGTAGACTCACACACGTACACACTCGAATTACGCTCGTAGAAAGTTTTTCACGAGAGGGAGATGCTGTGCTCTGCGAATTCAACGCGAATATAATAAAGATCCTCCGTTTCGCTCATGTCTAGCTTCCCACCGAGACGTTTCGACATTTTCGCGACTGTTCCTCTTTTTCTTTATTTTTTTTTTTTTTCAACAGAGCACCGTTTCATTTATCTCTTTCGCTCGATGAAACACTCTATTCAGAGACCCGAGGCGCATTAATTTTATCCAGCCAACATTCGATGTTGCATTGTGACGACGAAACAAGAAACTTGGAGCTTTCTGCTCCTTTTGACAGCTCACCGCGATGCGCTCGTAATTTCGTTGCGTTTCCTCGTCGAATCTCCATTCTCGCTGATAGTAAAGCGTGCGATAAATCCTCGCCGTTCTTCTTATAGTGTAGTAACGGGTATTTATGGGCGTTACGGGATTAGAGCGCGTTTCTCTCGTTGCGTTTCTCGCCCGCGATAAGAACCCCCCTGACTCCTCGCATCGCGGGAACGCAGTAAATTCTTTGTGCTTTCATCTCACGATTCGAATTTCGCCAAGAAACTCTACCCGGGAGGGATCATCCCCCGTTCATGAGTTCGCATCGGATGAATGTGCAGCTTGCGAGCTGCAATATCCTCATCTGTTTAGGCGACGGGACGGAGATAAGCCGATGTTTCCAGTTCCCCGTGTCTTAAAGGAATCTTCTCGCGCCGAGGAAGTTATGACGAAATAGTTCAAGAGCCGCAAACGGAAGCATCATCTGCGACCTGTATAGAATTCCTCGATCCGAGTGCGCTTAATTTTATTTTAAAGTTGTATTTACCGAAATATGCGATATTGAGTAATTCGGCAAGGCGGTGTACGCTATCCAAATTTTTGCATTCTAAAGCGAAATTGAAAAAAAATCATAGTTGAAGAAATGCGTACTCGCACTCGATCTTTATACGCTCGATTTTTTCGCATTTCGTTTGCGCGATCATCTTATTCACTAGCCAACATTTTTCAGCCGAAAACGAATCATATTGAAATTCTCATGTTTGCGATCTGTCAAGATTTATAATATAATAAAGTATTATAATAATTAAAATATTAAAGTATTTTAAGTATTAAAGTATTAAATCAAATTGATATAAGAAAAAGGCTAGGACCGTGGCGTAGGGTGACAATACGGATTGACAAATTAAAAAAATAATTCTAAGACAGTTTCCCTACGCCACGGTCCTAAACCTTTTTCTTCTATCAATTTGAATTATTATTATACGGACCATTAACACTTATTTGTTATTGTTTTTAAAGTATTAAAGTATTATAGTATTATAAAGTATTAAAGTATTAAAATATTATAATAAAGTATTACAGTATAAAAATAATATAAGAATTATGGTGATAAAGATATAGAAATTGATTAACATGATTTTACGAAATTTTTTTTTCAAGTGCACTTCTCGATTAATGTAGAATCAAATTATTTTCAACATATTTTTACAAGATGCGAATTATTTAATGATAGAAAAAAAGTAAAATTCTTTCTAATTTAAATCTATATTATTTTCAGTACTTGAATTTTGTGAAAAGAGTAATGATGAATACAGATTTACAATGAAAAACGGTTATGACAACGAAAAAGGTGTATGGGATATATGGATATTTTGAAAAAATATCTCTGCTATCTGTTGTATGAGGATTTTTATGTTGAATGTATAGATGGTCATTTAGAGGGAATTTAGGTCGAGATTTGGTTAATGCCGCTTTCTCTTTAATGTTACAATGAAAAACTCGACTTTTCTGAGTGCAAAGCACAGCATTGGGATTACCATGATGCCAGCAGAAATTTCGCCGCGTTGTGTCCGTTATTTTCATATATTTTTCATATCAAATTCTCACAGGTGCTCTTGTCTTTATATTTATATTCTGTTTAACAATATATTCCGTTTAACAATATATTTAACATTTAAAAATTTTATGTAATATATTACAAGGTAAAATGTATTTTAGAGCATTATTTTATTTCGATATGTATCATATTAAATTTTTTTGTCGTATTTAATATTATGATATATGATTATTATAGATATATTTTATTTTATGATGAAATATTATTATATGTATATTTTATAGTAATATATTATAAGTATCTATTAAAAGAACGTGACTCTCTTCGCTATTTGTATTTGTGATTATTACATTTTTTATAGTTTTACATATTTCGAATGACAACGATACATCTGTTTTTCATGTGCGACATTGTGTGTGTGTGTGTGTGTGTTACACGTGCGTGTGTGTGCGTGTGTGTACGTCAAAAATTGCAAATCGCGAATGCCACGTGACACTCACTGAAAAGGATTTGCCACCTGTCTCATTACATCTCGCAGCTTCAGCTTTTCTTACTTTTACTGCTCGTTTTTCTTTGCTTACCGCGCGTATCACATTCCGGCCGCTTCTTTCTCGCAAGAAAAAGCACCACGATATTATACGACACAAATAACGCCGGTAAATTTTATCTGTCGTGTGTTTTTTTTATTCCATTCTGAAGATCTGCGAGATTATTTCGTCACTGTCGTTTGCACTGATTAATATTTAACTGCGTTTTCTTTAAAATATTTAATTCACAATCAATAAGTAAAGTGCTTTCCATGAATTGCATCTGCATCTCAAAGAACGCAATTCTGTAATTTTCTAGTAAAAATATATCTAATTGTTTCGAATGAGATAATGTAAGAGATGATCGATCTCGAAACTTTAAGTCTATGAGATTTTGATAAAATAGATCGCTTCTTATGGGTTAGTTATTTATATATTATATTGAAATAATATATACATGTCTCTTTTATACCGTTTATTCATTTTAATTAATATCCACATACATTAAGGGGATATTTTAATCCCTTGGCGTTTCGGCTTGTAACTCACGGGAATAGACTTTCGAGAAATTCGAGTCGTCGCAAATTAATCTTCACCGCGTCGCGCATCCGCTGTTAGGATGTAACGCGATAATCTCTTCACACGTTCTCGGATTTGTAAGGTTAAGTCCGTGTTCTCATTTTCCATGCCTTTGAATAATGAAAGGGTGCATTTGATATATTGCTAAGCTTAACTGATAATTTGTGTGCGACATCTTTCTTGAAAAAAATAAATAAATAAATAAATGAATAAAAAAAAAATAAAAATATTAATAAGATCGCTCGATGCATATTATTTAGAAATTCTTTTTTATTGTTATATATTATAGCTAAGATTAATTTTCGCTGATTTTTTATACTATATTATATATAATTTAAACTTTTGCAACTTAAAAATAAAATAATTTCACTAAATGACTCGAAAAAAGTTATTTATAAAGAAATATTTATCCAAAAGTACTACTTTTATTTCAAGATTATCAATATTATCAAATATAATTAATATTTTCCACTACCTAATTATGCATAAAAATTTATAAAAATTAAGTATAGATTTTCTTTTGCTTCAGAATAAAGCAAGCATAGTAAGTTTAAATTTATATGTCAATTAGTACGTCAAGTTTTACTCTATAATTAATTTATAATAACACATTTTATAATATGATTTCAAATGCTCAAAATAGATGCTTTTTTTATATGGATATGCATAACATAATAAAATAACACAAACAAGCATCGTTTTCTACTTAATAAATAAAAGAAAATTTATAATAAAACTTATATTTTTGTTTGTAAAGGATGTTCATTTTTATGTTGAAATAACTTAAAAACAATAAAATTAAAAACAACAAAATTAAAGATTAAAGAAAGAACGAAAAATGATTTATGAAATATTATTAATTAATTTTAAATATATTTAAAATTTTAATTAGTTAATTTTAAAATTTTTGATGATAAATTGCTTTAGTTATTTAATAGCTTTATATATATATGCTATTTTTAATGAAACTTATATCTATTCGAATTGCCTTGTGCATCATTCATATTGTATTTACAAAATATTTTTTGATTCACGTTTTTCCGTGCGTTATTCCACTTTTGTCGAAACAACGAGTTGCGAATTAACGATTTTGTTTCATATTGTTTCACCGTCCAATCCAGCGAATGGCTACTAGAATTTCGCAAAGCGCAATATCGATATACACAACGCAGTGGTACTTGATAAATTCGCGATGGTTCGCTCGGTCTTTTATCCCTGCACGTTTCGGGATACGAACAAATTCCGATTCAGCGAAAAATCTGACATAATGCCGTGAAAGGGTGATGTGCAAGCGCGCACTCGATATACACTCGAACGAATCTGGAGCGTTCGATATGATACGATCGATTTGAAGGAGTTGTAGGGATAGTAAGACAGGAAGGTTACATATTTCTCGATGGAGAACGATTCTTACATAGAGCTAAAGCGATAGAGAGGTAAAACGGATATTACTGTCTTATTTATGACGATATTGTTGATATTTGATGTTTGTTGATATTTTTCCGATCGGAAAGGGATAAGAGGAGCAAACAAAGAACTCATATGCAGATTGTTTGCGGAATTTGCAACGAGTTGTGAAAATCGCAAATGGAAGAGTTTTAGTACAAGCCAAGCTCTCCGCGAGGTATATTGCGTTTCGATTTAAGCGCCGCGCATTACGGGACTAAATCCTCGCTTCGACGGATTTCGAATTTATCGGATGTCATCGGATATTCCCGCGTTCTTTTTTTTTTCGTACAAATAACGTCGTTTATTTACGCGGTACTAACATTTTCTTAATTGAATATGAGTTAATTATTATTTTGCTCGCGATTTTTTTGAGAAATTTTACGATGCAATTCTCTTAAATCATCACAGTTCATTTATAATTTATATTTAGTTTATTTATAATTTATATTTAGTAAAATATAATACAGGAAATTGTTTTTATAATCCCGGCATAATCTTGATTGTGAAATTTTTAATTTTAATTTTAATTTCAAAGAGCTCTTTGCTATAGAATAAATGAACAAAATAAATAATAAACTTTTTGCAGAGATAGATATGCAACGATCATTTTGTCGGAATGAGTAACGTGAAAAATTGTCAAAGAACTTTTTTAACAAATTAAATAAGGCGTGAAAAATCGTACTCTGCGTAAAAAAAAAATAAAGAAAAGAAAACGCTCGACAAAAAATTCATCTAAAAAAGATCATTTCAACGATGACAGATCGTCGAATTAAGACGTGTTAAATGAGATCGCTTTTCTCGGCTCGCGTCATTTCTCATTACGACATTAAGTCTATCGGAACGTGCAATTCCTTAGCATTTGACTCGCCTCCTCTCATTTGCAGCATTTCTAAAGAAGTATAATTCTCTTTCTTCGTAAAATTTACGAATGAATATCGGGATGTTTTTAAAAGGATATTCGCTAAAATGAAGGATTTTTCGCTAAAATAATATGTTAAAATAACATGATATATCGTTTTCAAATTAAACATTCTTTTATTCACGATTAAAGGCATTTAAATATGATGCAGGAAAATGCAGAATCTTCCAATTTTTTTCACATCTTGTCAATATTGTCATTTAATCGACCGTATTTATCATAAAAAACAAACTTGATTATCTTATTACTTATTATATATAATACTTATTATATATACTTATTTTATATGTAAGATGAATAGTATTATTTAATAGATACACAAATATCTTATAATTATATTATAAATAAATGTCAACATTTTGAATGTCACGTAAACACAATATTACGTTACATCAAATTATTACAAATAATTACACTGTAGTAGTAATGAAATATTCACTTCAGTTCTTTAAATATCAGTTGAAACCGACTGTTTTAATCGTTTCAATTTGATATCGTACAGAAGCGGAAATTTGTTTACATCGATTGTGTTTGTTTCCATTTCCAATTCTATTTCATATGACAAAATATTATTTGCAATTTGTGTAACATTTATAGCAACGTTTTCATTTAACCTGCAAGCAATTTTTTAGCATTTGCAATAAAATTTTTTATCTGCAATCTATGAAAGATTGAGTTATGTTCTGTCGAGATCCAATATTCACTTAATATTTGTAATTGCGTTGGAATAATTCCGCGATTTTTTTCACAGAATGTCAAAATACGATATTTTACACATTCTATTAATTTTAACATTCGTTTAATTTTTACGTCGAAAAAATGCAAATGTAGTTTTATATTATAAATCGCTTTTATAAAATAAATCGCAGTTAACTTTATAGGATGCACTGGAAATACCAGAGAGTGCTTATTAATTTAAATAATAAAGGCGAGAGTGCGAGAGAGAAAGTGGATGTTTTGGCCTGTTTTTAATAATAACATTTCGAATATCTTTTCCTTCGTCGAGAGTGACGAAACGAATTACGACGGCTGCTGTAAAACAAAGAGATATTACCATAATCGCGATCTTCCGTCAACTTGTTCGCGACATAAAGTAATTTAAAGCTAGCACTTTGTGCCACGCTGCTCCGAAGTCAACGTATCGAAACGGATAAGTTCTCTCTTCTGTTTTATGCTTTCATTATGCGACGACATTTTGCTTCATTTCCAGCATATTATTACTGATCCGATTATATCCTTACTGAAACTTGTGTGATCCTATAATACTTTAAATTGTAAGCATCAATTTGCAAATCTTGGTGTTTAATAATCCTTTCTCGATGATCGCAATCAAAAACATTCATATACATGCATAATGTAATTAGAAATTTTATTAACAAAATCATATGATATTCTCACTTATTCCTAGATGCACATTAACTTTCCTATAAATTCACGTAATTGCCAAGTTTGTAATCAAAATACATATAATCAAATATAAAATAAAATATCAAATATAAAATCAAGTGTAAAATCAAATTATTACAATCGATTAAAAATTGTTTACCTTCGAATACTCTGATTCGATTCTTGCGGAGAGACGAGAATAGCCTACTTTGCCCTTCGTAAAATCGAAAACTCTATTACGCATGCACACGTGCATGCGAGCATGTGCAACAGCATACATATTTCTTCGTCATATTTAGCTTGTATCAATATGCTCCAATTTATGACTTTGAGATTATGTCATGTTAAAAATTAGTAGAATATAGAATCGTTTAATTAAACAATATGAGAAAGAAAATCAAGTAATCTCTATAATTTTATATTTTAATTTAATTTGATATATTCTTACTTTAATTTATACCAGAAATTCGATATAGAATAACTGTTTTTTGTTACACAATAACTGATTTTGATTTTTCACAATTATGTAGACTAAATAAGAAATGCAACCTTTATAAATATGTACATTAAATCGCTTTAGTCTCCAGTTAATTTAGATCTCCTATTAATCGGCGTTTAAATGCTGTTCCATTAACAAAATGTCCTCCGATGTAAGCACGTTCCATTATCGAAATCAACCTTTCTATCTCTGGGCGATTAATGGATCCTTTCAATGAGAATCGAGTATATATTGCTCTATCGTCACGCTACAAAAAGTTCGTGATACATCCTCGGTATCGTTAAAACATTACATTTTTTGAATGAAAAGGATTAATTACAATCATATTTTTCATTCTTACAATCAACAATATAATTTGTAGGATAAATATTAGGCGCAGTTAATTCTCTTTAATATAAATATTTTTTTACTCTATATTATTTACACTCGTGTTGTACAAGCCACTATCGCTTTATTGAGACCTTTTAATTTCACGGGAAACTGCATCTGGCGCAATGACGAATGAATGTATCGGCGCGATAAAAGCACGATAAAAGCTATATGATACAACCCTGCGCGTGCTTTTAACGTATCCCATAATCTACTACCTTCTATTATTTTGCCTCGCAAGAGAAACTAGGAAACCAGAAGAATATATCCTCTGAGGAACTAAACGCGAGTTAATCTTGTAATAGCGATTCCTTCGACGATATATGTCGTGCGTTGTATAACATTTATCTATCGTTATTTCTTTCGTTTCTTCTCGCCCGCGAGAACGAGATTCATTTTCTTCCATCCACTCTACAAGTCTCTTGTGAAAAGCGCATTTACGGCGCACTTTATGGTTGACATTAATGCTCGTAGAATAAAATATGGAATCAAATTATTCCAAGCAATTATTCCTATATTATGCTTATTATGTTTTATGTATACGTGTGTATAATAAATATGTAACGATTGTTATTTGCCATCAAGCTTTATAACAATGTTTTTTAAATGGTTACCGTTAAAATTTCACGGAAAAATATCGCGTTTATAAATCATCGGAATATTTGTTGCAAAATATATATTGTACATAATATTCCATATGTGCAGTCACACATAACAAGTTATTTATTCATAAAAATAAAAAAGAAATATAATTTTTTTCTCTTCTTCTCAAATTATTATGACGCGTATTATTGTTGACATAATCTATCAAAAATATAAATGTATAATCATAATTATAATATATTTGTATCATCTTTTTTTCTTCTTCCTTTTCTACCATATTAATCTTAAATATTCGGGGTGTAACCTCGGAGGAAAAGTTTCTGGCATAATTTGAACTTTTGTTGTAAGTGAGAAAGACTGCGGCCGCTTTCCACCCGCTCCCCAAGCATCGTCCCGGAAGAAGGTGATTTCCACTTTAACGCTCGTAGTACGACACGCTAGCTACGCG
This sequence comes from Camponotus floridanus, assembly GCF_003227725.1. Lineage (NCBI taxonomy): Eukaryota > Metazoa > Arthropoda > Insecta > Hymenoptera > Formicidae > Camponotus > Camponotus floridanus. Next base: position 178,673 of record NW_020229236.1, read on the forward strand.
CGCCTACCCCGGGGATTAACGTAATCCTCCGGTCTTCGTAAGATAAACAGATTTGGAAGTGGTTGGGGAAGAGGAAGACGAGAGAGGGCGGAATTCGGTTCAAGTAACTATAACAGTAGCGGTTAGTTATGTCCGAGGTGAGAACGAAGTTAATGCGCGTTTCGTTTTCCATTGATTGTACTCTTGCTCTCATACCCGTAAACTCGCTAAGGATTATATATATATATATATATATATATATATATATATATATACAGAGTGTTTCTTAATAATGGAAAATTTTAAGAGATGATTCTTTGTTGAAAATTAAAGGGGGTTTTTCATATAAACATATACTCCTACATTCTCCCTGTGGAGTTACACTCCTTCAAAAATGGGGGTAAAAATTAAGTTTTTAGGTTTTTATTATAATTTTGTTTTTGTTCCAATTTTCTCAACATTTACTCTAATTTTATTTTTATTTTAAAATTTAACTTCTCGTAATTCGAAACCTATTTAGTATCGCGCTGTGCACGATAACGTATTTTATTTTATTTTTCTTGAAAATTACTGATTTTATGAAGAAAATAAAAGAAATAAAAAAGTTTCCAATAAATCAAACTTTCAATAAATCAAAACTTTCTAATGCATATTTTTAGATGATCATATTCCGGCCCATTCAAAAGTTCTAATAAAAAATTGAATGGGAATTGCTAATTTCATCCTCTTATAACAATATGGGAGGCTGAAAAAATATTAATAAATAACTTAATAAGTAAAAAATATTAATAAATAAAAAAATGAAATTAGGTGAATATTTTTTATTAGTAAAAAATATTCACCTAATTTCATTTTTTTTAACTTGTTTTAAATTTGAGAAAAAAATAAAAATCTAATTTTTACTCCCATTTTTGGAGGAGTGTAACTCCATAGAAAGAGATATAGGAGTACATGTTTATGTGAAAAACCTCCTTTAATTTTCGACAAAAAATCCTCTCCTACAATTTTTCGAAACTTATTAAGAAACACTGTATATTCATGATAAGTCGATCTCTCTCTCTCTCCCCCCTCTCCCCTTTCTTTTTCGGCGGAATTCCGACTGTTCTGAATACAGGAAAGAGGGATAGGCAAAATTATTTCGCGATACAGTTATGCACGGTGTAGTTGCTCGAAATTATCATGGCTGAACGCGGCGGAATTCCTGGGTTGGTTCCTTCCGCTTAAAATATCCTAACGCGGTAACTCCGCCACCGCCACCATCGTTGGAACATGTCGACCGGCTATAACCATCTAGGAGGTCCTCGACACGCCTGGGCGAATTCTCGCCCGGAAATATTCGTTATTACGATGCTCACGGCGAAAGAGAAGATGGGTCGAAAGAGTGGGATCCGTCAAAATTTCAAACTTCTCAAGTGATATCTCTTGTTACTTTAGTCCTCTTATATGGATAATGATGCCACAAGTACCGTATAAATTTTCCAATTAACCAAGTTTCGCGACTGCCTCCTTCGCTTCGCATGAATCCGTTAATATCGCGCAATTTTGATCCCGAAAACTTCGAAGAGAGGCATACATTTGATCTAGAAAGTGAAAATGATTTGTATTCATAATTCGCTAATTGTAAGAAAATATTACATTCTTACAGAAAGTTTTTCTATATATTTTCATTTTTTTAAGTCAAAATATTAAATATATCTTTATAATATTTTAAATATATTTCATAATATATATTAATAATATGTATATTTATATTTTTTCAAATTGAAATATTAAAAAAATAGCTAAGAATCTTTTTATTGTAAAATCATATTATATTTTATTAAGATAAAAAATAAATTCGTTACATGTAATTTTATATTACGGAGGAATGCTTTTGTCTAACATGATATTTATTTTTGGATATTTTATTTCTTAAAATATTGTTCGAGCGAAAATAATGAAATAACCGAGGCGCTGAAAAAAATATTGGTTCATTCGAGCGATGTAAAGAACGGACGGGTATTCCACTGAGAAATAATATGATAAAAAATGCGGCCGAGTATTCGGAGATTGCTAGTGTATTCAATTAATGCGACGAAAATTATTTCTCGTTATATATCACTGTTCATTCGTGCGCCTAATGGAATACGAGAGAGAAATATTGATCAATATTATTTTCAATTTGTTTTCTTTTTAATAATTTAATACATTGAGGGCCTCACAAACGCTGAGCAATTATAATTAAAAAATTTTTTTTAATATTGCTAAATATTTCTCTGTCTCTTTTTTCTCTCTTTTTTTCCTTCTCTTTTAATCTATAAACAAGAATATACAAAGCTAATTTTATATATAGTAAATATCCTCTTATTTTACATATATATTTAACTTTACACTTATATTTAACTTATTAGACTTTATATATAGAATATTTCGAGTGAAATATTATTATTAATTTTTTTTCAAAAAGAGGTGCTATAGATTTTTATCTAGTTTTTTTATATTTTAGTTTTTAAAATAGAAATTACTTGTTATATGATCGCGCAGCATTGGGGTTTAGTACTTTTGTTTTTCGTATATTAGATATGTACAGTTTTCCTTTGTCGAAATATGCTTCTTTCTCTCTCGCATTCTGCATCGACAGCATTGCGAAAGCGTGTTTCCGCGCTGATATAATCAGTATACGCTTTCACAGCAGTAGTTCTCTGGTTGTTTCTCTAACCACCGTAAACTTTGCTATCTAATTTATATGATCAGGTTGATACGTAAACTCAGCCCGACGGGTATTTCTATTGTCATTACTATTCATAATTATTTAATATAAAATAAAACGGTGTGATACGTTCTATATTTGTTCAAATTAATATAAAATATATTTATGATGAATAAATTTGATTGATTGATAGTAGAAATTTATAAAAAGTTTACTAATATTATATTATTAATATTATATTTAATAATTGTGCATCAATTATTATTTTTAATTGAAGTATTCTAATTAGGAGTTAACTTTTTGAAAATACAAAAAAGGGCGTTTTCCTTCGGATTTCAGTAAAAACTATTTTAAATATAATCAATAAAAATAATTTTTTTTAAATTATAAAATTCGACGAAACATAAAAATTCATATTTTAATAAAAATTGGTTTAATATTTATAAAGATTACATCTTTTTCTATTTCTAAAAAGATATTAATGGTGCCTTGACCTTTGTCATTACTTCTAGCAATGCCTCTTCGCTCTATTTCGCCCTAATTTCTCTTTTATACGTTTTGCTCACAGTTCGTCAGAAAAGAATAATAAAATAATGTCGTAATAGAGTTATAGAGTTATAGAGTTATAGTTAAAACATATTACTCCTAATGTAGAACATTTTTGCATTTTTAAAACAAGTATGTCCTTGTATACATATTAAATAAAAAAATTATTTAAATAAAATAAAAAATTATAAGAAATATTTATTAAGAAATTTTACAATCCTTTTTTGGAAATTATTGATTTCGTGATTTTTTTAAATGTTTAGAGAAGTTTTGTGCGGTTTCCTGATTGATTGTGTATTGCCAGCTATTGACTCCTGTTTTAATAACATTTATTATTATATCTGACATTAAATGGGCCATTTTATTAGGGCATATTACATCGTTTTATCTTATATTATAATTTGCATATTATTTAATATCATAATTTTGCCGCTGTTTCTTTTATATTGAATGATAATAAAATATCAACAATAGTAATAAAATATCATACAAAAATTTATTTGTCATAATTATATCATTAACTCTTCATATAAATGTTACATATAAAACGTTATATATTATGATTTTGAAAATTGCGTGAAAATGCAAATATAGGAGATCAATTGTTGTATCAGCATACAATTGCCGTGATGATAATAATCGTAACAATGTTTAGTTTCAAAATTCAGGACGTATGTCATGCGCTACTATAATTATCTGTGAATAAAAGGTCGCTATAATTTCGATTTAAACTCCATAATGCTGAAAATTAATCTGCTACCACCTCCGCGCGAATTTTCTCCGGAGAGTTCGGGGAAACTAATTAACGCAGAAAACAATTGCCTGCCACCAACACTGCCGGTGCATCCGCTAATACAAATCGAGCAAATGCGGAAGCAGCTGCCATCGCGTTTTATTGTGTACCAGCGCATCCAGCTCGAAAATCTCCACTCAATCAATTCGAATCCCGACATAAAATTTACGATGATGTAGCATTGCTATTTAATATCTTTAGAGTCGAGAACAAATTTATTTTCACAGATCATTTATTTTTTTCCGGATGCTTTAATTTATTTCATGCGAGCCAAGTTCTATTAAGGGACTGTGCGTGAAGCCCAACGTTTAAGATCATCTTCGCCATCATCGATTTCGATGAATCTATATCGATACGGAGGGACGAGGAAGCGCGAGATCGAAATAAAACGGGAAATGGGTGCGATTGACATCGTTGTCGGAGAGGATCGAGAAACGTATGGTACTCGAAGCGAATTGCTGAGAAAAATCGAAAAGAAAGTAAAAGGAAGAAAGAGAGAGAAAGAGAGAAAGGCGCGAAAAAAAATAATGATAGTAGTTGTTGGAGGTAACGGTCTGGGTAATTTCCGAGGAGACGAGATATAACGAAGTAAATCTTCTTTTGGACGGACGCGCTAATGAGCTAGATAAGAGGAAGAGAAAGAAAAATAAGATGAAGTGGCTGATGGCAAATAAAGACAGTTGCATGCTGGGTTAGAAGGACCATAACTTCAAAGGATCTCGAAAGCACTCGAGGAATTCTTATATTGTTATATTTTCTGGATTCTTTAGAAATGAGTAACACATTACATTTTTTATAATTTGTCATGTGAGTAAGAGAAGTCTTAATAAAGATATTTAAAGGATAATAGATATATAAATAAGTATAATAATTAAAAAATTATATTGATAATATATTTTTTCTCTTATCATTTTTCGAATCAATTAAGAAATAAACTTGTGGTTTTAATATAAAAAAGTATTAAGAAATAAACTTGTGATTTTAATATAAAAAATTATTAGTTATATTAAAAGTTATATTATTTGAAGGGAGCAATAAATATGATCTATGCTTTTGTGGGCTTACATGTATTTTTCTCAGCACATATCAATCAAGAAATTATCTGAGGATAAAAGTTTTGAGATTCGTTTTTGTCGATTCGTTCGTTTTATTTCTTTCGAAGTAAAGAAAGTGTCACTATTATTCAATTCGCAATGATAAATTTATACAGAAGCAGAAAGTGTGTGTTATTTCTCATCAAATCGTGCCGTGTTACGTAATTACTTTCGATGTATATAACGTTCTGATACAATAACATCTTGCGAATTGGTCAGCAAAAATATCTTACGAGTTGGCTAACAAAAATATCCTACAAGTTGGCTAACAGAAAGATAATATCGAAAAGAAAAACATTCTCTTCTAGTTGGGGTCGGGTCTAGGATGACCAGATAAAAGCAGCCGTGTAAGATAATGTGCAGACTAATGATAAAAAGCAAGAATCGGAAAGAGACTGCAACAGAACACCCGACTTTAAAGACTGAGAAAAGACTATCTAGTTAGGAATCAAAGATATAAAGAATCCCGTTGTTCTTACGCGGTGATGTCGCAAAAGTTCTCATTTCATTTTCTTTTCGAGCTTCCCCGTTTTTACTTGAATTCACTCACTACGCACTGAAACTGAACTGTGTGATTAAATACGAGAAAAAAGCGATGTTCCATGGTGCTATAGAATTGAAAATAATAATTTTTTGACAGTTAAAGAATACGATAAATTTCTTAAATTGGCATGCATGAAACTAAAACGAGAAATAGGAAAACAAATAATAGACTCTTTAAAATATTCCAGAAGAACTTTTTAAAATATTTAAAAAAATTAGCATTTTTATAATTTTTAATCATTTGTAATATAACAATAATTATACAACGCTTGTCACAATTTTTTTAATATAAGGAATTTATTTTCAATCTACAATTTTTTTAATTTTATAGTAAAAAATATTTTTTTCAAAATATATTACATAAGTTTGTAAAAATATAAACATTATACGTAAATAATTTTTTAAATGTTATAAATATTATAATTTTATTCGCAAAATTACGAATACACTTATCATTCGTGCTATTTATAATCTTACATAACAATATACAAACTAATCATATTTTGTTTATGTGGAATCTAAATTTAAATTCAACATGACAGAATTATTCAACGAGCAATATAAAATTCATATATAATGCGCCAAGAACACGATAATGAGATAACATGATTTAATTACTGTTTCATGTCGTAACTTTTTGACATTTTTATCTCATCTGCAGATTTCTATCAACAGACACATTATTATAAATGTCCAATGTTTTCATACGCTTATACAAATGTATTATATATGTTATATATTTAATATATATAATTCTTAACATCTACTTTTTATTGGAAAACATAACATATTTTATGCTCTTCTATTTTCTTTTGTTTTAATGTAAATTTCACAGCGCCAGTTTCTCTCTTTCTGTACTTTTCTCCATGATTTTGCCGACTTATTGACATTTGCTTTGTCACCATATAATTCACCGTTTTGTGCAATGAAAAGTGGAACTGGGAACGAATCTATGATAATGGAGCTCAAGATAAATTGTCGGAAATTCCGGGAGTGTTTCGAGATTATCTCTTTTGAACTGTTTGCTTCAAAGAACGCGAGAACGAAATAGAAACGATGAAACGCGAAGAATATAGATAACTATAGGACTTCTAAAGTTCTAAAGTTTTTGCAAAATAAGAAAATTCGAAAAATATGTATTACATGAATGATGTATCATATGAATTACTTTTCAAAATTACGCGAAATATATTTAACTAATATACCTAATGTTTTCTTTCCAGCATGCCATTTTTTCTATAATAAAAATGTGTAGAAATATTCAAAAAATAAATGTTATCAAATTATACATATAAATAGTTCTTTTTGTTGTTAATTAAATTAAAAAATCTACTATTACGTTTTTTCATGCGTTATTATAAGTAAATAATTTTTTCCTTAAGAAACATTTGAATGATTTATTACTGAAGTTATAGAAGTTATAGAAGTCATGTTATATATAAATGTCAGGAAAAATGTAAAAGAGATAATCAGTCGATTAAAGAAAATCGAACGATTGAAGAAACTTTATAGCGCCAAATCTCGACAGTTATAAAGATTGCACAATCGCTCAATGCAATAAATTGCAGTTCGATAGTTTTAGTTGGAGCTTCATTTCTCTCTTAGCGATTTATGGCTTCGTTTCGTTCTGTGTTGTAGATAACACAATAGAGGACGCGGTGTGTGTTTTAACAGAAAATTAATTGCGATTGCTGAAATTAATTGAGATTGACTAACGATCCGTGGTATCTCGTGTGATTCACGATTCTAGAAAAAGTATTAGAAAGAAATAGAGTATCGTTGAAATCGATGGAAATTGAAATTGATTATTAATAAAAATAACGTTTTAAAATTTTCATAAAATATAATATTACATTAAGAAATTTATTATATTTAATTATAAATATATATATATATATATATATATATATATAAATTAATGTAATTAATTAATTGTACTTAATTAAATGTAATTAAAGTATAAAAAATATATAAGTCTCTTTCTGATAGTTATATATATTATATATTACATAAAAATTTCAGAGGAAAAGAGAGAGAGGAGAAAATATAGATGGTAAATTCAAAATTAAAAATTAATAATAATGATTATTCTTCTACACTTATATTTTATGTTCTCATTATGTTCTTTGATATATCAAAAGAACGTATTTGATTTACCGATTTTTCATATATCACATCTGTTCCGTTTCAAGTTATTCGAATATTGCAAGATTCGATCTGCAATTTGATCGCAAATAACTCCATCTTACAATTGTAAGTCTGTTGTCTGATTCGAGCTTAAACGTAGAAAGGAGAAATAACGGCTAGATTTTCCCATGTAACAAATATCGTGGGGCAGATAGAACAATACGTCACGTTCCTCACTTGACGTCAAAAGAATATGGGTCATCGCGCAATGTAAGTTTAACGAGATTTTTCGAAAGGCGGTTACATCATCGCGAGCTTTGTCGTTCGAGAAAATTTTAAGACGCCAGCTGTTGAGATCGCGTCGCCTTAGGTACTAAAGGAAGACGAGAAAGGATTACGAGTTATGTTCTACAGATAGTGGGAAAAGATTTATCGAGATTTCTGCAAACTGATTTTTCTCACGTTTTTCCGCGTTGAATTTTTCAAACGCAAAATTGAAATTAAAATTATAAGCTCTTCGCGAAGTATTAAATATCAACATTCATACTAGAATATATTTCCATATTTTCTTACATTTCTTTGAATATGCAGAAAACTAAAGTTAAATAAACGGTTGTCAATTTATATTATATTAAGATATCATACGAGCATTTTTGCGTACAATCATTCCATGCGAAATGAAAATATGTTGAATGAAACTCTCTCGAAGCGCGAAATTGAGAAAAATAATATACGTCGACTTTACAGAGAGCTGGATGTAAAAAAGAATATAAACCAACGTACTCTGTAATATCAAGTATGCGGTATGCACTCTGTCGATTGGGGAAAAAGCTGTAATAGTTTAGGCAACGTCATGCAAGTAAAGGTTTATGACTGGAAAAAAGAAGTGTGTGTGTGAAAAGAGCGCGCGAATAAAAAGGAAAAGTTAAAGAAAGCACGAGTTTTCCCATTTTCGCGTTAAAGAAAAATAGACTCTCAACGGAATGTGGAAAGTGCGCGTGTCTTTGCTCAGTTACCATGTAACATTTCAATCGGCGAGAGGGAGATACATGTATATAACATATACTTGTTTGTGCGAAAACCTTGCGGAATTAGTCGACTCGTGTTCCATCTCTACCATTAGTAAATGGTATTTGTAAACTGCGGCAGCAACATTGTGGCTTTGCTGTATACCATTGCGTATGCTTTATGTATATACAGAGTGTCCCAAAAGATTGGTGCCATATTTCATATTGAGAGGACTTAGTACAGAAACTTTGTAGGAATCTACATCTGCAGACGTGAAACAGAGACACTAGGAACTATTTCAAGTTTATTATTAGATTTTAATTGGTAACATAATTTTTAACAGTTATTCACAGTATGAGATATTCTTAAGACAAACTTATTTAAATAAGATGTTCGAGATGGCGTCCTTTAGTCAATGCATGCATTAGCGACGAATAAAACTTTGGTGCATTCTTTCAAATATCCCAAGTATCTCGCAAACCATATCAGACGCAGCAAGTATTCAGGCTAATAGTTCTACTGGATTATCCACAAGCGTATCATAAATCAGGCTTTTAATATGGCCCCAGAAGAAATAGTCTAAGGGTGTCAAGTTTGGGGAAGTTTAAATGATATGATTTTTAAATGCCCCCTAGTGTGTTCCTCTCTCTGTTTTATTGTTTGCGGATATAAGTTCTTATTACAGAGTTTTAGAACCCCTCATACCTTTCAAAGTATAGAACTAATCTTTTGGGAGATCCTGTATATATGTATATATAATTATAAAAATATATAATGAATTAAATTTAATTAAATATTATATAATATTATAAAATTATTATATAATTATAAAAGTATAGAACTAATCTTTTAGGACATCCTGCATATATGTGTATATAATTACAAAAATATATAATGAATTAAATTTAATTAAATATTATATAATTATAAAAATTTATAAGTACAAATAATTAAATATATGTGTGTGTGTGTATGTGTTGTACGCGTATATGTATGTAAGTGTAAGCAATGACACCTAAATCGTACGATAATTAATAATACAAACGCAATGTTAGCGTTCATTACTGTAATTGGTCAAATTACCTTCTCTTGTTATGCGTGATTAGCGTTGCTTTCTAATTGTTGTTGAAAATCCCGCCACATAATTAAATTGATTGTCGACTAATCGAGCTAAATTCTAAAAAATAATGTAAACCCTCAGCACTTTATTTAGAACGAGATTTAAAAAATTAGCTTTCATAATTAGCAGATAATAGTTTGACGCCAATTTTAAAGATGCCAATTATTATTATAATTATCAGAGATAAGCTATATCTCATATCGGAAATGGGAATATGGGCATAGTATCCAACTAAATTCGCATTGTTTCGCATAATGTTGCTTCACATATGGAATACGATAATAGGAATTACTAGACATGACGTGATTATACCGTTTATAATTGAGCTTCGCAAGGCAATAATGGTTTATACGATATAGTTTTACATATAACTCGTGTACATCGTAAAATTATTAACATAAAACGTTAACGTTAAATTTTATTCTGCGCTAAAGCTAATAAATTTTCGCGCGTGTGCGTGAAATACCGCATGTGAAAATTGACGCAATGCGATTATCAGCTCTTCCTTTATCGAATTTTTCTCATTAAGCGAATTCTAACTTTGGATTAATCAGATTAATTATCTCGCCATTGGGGCTTTGTCTCGCTGAGATGGGAAATTTATCGGTTTCTCGAATTACTCTTTAATCTGCTTTCGCCCACGTTGTATCATTAGAGCTAATAAGTATGCAATTTTGATGAGGTACACGCGTTTTTTAAAATGCTCAATTGTGTAATGTTGTATATAATAGTTTCAGCATTCATGTTAAATCGGGCATTTCAATTCATTAATCTTTAAGAATGATAACATTCCTTTTAAGTAAATGATTAATTCTTTATGTAGATTCGCATCCTAATTAGAAAGTTTATTAGTTGCAATTTAATAAGTATATCGTTAATTCACTGTCAATTTGAAGCCAATAAAGTTTCCTATTTATTCAAAGTATAGCGATATTGATATATTATAAACTTTTACTTTAAAAGAAGATATTAACATTATTTTATCTACTTACTTCTAGATATTTAAAAAAATCAATATTTAGAATATTAAATTAATTGAGATGAGAGAGATAGCAAAAGGAAAGAAACACAAGCAAAGAAACTGCTTTTGAAGAAGTTTTTATTTGATCTTGTAAGTCATTTAACAGAAAAGGATGTAATTACAGTTTCATTAAATGTGAACTCGTTATAACTACCAAGTATTCTCTGTACGATAAGATAGAAACTTTTGTATCTTTCTTTTCGAAACAGTTTTTTGCTTTATATGTCAGTTTTTATCATAAATAATACTGTATAACATTTTTCCACGTTCTATTTTCCTTCGGTAGTATTTTCTAACACGTTAGGCACAATGACTGCATTATTATAGGATACGAAAGATACGGTACCAATTTAATGCCATAAAAACTCGGTTCATGTTTTGATTGACACTGTGTATTCAGGCGAATGATATTTGTGGACTCACTCCCGCCAATTATCAAATTGACGCATTCTAGAGTTATGTGAGCGATAAAGTTTCTATTCCCACGTTTATTATTAGTTGCAAATATTGAGAGCTTTTTCGAGGATAATATGATTTAGTCTCGAGAAATTTATTGCGTATTGATTCCCCGATGAATGGCGGTATGACTCGTAACTCATAACGCATGATCGAAGACAAAAGGATTATTTCAATATATGTCGCAAATTACATTAAAACAAAGAGAAATAATTCTTAACGAACAATATTTTTCAATTTTATGTAAGATATTTCGTTACTTTTGGTTTACCCTAATGTTTGATTTTCAAATATTATAATATATATAAACTTGTATGATATTGTAATAATAAAATTATTTTTCTTTTATTCTTTTAAATTTTGTGTTAATTTTCATTTTTCACTTTCTCTTTTATTATTAAAAAATTCCGGTTAATTATTTTTATAGTAAACAAGAAATGCATGCAATTTTTTCGATATATTTTTACGGTGTTTAACAATATCGGTTTATTTACTGTGTCTAAACTTGTAATATCATAAAAAAGAAAAATTGAAATTAATAATATTTAGCACATATTTAAAAGTAGTCAAAACTATCGAAGATTATTATTTTACGATTAATATTCTTTTTTAAGAAACTGTATGTGGAAAGATTATTGTCCTTTGTTTGAGAGATTTAAAATATTTAAAATATGTTTAAATATATATATATATATATATATATATATATATATATATATTTATTTATTTATATGTTCAAAAAAAAGGAAGAATACTCAGTCACTCAATAATCAATGAATTTTAATTGAGTTTAATTAATAGAGATTTATTTATATCAGCTTGCATTTTAAAACTTTTAATCTTAATTTAAAACTTTCATTAAAGTGTATTTTTTAAATTTAACTTGAAGTAAAATCCATTGAATTTAGGTAAAGAACAAGAGAGGTTTCGGTATTTGATTTTAATTGCATTTCAAAAACTTGATTTGCTCTTTTATTCATGTATTTAAAATACTGAGAGAAAAGCTATTATTGCTTTGATATTCTAACAAAGAATATGTGCAATATGTATAATTAACTTTAGATTTAATTAAAGTTAAGACTATGAAATGCTTTCTGTCGCTATTGTTTTTGTACTACATACACGGGGGAATTAGCTCAATTAAAAACATTTAAATATATACCTAATTTACGCTCGTTTTCCTTCTTTGTATGATTTTTACTTGAAGATCCTTTATTAATTTTTTTAATTTTTAGACTGTGAGTTATACGTAGGTATACGCGCACATACATTTTGAAAAAGATTTTAATGCATAATAATGCCGAGGATGAATGAGCTTGTGTGAATGTAAAATCATCTTTTGCAAAATAAATTATAATTTAATTTGATTTTCGAAACCTCGTGATTACGTAGCGATGCATTAGGAAGCATCGACGAAGCAATAAAATGTCTGTCAACGGTAAATTCAATGCAAGTCAGTTTGGAGTTTATATAAACAATGGCAAACGAAAGGTAATAGAAGTTTCTAATGCGTTAATTTTTCCTCTCAAGCTTCTTTTTCTTAATCCATTTCCGTTTCTTATAAATACGAGAAAATTAAACATCGCCGATTGCACTTACATTCGCTTAACTGGCGAAGGATTATCTACACCGTTGTATACCGGGGATGTTATTTTAAGCGAAAGCTTTTAGAATAAGTCTCTCGGCAATGCAAATCAGTCAGAGACAATCAATGTCGCAGCTAACAGCAAAAAAACGGTATTAAGAAAATCAGTTCTAAATCCATTTAATCTCAGGATTAGATTACAAATTTCCTTCACTTGCTAGAAACATTTTTCTCACACTCTTATTGTTATCATACAGACATCATTAAACGCGCTTGAAATTCTTATATATCAAATAAAGAATGATAAATGTAAAAAAATTCAGAAGAAAAATTTAGATCAATTTTTTTGTACTGAGAAAGAATGTATATACTTTCAATTTGTCATAATTTTTGGTACAAAATAATTCTATCATAAATATAATTGTCATAAATATAATTGAGAATTACCTCACGCATATATAAAATATTTCCCTAAAATAATAAAGAATCTTTTTTCTTTTATATAATATATAATATATATATATATATATATATATATATATAAAATATAACATATTTAATATATAATATAACATATAATTTAAAATTTCTCTATGTCTTTCTCTCTCTGTATTTATTTTTGCGAGAAATTCGTCGTATAAACCATTTAGATACTATCAACTTGTCGACTTTCTTTTCGCGATCTCGAATACATTTCGTTCCACGAATTGATCGATCACAAGCGTGTTTTGCGCCAAAGGAAAACCTCCCTTTCGAACGCAAGACGTATGTATTCGCCGCGGAGTGTCGCATCAGTTGGAGTTAAAAACGTAAGTCGAGGAAAATGAAGGATCGATCGAAAGGGGACATCCCCGAAGGCGTGAATCCCGGGAATTTCTTGTACACGTATCTGCAATCCAGAATGCAGACGCGATCTCTTCTCGTCGTTTTATCTATTTCTATGTATATATATATATATATATATATATATATATATATATATATAGACGTGCCCTCGAGAAATAAATCAAGTAATATCTCGTCTCTAGCGAGTCGAGATTGCACCATAAAAACATGCGTGGAATGCATTATGCTAGTCGCCGTTGTTGCATGCGCGCGAGAGAACGCGCCATATCAAATCGGATGTTCTCATCGCGGAAGTTTACGCTCGACGCCTCGAGTTTAACCCAAAAGAGACAAGAAACTTTAAAGGAGGAGATATTCTAATAATGAGAAATTTATCGGTAAAAGTTGATAACAAACTTTCTGGTAGATATCTCGGAAACCGTAAAGAACGGTACCGTAAAGAACGATACCGTAAAGAACGGTGGGTAAAAATGATGGACCGATTTCTGTTTGAAAAATATAATATAAGTTATATAAATAATTTTATGTTTTTTGAGTCATTGAATACAATGGTAACATTTTTATTCGTTTAAAATAGTGGACAAATGATTGCAATTTATTTTAAAAAAGTGAAGTTAAATTTATTTAATATGGTTAATTTTATTTAAATTATTTGTTTGTTAATAGTTTATTTTTTTGTATTGGAAATTAATAAAATATCTTAATATTAAATACTTCAGAAGTGGTAAAACTAATTCAAAAAAATATAAATTGATAAAGATAATTTTTTTTAAAAGAAGTAAAATTTTTCTGCAAAATGTGCATTTGCATGTATAGTTTAGTTATAAGAATGTTAAAATAGCTAGTGAACTTTCATACGAAGTTTTATTAATGGCATGTTACGTTTTTTAAAGTTTTTTAAACTTTACCCTAGCGTCTTATAATATTCATTTTTTATTATACAAGTACCATATAGTATATTTGTAAATTCTCTCGTTGTTACCAGAATATATATAAATGCTTTAAGTAAATGAAGATAACTTAAAATTCTTTCAATAAAAAAAAATTGACTATTTTTTAAAATTTTATATTTATTTTATTCATTTAATTTTATATTTATCTTATATTAGTTTTGTTTCCTGTGTTAGATTTAATATTACTGAAATATTTAATTTTGAAATGTGTTTTTAAATTTTAATAAAATATAATTATAAGAATAAATAATAAATTATTTAACATAAATATATTTATATATATAAATTTATTTTGATATTTTCAAGAATCTTGATCATTTTTTAAATTTTAAATGGATACTTTGATCATATTCAGGGATTCAAGAAATGTAAGATTATTTATATAATTTATACTTTTTACGTAAAAAAATGAGCTTATTGTCTTTTTATTCTAAAAATAACTTGCTCCATTGTAATAAAATTTAAAGGTAAAGCGAAAGATATAGCGAAAGTTTTATAAATTCGTGCCAAAAATGATTTATCGCTCTCCATTACCCATAAGTGATGATACATAAATGGATACGAGCTTAAATTATGCGCATACTAATACATGTATAATCACAGAGATACATTTTATTATATGTTTATAATTATATAAAGACAAATCGTAATAAATGATTTAATAAACCCAAGTATTGTGATCTTCAATCAAAAGTACACAACAAAACGCTAACCGTGTTGTAAACGAAAAGTTAGACCGCACGTTTCCACTGCGTTTTTTCATTATTTGCATTTCCGTATGCCTCGTTATTTATACTCGGTCGCGCGGAGAGCAGTTGCGTGCGAATTTTCGCGAGTATATTTGTCGGTAATGCCGCTTTGCTTTGTGCCATCAATCCCGACATTCTACGCTGCTGACGGGGGGCTGCGAACGGTTATTTAATTTTGCGAAAGCGCGACGAGGGCGAGAGGATGGATGGGGAAAAAAAATTCGCGCACGAAAAATGCTCATTGAAATGGTGCAGTGAAACCTGTTGAAGATAAGCGGGCGGATCGGAGCGTATCAAACGAGGTAATTGAATGCTGCTTTGAGAACTGCAATTAATTTGCCGCGACACACAGGCCAACGATAAACGGTGATCGGCAGCGCAGATCGCTTCGTCCCGATTCAACGAGATCGAGTATCGCGTGCGGCGATTAATATTTATGCGCGTCGTGTTCGTTTATAACCGGGCGATTCGGTCGAAACACGATGAATAAATTGCGCGAATATGGAGCGAATCGCGTTATATGCAGATTACGCGCTTAATCCTCCGCTGCGAATAAATTGACGCGGTTAGATAAATACGTCGCGTTCATATCCGGTTATTGTTGGTGACACGTCCGCAAACAGTGTACTAGACTTCATAAAGAGCTATACGAAATTTATTCACGTTCCTTGTCATTTTTTCTCGTATAATTAACTCCCAGATGACGTTGCACCCGGCCTGTTTCATACAAATGTTTAATTCTATAAACGAATATATGTTTGTGTAAAATATTACTCGATAGATTTTAGAATCGTTCTGAATTATCAGAGAGTCGCGCGTATATATTTCCATTCAAGTAAAATGTCAATAGTGCACGCGAGCATTTTGATAGCAAATTTGATCGGTACATTATAGCGTAGATTGGCATTCGCATCAAGCCCACGTTCTGCCGGAGAAGAGGCTAAAATTAGTTTAATAGATACAAAATGCGATTCTATATCTATTCTACCGACAAAACTTGTAATAGACACTTTGCGAAATTTGCTTGATAAATTTGACAGCCCGGATAAATATTACGTTACGATGATGCTGGAGATCCAATTTTCTCGCGTCTCTCCGCCTCGGGTCCGCCATCAGTCACGAATTTGATTGATTTCAGATAATATAGAGATAATTTCGAACATTCGACGGCGCCCTCTCCTCTCTCACCTCTTGCGCTTATCCCGTTTCTTCTTCTAATACACTGAATAACGTTCTAATAGCGCGTTATGAATTATGTCCGTGCATTACGTATGCGCCGACAGGAATGACAAACGAATATTTAATGTCTCCGCGATTAGAACAATTGCCGATAAATTCCTGTGATAGATTAATGATATCTAGCTCGTGTTCATTTGGCTTCAATCAAATTCACGTGCGTAAGGGAAATTTTTTTTTTGGCGCAATGGCTCGTGATGATTGGTAAAGGCTGATATTAGGGAACTCACCTCCAATAAGCTTCACTTTGACGTATGTTATCAAGGTCACTGTCCTAAATAAAACGCAAAAGATTTTAGCCATCGCTCGTTGTTTATTAAAAAGTTATAAACAAAAGAAGTTTTACGAATTTCACATAATTTTCGGACATCATGTACAATAACAGACCTCTTGTCGCGTTGAAAGTTAAACGTGAATAAACGTAAGAAAAAACGCAAAAAAGGTAAATTAAAGGTAAATAAAAAAAAGGTCAACAATTTAAATTTATATAGAATTTAATACAATTTAATACAATTAAAAAATATCACAAATGTATGTGTACACACACACATACACGCGCGCGCGCGCACGGGGGGTGCAAGGGGCAACCTTCGGCCCCCCCTCCCGCAACCACCCCGCCGATAGATAAGGTGGATCTTGCTTTACAACTTAGAGCATATATCCATTGTGATTGAACTCTTAGCAATAAGTCCCCTACCGAGGATGATTGCGGTCGAAGGCCCTTCTTGCACCCCCCGCGTGTGTGTGCGTGCGTGCGTGTGCGTGTGCGTGTGCGTGTGCGTGTGTATGTGTGTGTGTGTATACACATACATTTGTGATATTTTTTAATTGTATTAAATGTATTTAAAATAATTATTTTTGTATATAACGACTAAGTTATTGTACATTTCTATTATAATCAATGTACTTGCTAATGAACATATATTATTAATAAATATGTATTTATTCAGCATTATTATTGTTAATGAGATACAAATCTTTTGCATGTTGCACTCAGAACGGTGATCTTAATAACATATAGAGGTTTGTTATTGTACATAGTATTCGAAAATTATGTGACGTTCCTAAAATTTCTTTTGTTTATAACTTTTTAATAAACAACGAACGACATCTAAAATCTTTTGCATGTTACTCAGGACAGTGATCTTGATAACATATATCAAGGTGAAGTTCATCGGAGGTAAGTCTCCTAATATCAACCTTTACCGCATAAGCGCTCGTTGAGCGTAACCTTGATCTTTATGATTTTCCAATGATTGATCTATCATATTTTGAACCATGCATTGTATGACAAATAATGAAATTCACGTTTTCGCCCGAGAAATAGATTTTTCGCGACATTAAACGCGGCAACGTAGGATTTACAATTTATAAATCGTTCTTGTTACGTCGTGACATACTGCGTATGACGGGTCTCTGTGCTGTCAATATCAGGAAAACATAATATTATTCTTGAATTAAATGCAGAAAATATCATAAGCGAGAAGCATTGTTGATAATTCCGATGAAATCGAATGAAATTGACATTAAACTAGGCTTTCAATGATAGAATATGGATTTTCTGCAATATACAGGAGCGGGTTATATAATAGATGGCTTGTGCAATAATATTGACTTTTTCTCGATGAAAATCTCGAGGCATCAATAATCTCATGTGTTTTAATAGATTGAATAGATAACAAAACTCGACGTATTAATATTTATTTATCTATTTAATTTTTCTATTAATCACATTTCAATCAATTGAGTGAGTGGATAGCAAAACTTTAATTAATTTTGGATAACAAAAAATTAATTTAATTAATTTTGGGTAGTTTTTAAAATTTTATTTTTAATTTTAATAACAAAGATATGAAATGTTAAAAAATGAAAAAATATTTGTTTCTCTAAATAAACGTCGAGTCTGCATTCATCAAAATTTCGTTTAAAATTATATATTTCCCGGAGCATTCTAGATGTCATAATTAAATTTTAGATTTTAACTTTAATTTTTCGATATACATATAGTAGAGCAATCAGAATAACGATACAAGAGTGATAGGAGATCAAACACCATAATTTATCGAAAACAATGAGATTGACTGGAGGAATTCTCCGAGTTTCCTCCATGTTTGCGAGCAAGCGCTACGATTTGGACGGGACAAGAGTCATTAGGTTAATTATTAATGCTACGATTCTGCGGTGTGTTAAGTCCACAATGTGTACGAACGTAAGTAACATTGACGGTCGCGTTAATTAAATGGCCGACGGGTATGGTGACAAGGAATTTGCATTTGACAGACAAAAGTTCTCGAGCGGGATGAATTCGTTAATAATTCATGCGGACGTCGAAATTTAATTTGCGTATTGCAAATGTGTGCGATTTTTGTCTCATGTGTCAAATCTAGCCCAAAATAAACGGAAATACATGAATCTTTGATATTTCACGTGTTTAATGTCACGCACGATTTTTTAATTTCTCTGGCGTTCCGATTACAAAAATCAAATTAAAGGTCATACGTCGAATATCGCGGTAAATATAATTTTTCGCATTATTTTGTTTAACTTGCATTCCATTAATGGTACATAAAATTCCTAAAATACAATCGCCAGTTGTATTTGATATACATGTACATTCCAATAAAACATATCAGTATATTATAACTTTGAAAGCATCAATTTTCATCAACGTATATAAAATGATATTTATCCTCCGATTTATGCGCTTGGACGCGTATATTTTAATACTTTACGACGAATCTAACATCTTTAATAATATAAATATAAAATAAGTGTCACATAAATCGGAAACTTGTCATATTTTTTAATTATATGTATAATATATTACTGTATTATATAACATTATATAATATTACATAGCATTATATTTATTTTTGATGACATAAAACACTTCAAATAATGATTCTTTTTTTACCGTGGGATATATATATATATATATATATATATATATATATATATAATTTTGTTCAATTTGGTTGGCTGTTATGTACATATTTTATGGAAAAGAGATTGATTTCAAATGAAAGCGATATATCCAAATGACTTCTTAAAATATTGACAGAATAAGTTCACGTGAAAGTCATCGATCCGCGCTATACAAGACGTACAGCAAGTTTATCTCCATCTAACATAAGCACTATATCCCGGAAACTTTAGCAAATAAAAAAGGAAGTTAATACGCTGCGATTTCTCACACGGATGCGTATATAAAGTGATCATAATAGAGAGAATATAAGTATTTAAGATTCTAAAGCTATTTTGCAGGAATGTGAAGAATCGATGTCTATCAAGAAATGTACTAAAATGCGAATATTTCAAATCTCTTGATACTTAAATTAATGAATAATGAACGTGAACAATGAATATTTGTAATTCCTTTCTAATCACTCTATTATTCGCATTATTAGTACTCCGAGAATGGTGAGCAGAGATAAGTTAGTTGCTTAATCGGATTAGAGCATTTGCGTAGGTTCGCTAATTTTGAAAGACACTGTTGTCTTCAAGAGCAAACTTTGATTCATCATCATTGAATCGAGGTATTATTCCGGAGTACTTACATTGTAAAATTAAATCGATATTCTGATGGGCGTACCTTGAACTCACACATCAGTAAGCCAATTGTTTCCTGGACAAAATATCGCGTTGCTTTTTGACGAATAGTTAAAGTTGATACGCGAATAGATCTATGACAGTGACAATAGAAACTTGGAATATATTATAAAATCATTTAATTTAATCGACTACAATAAATTTTATGAAATCACACAAATATTTTTGATAATATTTTATTACTTTAGTTTTTTTACTTGTGCTTTTTTTTAGATTGAAGAGTCACATGATCTATTGATCTTTTGTTCAAAAGTTTGACTAGATCATTTAAATAAAAATAATCTTAGTGACTAAAAATATACTAAATATAGAGAAACCATTATTGTATAGTTTAATTTAAAGATCTAGATTTTTAACGTTTTACCCTAGTCTCCTTTTTCCATATTCTAACAAAGGTTACATTTTTTGTATACCATCATATCTGAATATATTTGAAATTTTTTATATTACCATAATAGACTATTTTAAAATAGAACATGACGATCTTTGCATTTAGAAATCTAGTCACGTTGCCTTTATATTTATCCTTTAAACGGACTCTGCACTCTTATTATCCTTTGCAGAATATATGAAATATTTTCTAATAATTCACATTGTCATAATCTCATAAATCTATCTGACGATCTCATATATCCATCTGACGCTAATCGGTTGTCAAAATTCTTGTAAACGGTATTATTATATCTTATTTTTATAACGCATTGCAATGTTTTATTATAAATTTGTGAAATACTATTCTGAGGAAGAAAACTATTTTAAAGTATTTCAGTGAGAAACAGGATCAACTATAATTATACATATAGTAAAAAAATTATAGTTGATGAGATTTTCATTTTACAATTATTATTATAATGTTTTGATAATAACAACTTTGTGTTTAGTAATAATAATTTTAAATATAATTGCCGCTAAAAATAACTATAATTTATGATAATTTTTAGACAAATTTTTTACCATAATATAATAATGGATTCCAGCTACTCTGGAAAGATCTCTCGTTCAGTAAATCTCATCCCTTAATTGCGAATCTTAACTTTTTAGCGAGAGTGTAAGTTGTCAAAATTTCTCTGTAACTTATTTATTTGTTCGTATTCCTCTGTAATTTATCACTCTCCCATCAATGTCAAAATAAAAAAATCAAGATCACAAATTACAAGAACCGATTTATTAAAAGATCAATATATAAAATTATTATAACGGTTACTTTTTTATCCTTTCGTAAATTATTAAAAATATATTTACGTTTTGAAATTAATATTTTTTTATTGTTAGTCAAAGTATAACACATAGTTTAATTTGCATTTTGTACAATATGTAAAAATTGAATTTATAATTTAAATTATTCTTCCTTCTAGAATAACAGATATACTAAAATAAATATTTATATGTTAATATTCACGTATACGTTGCTCAATATAACAATATTTTATAATGTATGAAAAAATGTTATAATAAAAAAGACATAAACGATAAATAATTGTGACGATTACAATATCAATAATATTATGTTTTGACGTATTTCATTTATAGAATAGAAAGTACATTAATATTCCGCAATAAAATATTTGACGATTATAAGTTTGTGATCAAAGTTAACTTTGAAATCAAGGTTAGTACGTGTGCACGTGTCACGAAAGATATCGGAGTTCTGGAGATTACGAATGTATTAAAGTGACATTCGGAGCTTTCTTGGATCTCAGAACTTCTATATTACGTATCTCATAAGAAATGAATCAGAATGTTACTTAATTCAGACTGTTACTGATAAAGTGTCTAGTTTTTATACAAAAATAAGACTAACAATGACTATTAAAAATCTCTCTAATATTTTTATCCTTATCATTTAAAAAAATATAATAAATATAATATAATATATAAAAAATATAAATATGCAATACAATTCTAAAGAAAACGCGGTAACCAAAAGCATTAGAAAAAAATCAGTGCTTTATCAATTTAACTTCGATAAATATTTCGTATTTATTATTTTCTATTTCCGTCATACATTTTAAAAAAGAAATATATTTTAAAAAGATACTTCAATATTTCTTTTTTTTTAATTTCTTACTTTCCATAATATTAATATTAAACCGAGAATCATTTTTCTTTTGAATTATCTGCTTTTTGAAAAAGAGTTAACAATATCGTAAAGTACAGACTCGAAGACCGTAACGCCCACGTTATTAACGTCATTTCGTTTTAACGATTTACAAAAGAGATACGACTTTAAAAAATTTGTTTTCAGATCACGGCTTACATATTGCGTCACGTCGCGGGAAAGTTTCGCCGGAAAGTCGATATTATCGCGTGATGCGGTGGTTGCACGCGACATTACTGCCATTAATCTATAATCGAGTAATCGACGTGATCCGATTTACATGACAATACAACCATAATTGCCGGAAGAACGTCACGATAACGCGGAATTTGCGTCATCGACTGTCGCACATTTAGTTGTGTTTTACGTGAAAATTTTTATCTTTTATATTGAGTCATTTATCATTCTTTATGCTGCACACGATATTTGTGATCGTTCCTTTGCACGTATACTTTACAGACGTGACAGGCATACAAATTGATGTCTCCACGCATTTTCAAGTAGACAAAAAGGCGTATCTATTGTGAATATCGACTAAATATCGAAATATTTGAGGAAGAAAAATTATATATAAGTCGCACCAAAGGTTTGACTATTTTTAGATTTTACATAATATCGGAGAAAATTGAAATAATCAACTGACAGTGACAGACTTGATTTCTTTTACATTATAGTTTACTTTTTCATTTAAGCATATAAAAATTCAAGTTTTCCGAATTTAAACAAGAATGTTATGGTTTTCTTAAAATTTGATAAAGTTTCTAATGCAATATCTTATTATTAAGTAGTTGTATTCGAATATAAAATTATTAGAGATGCTTTTAATATACTTATATAATTTTTTAATAAGGATAATTTGAGGACAATTGAGTTTCTTAATATAATTAATATTGGATTTTGTAGTCGGAAAGATATGAGATGCATTGATTACTGTTATTTGATTTTACATAATCATTTAATCTAATATACAGAAAGGTAATCTGGATATTAAAGCAACAAATGCTTCGATTATTTATCTGATGTTTATTGCTCGCGCTACAGTGTGCATTTCTATAAATGCTATCTGACGATATATAATTAAAACATTTCTATTCAATTTTGTACACCGCCAGAGTAACATAATACTATAAATTTCTAAAGTATTGCATGTAAAATTTATATTTTCCATTGTTAATTTCATTATCTTTCTCATGTAATTTTCTACACAGATTAAATGCGCTAACGCATTTGTAATTAGTATTTGTAATTTACAAAATACTTGCATATACTTGTATATATGTTGAGCATAAAAATGATTCGTTTTGCTTTCGTGTATCTTTACATCAGGTATTATTATTTTTATATATAAAGTATTAATTATGGGGTATTATTTTAATGTATGGGAATTATATTAGATGTTATTTTAAGATACAGTACATGCATCTACATGTAATAACCGCGTCGTGAATGAACGCATGTTATAATTGATCTAGCTAACTACAAAATGACTTGGCAACGGCAACTTGAGTCATGTAGTTCGCTTGTATATATAATAATCGCTATAGTTTATAAATAGAGAAATTGATCGATTCAAACATCGATCTTTTCTCTAATAGAGTTCTAAACTAGTTGATTACTACTTTGAAGAGACACGCAATTTGATGCTTATTGTTGCTTTCGACAAAATGTTGAACAACATTTTGACAATCCTAATGTTATATATATATATCTACATGTGTAAAATAAATTTAGATATTTATATATATTTCTTATACATGCTATTTTTATATTTTCTCACATATTACTGACATTATTTTCATGCGAGTAATCAAAAATCAGAAGAATTGATTCAATACATTGCATTAATCTCGATATTAAATTGTTTTCAGTGTCGATGATATATAAAAATTAATCAGTTTATCCTCGAATTATCTATCGAATTTAGTCGACACTAGAGGAGCGCGTCGATTTCGAAAATTCGTTGAAATCGTGTGCAATCATTGTGCCATGATTATTAGATATTTCTCATTACGGACACGCGATTTTTGCGCTAGTACTAGTAAACAGCGCTTTCATCACGGAAAATTCGAACATAACACGCGCATTGTGCCCGAAGCATTATTGTTTAATATCGGGATAATTATCATTCAACGACCGGCCTCGAGCTCTTGGACCGCATATCTCTAATGGGTAATTAGCGAAGTGCTCGATATATTATGATCGCTATCCGCTTGGGAAAATTAACATAACGCTTTTTTGCGATAAAATATAGAATCTTTAATAACACAATTTACATGTCGAACGACGAACTAATATATAATATAATTAATTCATCTTGCATCTTCAATTTGATACGAACGTTATTGAATTTAGAAGCGAGTTCGCGACTGCAATTAATAAACGAAGCTAATAATTAACACGTGACTCGGCACTAATCAAAATACTATAATTTTTTTGCGGTCAGCAGCTTTTGTCCAACGGGTACGATAGTAATAAAATTACCATGCAACGTATGAATTTTATGAATCATTGAATTAATATATAAATCACAATAAATTATACAGATCACATTTGATAATTGCATATTATTGATATGCAGATCTATCAAAAGCTTTCAAAAGCAATTGTTTGAAAATAATATGAAATTAAAGAAAAGAGGTTCATATGATATAAAACAATTGAAATTATAAAGGCTAAGAACCAAACGCCGGTGTAGAAGCGCAAAAAGTATAGTATTATTATTAGCAAATTACATTAAAAATTTGTAACCATAGCGGTCTGAAAGTGCGAGCTACTGTAATCGAGTATAATTGAAAATACAAATTATATATATTAAATTTCCAAATATTAGTTAATTATTCTTTAAAAATTGGTTGATCAATTTTACACCCAGATCAGATTTCAACGAGCCAGCGACGTGATTAATTTGCGGACTGCGTCTTTTTTAAGGTAATAAATTTCGTGCCGTGAATTATATATACATGCAGCAGCAGGAGTGCATTTCTCAGAGGAGCGCAACAAGAAAATACGCTATAATTCAAGCAAATAGCATTAAATTAACTTTGCTCATTGTAATGCCATCTGCGAAGAAATCGTTATACTACTTGAACAATACCTAAAATTAAAACTTCTCTTTTTCTTTCCCTTCTTTCATTTTTATAGAATTGTCATATTGCAGCAATAATTACAAGTCTTACATACAATTCTGTTTTTGTAAAAGAATATTCTATTTATTATAAAAAAATATGTCTTTCAAGATTTATATCATAATTCCAATATATCATAATTCTAATACTTCAAATAATGTCACACACACGCGACCGTGGAATTAATTTGACCACAAAGTTGAAATACACTCGAGACTCATTGATGCATCTCGCTTGAAAGCCCAGGGAGATTATCCATCATCCATTCGCGATTTAATGACCCCTTTTTGCCGGCAAATAGATTATACGAGTTACGTAGTAGTAGTCCCTGTCCCTGAGTTGCAACAGTCCGCAATTAAGCCGGTTTGTACCAGAAGCGATTGTCGGTCGAGAGACCTTCAAAGGATGAATTTTCTTGCTCGCTCGCGATGGAAACGAACAAAAAAGAGGGTTGTAGGGCGTAGGAGGCAGGGTTAGAGCGGCCACGCGTCTACTGAATATAAATGGGGCTTATTAGAGTCAACACCGACCGCTCGTGTTGAGTTTTGCGTGAGTCGGTCGCGCGAGCATATCTATAGCACGTAGAAAGAGAGAATGGATCAGCAATATGAATGCATCCTTGCAGATCGTGTATGTGTGTGTGTATATATATGTGTGTGTGGGTGTGTGTGTGTGTGTTTTCTACGAAATATGCATTCCAATAAGAGAAAAAAGCTTTTGGAATGTCATACTATCACTGAATAATATCTGATGATAAATCGTCATGTTTATTTACACCATTTAAATTTATATCTAATATATTTCTTACAAAACATATATATATATATATATAACATATATATAACATTTATATATATAAAATATACATAATATTTAGATGACTTTTATTTTGATATTTTTATTTAAGTACTGTATCGAAAAGGAGAATTCGATACATACGAATACGAATTTCAAGTCGACGACATATCAGTTATTGATACATATTTTTCATGAGAACCGTCAGCTCGTTTGCTCGGAATATATTCCCGACAGTCGACGTGGATGGAATCGAATTTTTTTCAATCTTTCACTTGTCGCTCGCTTTATTCAGCACGAGTACTCTGAAAAGCGTTTTTCGATCGAAAGGGCATCGAAGGATTTATTGCGATTAATTATGAACAATTACGATCTTAAAGTTACATCGCGCTAGATCTTTCTTTGCGATGAAGACTCCATTGTGCAAATAATGCCACATTAATACGTGATGAGACTAACGCGACTACGGTAAACATATTACGCACGAAACTAGCTTGAAGACTCGTAATTTCGGTGTAAGATGATTATGCGAATGAGATTCGGTCGGTACGCGCGCGCCCGGCCTTTTATGCGAAAATGAAATGCAAAGCGGATTTTAAGAGGTAAGATAATCGCCTCGTCACAATTGCCGAAAGAGGTTTCAGATCTCGCGAGCAAGTGCATTTAAGCAATCATCGCGCGTCCGCGAATGATTTCTTTAAATAAAAATAACCTTTTTTTCATATTAGAGTTATTCTTATTTTTTTGTTACATTGTCTCTCTCGGAATTTTATTATACGCCTTTATTTTTGCCGTTTGAAATCATTTACTTTGAAGGAACGAAATAAATATTTTTTCAGCTTCCATGCACTTGCACTAACCTTCTATTATGAACTGGTGGTCCGAATTTATTAATGCAATATCCTGAATGTTGAACTAGTCATAAAACATCCGTGAGAAATATCATAATTTTTCGTAAAGTTAAGTACATTAAAAAATATTAACTTTCCTGTGAAAAGTGTATTTGATATAAATGAAAGGAATTTTATATGCGATAATATTTTTTAATTTATCTTTTCCCTCTCATATATCTATTTCCATACCTTATTCATACTATAATCGATAATATTAAATATTATCTTATGTGTGCTATTATATAAAATTTTTATTAATATTAAATTTGAAAACGATTATCCCAGTGGCATTTCCGTTGAAGCCATACCAGTATTTAATTAATGCAACATTTTGACACAAAAACGGCACATTGATTCCCGTTAAAATCGATTTAATTAATTAAAGTGCGAACGTGAGCGATACTTTCGTCCACCGCACGCAATTCCAATACGTGCGTTTCATTTCTGGAATGTATATTTAAAATAGAGCTCGCGCCTCTCCCTCATATGCGTGTGTTATCGACTCGCGCGTGCAAACCTCTTTCTCCCTTTCTTTTTTTTTCAATCAATGGTACTATTGAATCGACACTTTTCAATCTCGAACGGGCCTAAGCGGCTGTCGTGCGTGCATGTCGTTCATGTAACAATTGACGAATTGCGCGGGACGCGTTTCGAACGACCGCGAATAAATAGAGAGGGAGAGAAAGAGAGAGAAGAGATCGCGCAATTCGATTCATTCGTCCGATTGCACTCGAGATAACCGAATTGCGCAGACGGACGCTGTGGAATGTCAATATTTGCGTCAATGACCAAACTACATCCGGCGCTTCGCAAATGCACCATCATCCCGATCCTTTGTGCACTTTGCGTGTGCATGCGCGCGCGCACACCTCCACCTGCTCCGGGACGTATGTCCTGTGTGTAAGGTAATTAAATCAGTCCACTCAGAGATTTACAAGTTGGAGAACAAAGAGTGTGTTAGAGCGAGAAAAAGCGTGACTTGTTGGAACGCAAGGATAATAGAAAAAGGGACGGCAGGACGGGCGAAAATGACATTGCTCCGGTTATGAAATTATGCGTGCGAAACGATTATCTCTTTTTTAAATTATATTTTCCATTAAAACTGTAATGGCAAAGAAGCATCATAATTGCTGGTTTCGAATATGAAAAGCATCCTTTCTGTATTTTTCTTTAAACATACGTGTACATCATCCGTTGCATTTTACTTACAAATCTATTAATATCATATATATTTAAATTATTATATTTAAATATTTGGCTAATCAGTCTATTATTTGGGATTTTGAGACCTAAAGATTGTTCGCTGAAGGTAGATCGATGGTAAAATTCATGTTACAATTTCCGATCATATGTGCGATAATATAAAATAATTGGAGGTTTAATTTGCGATTCACAGCGTATAAAATATGACCTGAACCCGGAAAAAATTCATAATCGATGGAGACTCCCAAGCGAAAGATTTCTACGTCGTCGAGGGAAGCATTCGCGGATAGATTCGCGTTTAGTGCGGGTGGATAAGCTCGCGATCCTCTCCAGAATCGTTTATGTCATCCCGTCTCGACCAACCGTTAAATCGTGCTCCATGGACGGCAAAGAAGGAGGAGGGGGATGAGCCATCGATCATGACGTGATCATTCAAAGTAGTCCAGCACGGTATACTCTGATGAGATAAATCGAAGATCAACCACGAGAGACAACATTAATTCCCGCGGGATCTTTGCTGCGGGTGTCATTCGGGAATTAAGGACAGTTTTCGTTATTTTTGATTCTCGATGACGCTGCCATGATAACTTTTCCTTCCGCTGCTTCGAGTTTCTGTTTTCTTCTTGCAAAAAGGTACCCTATACTTTTCGCGTATATACCTTCTTCATCCGTTAATCCGACGTGAAAGAAGATCGAACAGTCGCGCACGCGTTGCTTCAACGTGGGCGAAACTTAGTTTGCTCGAAGTCTTTGACAGTTTCGATAATTTGTCGATATTCCCAACGATGTAAACCTTGATGATGTATTTACATACCTCTGGCATTTGCAAATATAATATTAGATTACAGCAGAATTTGTTTTACGCTACATGGGATTTTCATCAGAAATGTTTCATTACATACATTTTTCTCTTATTTTATAAGTGTTAAATAAAATTATTTTACAAGATAAAACGCCACTCGCGCGATGTAAATGCAAATTGCTTGATTCGATTTGCTGGAAAGTTGTTTGCGCTTGAACAAGAGTTAGCTTTTACCTTGTTCAATAATCGGAAAAACAATACAGCTGCAGTCAATTGCGATCGCGCAATAATATCATTATCTCGCGCTTCGTATCAGTATTAATTTTACACACCGCTTACGAATCATTTTTTTTACCTGGCAAGCATGAAACTGCCATCACATCGCTCTCATGAAAACGAGCATATTATAGCTCTCCGACTTATTCAAATATGCGATTTTGAGATGAAAGAGCGTTTCAATTTATACTTGACGCGCGTATGTCGTCGAGATATCTATTATTTCTTTTTTCTTAAATTTTCCTTATTATTTATCACGTTTAAAATGTATCTCGCGTTTCGTAGCACTCAATTACGTCATACGCGAAAAAAAGCGTACAAATTTATGATAAATATATTTATAACTGTCCCTTCTATATTCTCACATCCCTTCTATTCTCACATCAATTAAAATATGCACATTTGAAGTATTAAAATATCGAGAGTATTGAACGCGCATCCAATATTTAGCATAATTTATCATAATTTTATAGAAGCTTTGTTTCCACATAAATATATAATAAAACTTTTGAAGAATATATATCAGCATAAATATATATATAATTTTCTAAATACTTTATTGTGCATTACTTATAGAATGCTTCAAACTTCGTAAATAAAATAATTGCAATGTAAATAAGTTAGATGGAGGAAAATGAGGCTCAAGCGCCATATTAAAGGATAACGGAAGTATATTTTATGTACCCTTCAAATATTTGTTGAAAGTTTGATGCGCAGATGATGAGACTTACCGCAAATCTCATTATTGCCTTTTACCTCTACCGCCGCTACCGCCTCTGTAAACTGTCTCAGGTCGTAATCGTCTCTTTCAGCATTCTTCCGCATTACCACCTTCCTGAATATCCTATTTACACTCAACCTTAGGTATGTATTATGATACACGCACACATACACACACATTACATGAGGGTGCATAAAATTATACTTTTTATACATTATGAAAACTAGACATATGAGGACGCATATAAATAAATTCTCTGTATAAATAAAACATAAGTTTTATATTCTATTCTTGTTTTACATTATATACGTATTTTATGCCGTTGCTAGTTTAAAAAATTAAAAAAGAGTAAGAAATATGAGGAGAAATGTGCTTATCATCGATATAATTTACAAATATTTTTCAATATCTATGTATATAGATTTTTTATTTATTATATTTTTTACAGTTATATTTTATAAATATCAGCGCTTTAAATTTCTAATTACATAATTAAGAAAATAATTATATTTTCTTAATTATGTTTTTTATCTTTTTATTATTATCATGGATATGATATTTTTAGAGAAATATTTTTAGAGAAAATTTCTCATCCCTAAAATAGATCAATCTATGGCAACTTTCAAATCTATTATTTGTCTATATACTAATTATTTTCTTCTTTTTATTATCCAATATTTATTTTCCTTTTTTAATCACACATGTTAATTCAAAAATTTTTTATAAATTTTAGCAGAAACTTAAGCTATTGAAATAAAATTCTAATGATGCAATGAATAAAAAAATATGCAAAGCTCAAATATTATGGAAGAAACATTTTGAGTGTTAAATACTTTGTACTGCAAAAAATATCAAAATCTAATGAAGGAAAAATGTATATATAATTTTTAATTATATCAATATTATGTACTGACGTTGACATGTAAAAATGCAAATTTTACGACGTGGATGAAAAGATCGCGCAAGATGAAAATCCTCCGCTAGAGAAATATCCGATCTTGCTTTGACTTTAAAATCGAGCTTAAGTGCTTGCCGAAAGCATTGAATTACGCTGTCAGATGGCTAAAGAAATATTTTCTATCCGAGTAAAGTGTTATCATAAAATATATTATATTCTTATCATCGTGAATATGTTGCTTAATGATATTATTATTATATGATATGATATTATTTAATATTATTTCGCGAATTTTTACAAATATTGTGAAATTAATTATATCGATTTTGTATAATTTTATTATACATTACATGCACTATTGTCAAGAAAATACGTATCATCCTGAATATTATCTTGTCGACACTATCTTTCTGATCACTGCAATTTTTCTCACAAAGCTTCGAGTCATTACAATCATCTTGAGGAATCGACACAGACGGAAGACTTCCCGAAGTGCGGTTCTTCCGAGTGGCCGATTTTACGGAAAGAACACATGAATTTCTGACCTCTTTTGCTCGCTAGTGCGAGGTATCTTTCGAACAAGTGCTCACTCCCCAATATCAATTAATCAATCGAGCGAGTGGTCGATCGAACACGACACGATTAACTGTAGTCCCTTCCTGCCTTTTATTTTTTGTTGGGCTGCACCCGCGTTTTTTTTTCACGACAGCTTTAATGGCCGTGTTCCAAATTGGCACTACGTTGTCGAGGAGAAGATGTAGCTGGAAAATGTGCGCTACAGCATAATTTTGTTGGATTATTGAATAACCCGGACGAGAGCATCTTAATGATGAGCATCTAATAATTTATTTTTGAAATACTTATTCTGCAAGCTACGGAACCTAATATTATATAAGTGAGTTTATAAGATATTTATACTTTTTTACATGTATGAATACAAATCATAAATTTATAAGTTTCTTTTTGAAATATTTATTGTATGGCTGAATTTTTAAGATACTTTTATTTGAATATAAATTATAAATTTGTAAAATATATTACAATAGGAAAAATGTGTGAGTTTGCAAATTGGCATCTCAAAAGCTTAAATTTATGTCTGTCACGCAAATGTCTCTTTCCCATTATTTTTATCGTTTTATCTTACGTTCCTTCTATTTTTTTTTGTTCACGTTCTTTCGTATTTTAAAAGCTTCTGTACTTCATTATCATTCTTGTTAATTCAAAGTATTTACATTTTTGAATTGTCTTCCTCTCTTTTTCTCAGAAAAGTCATATTATCATAATTACTATTACTTTCAAATTTCAAACTTATTATGTAAGATTAGAGAGAAATTCTTTAAATCGTAGATTTTTTTTAAATTTAGTAAATTCTTTTAATTTAAAATAAATTAAAATTAAAGAGGGAAAATGGATTAATTTATTTAAAATTATGGATATTCTAATAAAAAAATAGTAACATAAAATTAGACTTTTAATTTTTTTTATACTTGTAACTTTTAATTTGACAAAAAATTCCTATTAACATAATTAAAAAACTACAGGCGCTTTGATATACTTAAAAATAAATTACTTTTGTTAACGAAAAATTGATTTGAAGATATTTAATCTTCAAATTCACAGTCTCTCAAATAAGAGACTTATTTGAGAGACTATGAATTTGAAGATTAAATATCTTCAAAATATCTTCTAAATTTATAGATAATTATAAATAATGTAAAGTTTATTTATCTAAAATATTCTCTCCGTGCGCTAAAATATCTCGTCATGTTTAACGATAGTTGAGGTAATGTTTGGATACATATTAAGTACTTTGCGTAATAACAATGCAACAACAGTTTACAATGCACTTGTAAAGCTCTGTCATCCTTGCATGCGAGCCGGCATAAGAGGAAGGATTAATAATCACCCGCAACCACTGATATTATAACGAGGAGTCGAGCAAGGGAACGGGATGTTGAGAAAAGAGACTTTGAAAACTCTTACATTCTGATCTTATCATGTAATACGACCACGGAATACGAATTGGCACATATGCCACCATTAGAGAGAAAGGAGGTTCTCTTAAGGTACGCGAACGCCATTTACTGCGGTAACTCACTGCAGTCGTGTTATTTTCGACACGATATTTCCAATCGTCGCATCGTTTTGTACGATTCGCAGAAACCATGGACTTCTCGAAACACGAAAAAGCACGTTTGAACTTTACGCCTTGCGTAATGCACGCGAATAATGTTGCAACATATGAATGGCGACAGCACATTCGCATGCATATCCGAGATTGAAAGTTTGGATTTGGCATCCACTCGAGGAATTTTGGAAATTTTTATAACGACGGAAATGTGAATATCTAGGTCGGAGTAAGGACGCAAATAAACCGGATATGAAAGACGTGAGGAGAGAACATGGATTACGCGAAGAGATTGTGAATCTTTCGTTCAAACTTTCTAACGAATATTTTATCATGCGCCGGTTAACTTAACACCGCGAATATATTTTTAAATGTGTATGAAATTTTCGCGTAAAACATCATTTGTATCTTATTATACGAGATGCGTTTATGAATAAAAATACGCGCGTGTTTTTTTTCGCGATTAATTGTCAGATTCATATTTTTCTCGTTAATCATTTTTAACTCATTCGTATTATAACATTCACTATCGTTCCAATTTTTCACCGCATACGAGTAAATATAAAAATAATATTATCTCATGTATATGTAACAGTGCAAACAATCGAGGATACGCATCCTGGATTTTTTGTTTGTCGCGAGTGAACTGCAAGCAGTATAACGCAGTATAGTATTTCTAGGAAAATAATGTTGACATTTAACCAAACTAAAAACTTTTGTTCCGTGCATGGTTGATATTTCTGTTTTTTATTAGCGTTGTATTTCTAAAAGATGGATACAAATTGATATTATATGAATTTTACTAACAAATATCAATTTAAATTTTATTGGAAATTTAAAGTGCATCAAATCATTATGTATTTAATATTGAAAATGTCAATCAATTAAAGAATTATAATAGAAAATAGTCTCGGCTGCAAATTCCAAATTTATCGTCGAAAGAAAAGGGCAAATGAAGAAAACATTCGATACTTTCTATATAATTTTCATATCAAAAAATTTTTGACGAACTGACCATGGATAAAGATAGTCGCAGAGAAGTCGGATTTGCATTTTTAAAATTCTCCGAACAATTTCTCGTAATCTAATTTTCTTTACTGCGCATCCAGAAAAATACATTTGGAAAACTTTTGCACGCAACTGGAACGAGACAGAGAGAAAGAGAGAGAAAGAGAATTCGTTCCAAAAAAGTTTTATTTCGATAGTCTGCTCGGTATTTCCATTTGAAGTGCGACATGCGGCATCGAGTAGCTGCTTCTTTCCATACGAGATTTTACGTGCAGTTGCATCATTTGTGTAACAGACAGAATAATCTAGCGATAACTTTGCTCGCGCGGACACAAATGAATATGATTTCGGGCCATCCGGATTCCTGCCGCCAGACGAAACGGAACCGTTTGTCTTATCGCCTCGGGAAAATACTGACCA
The DNA here is from genome assembly GCF_003227725.1 of Camponotus floridanus. Taxonomy (NCBI): domain Eukaryota; kingdom Metazoa; phylum Arthropoda; class Insecta; order Hymenoptera; family Formicidae; genus Camponotus; species Camponotus floridanus. Next base: position 213,394 of record NW_020229236.1, read on the forward strand.
TCGTGGATCTTTTCGTTGAACCATGACATTTCGACTTCCAGTAATTCCACCGTTTATTTCCGACCTTCTCTTCTCGAGAAGCGGAAAACCATTCAGGCGTGTCGAAGTATAAGCTTTCCTTCCGGGATGTTCCCCGTAATATGCTCCGGAAAATGAATGGAAATTAAAATGGAAACTATTGATTTTTATACGCTCGTTTATTTTTCACGCTTTTCGTTTCAAAATATTATTTGTACAAAATAGCGCATAAAATTGTGATGGTGAATCAGAAATTGTATGAATAAGTACATTTTAATTAATTTATGCAGTAAAATACAGTAGAAATTCAAGTTTTCATGTTCATTGCATTTTCGTATAAATTTATTTGTTGTGATATAAACTTTTATTTTTATAAAGCTACAATAGAACGAAGTTATGATAGGATAGAATGCTATAATAATAAAAAATTTTTATCTTTCTTCTTTTTTTAAATATTAATACTATTTGCATCAACTTTTTTAATTCTGAAAAACTGTAGCAGCATTTTGCTGTCGTAGTGTGAAAATATTTTTTAAGATTTATATACAGCAAGATTTATATACATCTCTACAATCATTCTATGGTGAATTAGTATAATTAATATTTTAATAAAATAATTAATTTGAGATGTAAAGCGTTTCATTAATTAATTTGAGATGTCAAATGCGTCTCGTTCAAAGGTGGAAGCTCTTCAAAGATCGCTCGCAATTTCGTCATAGCGGAAATACCAGTCAGTCGATGATCGTAATTGTTACGACCATGTAATTAACGGAATTACGCACATAACTGGGGTGCTTTTCTTGTGCGCCAGGCTTCGATGCATGCGGCACGTGCAAAATGACAAAAGGTCGACGCATAATTACCATGAAGATTCACGGGGTACATATTCGTTAAAATACATTTCACTAAATGTCTCTAATGAATAATCAACTATTATTACGAAAAGTATCTAATTACATCTATTTCTAACAAAAAGCACATCACTCTAATATAAAAATTGCAAAACACAATTAATTATTTTTTAATAATTAAACGAGAGGGTTAACATTTTTAGTGGAAATATTGTAGAAATATTTAGCTATTATTTAAAGAATTGAAATAAATATTCCGAACTTTTCTGCTTAAAACTTTAACTATACTAATATTAATATTAATATTACTACTGTCTAATGCTTGATTCAACGTTTTATTTAATACACGAGGAAGCTGCGAGGATAAGAAATAACCGCAACATAACATTATTTTACGCGTCGCGTTTAATCATGAGTATCAAATGGCGCTCATAATTATCCTTGGCCCAGTCAAGGATAATTTTGCGTGTAAATCTAACCATGAAATATTCACTGGTGCATAATATCATCGCGACGCAGCACCGCAATATTTTTTTTTTTACACATCCAAACGCATAAATCTTTTTATCTCTCTCTCAAGTTTATTTTCTTCTAAAATCTCTCTTCGCTCTTTTTTCTTCTTTCTCCCGCCATCTGATCAATGTTGTGCATCCTGTGATCTTTAAGTGCTCAATATAAATATTAACAGAATACTGTGTGAGTTAAGACCGCACGTTTCGTGCTCGACATTTGCTCAAGCTGTACTTCTTACCAACAATCCTAGAAGTTCTAATTGACACTCGACCCGGGCCGATACTCGACTAAGGGCCGCAAGTCCGCTAACTCTGCGCTTATTACTGTCGCAATACGTCAATCAGAGATTTTTCACATCTTAACGATGCATGCTTTTCATGCGCGAACGGAAAGTTCTCCTTTAATTGTAAGTTTTTCTCAGCAAGCCTGATTTTTCACAAGCTAGTAGGTACGTAAATAAGTGAGACGGGATTTTAATAAGAGATATGACTTTTAAAAATCATGGAAAAATGATATCAAGTCTTTCTGCACTTTTTATTAAGTTATATATACTGTTTTCTTAAAAGTTATAATTCGTGAAAAAAATATATTTACATATGAAAACAATAATATATTAAAGAATATCAGTTTGAAAAATTTCAGGATTATTATTATTTTTTAAGAAATCAGGGAGAAAGAGTTAAAATTTTACTTATATGAAAAAATATTAGAAATAAAACAAGATTGAATGATTATTTTATTTCCGGTGTTTATCCGAAAGTCGAACTGTATCTTCAATCATGAAATAACCATCCTCTCGCAATCTTGATTCAGGAAGCTCGATCGACGTTTCCCTCGGGGTATACCTATCTATGATGGATTCCGTTTCCGCTGCACTAGTACCGATGCATACCGGCGACCTTTACTTACATGAACTTTGACCGAGCAAATCGCAATACGTTGAGGTAGCATGCAGTCACACGTGAAGTTTTGTTTGTTAACTCCCGAATATATCGCCCACCTCCCTCGAAAAGACTCGCGTGTGCGCGCCAATCTGTAAATTCCGCCATTGCTGCAGTCGCAAATGTGAACATAGCTTAAGAAGGTTATCCGCACGTGGCACGAGCAATATAATGAAGTCCAACTCGGGTTTTGATGAGATCCAAATTTGCAATAAACAGAATCTAACTTTCTGAATAAGATAAAGTAATGTGAATTTTAATTATGTTTTAATTATGTGTTAAACATAAAATTAAGTACGTATGAAAAATATCAAAAATTCATATTTTTATATCTTTTTACGGGTACAAAAATTTTTTATCGATACAAAAATCTCATCATTTTTGCTTGATTGCTTCCTTACATGATAAATTTCGTAATAAATGTATCAAATGAAAGGAAAGAATTTTAAATGTGTAAAGGACAAGGTTTGCTTCCAATTAGTACATGCATGAATTTGTCGCAATATGTCACATGTACGCATGTGTAATTTGTTACGTAGATCTTCTTACAACGCTATTTTATATGCGCACCTGTAGCACGAATTATAATCGTTTGTAATAACCAGTAAATCTCCTCGATGAATGCAACGTGCATCGTGGGCGATATCGTACGGACTTATCGGTTAATATCACTCTTTGAATACGTAGAAATGTATAGAAATCGCGAGTTGCACGAAATATTACAGACGTAGGCGGATTTGCCGAAATTTTGAATTAAGCACAGTCCAATAAAAATTCAGGCAATCTTTCTCATCGAGGCATGGTCATACAGAGAATCGCGAATGTTTTATTGCGGATATCTGGGTGTTCGCGGTATAAATGCCTGCGCATTTAAATGTATAGTATTGAAATTCGGCGAAAAACTAGATGATTTGAATATCTCGTTGTTCAACGCTTCCCGAATTATATAATTGAAAATCGGAAAATGCAGACGCGCGCGAATATGCATTTGTTATTTACATTCTAAATGTATAGATGCTGATGAATGAGGAAATTCTTTTCGTTTTTGGCATTTCGATGTAAATCTCATTCAAGTGTTTCTCGCAAATTTACTTCATATTTCATATAATTGATAATCATATTTTTTATGCCAAGGTATTAATGTCATCTCATATATGCGGATAATAATTTAATTTTAAATTCTGTAAAATGCGCAAATGGTTGAAATTTCGAGAAAAGAAATGCAAATTGGCTGTAAAAATGAGAAAAATTGAATATACGTATATAGTAAATAAATATTTACATAATTAAATCCTCCCCTAGAAAATATTCTGTTAATTAAATACAAATTTAATTTGATTATTATACATGTATTGCCTCTTTATTTACATTATTATACATGTATTGCCTCTCTTAATTTAATTATTATACATGCCTCTTTATCTTTTTACTAAAAATATTTTAAAGATGATCTCTTTGGAGAAAATTTTAAAATTAGTATAACTTGTTCTTAAAATTGAAGATATATATATATAACGATGCAATCCCCCGAGGCGGAAGCCACACGCGTGCGAGAGTTGAAGAATACTATATGTTCGGAATAATTTTCCATATCAATGACCCTTATCGCACCGGAGCAGTTCGCAAACAGTTCGACTGACCCGAGTCGAATCTTCCTCGCGGCGGTCTTCGGACGAGCCGCAAACTCCGTTATGTTCTTTTATCGGCGAGACGCAGCTGGGAAATATGAAAATAATGTTACCAGTCTCGACGTGCACATATAGACAAAGCATGTCGAAAAGTGCAGTCTTTAGTTTGTATCTCGAAGCTTAAATACAAAAAAAATATCGATAGATTTGTGTTATTTCAGAAATATTTTAAATTTTAATTACTGAAAAAAGATATCTGACATGAATGTTTTTCGAATATTACAATAGACCACATCAATACATATAATTAATAATCACAAAGAAGCACAAGATATATATAAGAAATATTTTTGTAATAATTATAGTTTGTAATTTTTATTAGTAACTATTTCCTTATATTAATAGAAAGAGAATATTAGAAAATATCAAGGATAAGGACAAGATGCGTCACGAAATTCTTCTGTAAAATAATATCTATATTTTATTTCTAGGAATATTTATTTCATTTTTGTGAGACTTTTCTATCTGTGTGGAAAAACATTCTATATAATTTAATTTTCAGTATTTTTATTTAATGCCAAGGATATATAATACCTAAAAGACGAATAGATTCTTTAAAACTGTCAATATTATTGACACTTTGTATCCATTTGATACGATGTAAGAAAACCCTTAAAGCCCATATTCTCTAGGTTCTAGGCTATGGTCCTATCTTCCAGCTGTTGTCTAAATTTATTTATCCGCCTCGCGTCAAACGCGTTTCTCGTGACTATCGTGAGATATCTGCCGATGCGCGAAAACGAAGGATCCACGGGACAATGTCGGAGCCGGTTGATATCCTGCGTCCTGCATCGCGCATGCGGCTGCAGTCGCACGGGACGCCCGGATCCTCAGTGCGCTCGTCACTCGCGACGCGTCCGGGACGATTCTGTCTCTCGCTCCTCTCGATCGTCCCTGGGGACTTCCCCGGCTCTGTCTCTCTTTCTTTCTTTCTTTTTTGTTTTCTCCCCCTCTTACTTCCTCTTTCTCGTCGGCGCGTCGAGAGAGCGTAATTTTCAAATTTGCCGAGGCGTTTCTCCGGCGATTCGCTCCCGAATTTCCGGGGGAGAGGGGGAGAATTTCTGGATCGCGAGGGAAGACGATGATCCTTCGAGAAAAAAAAATTTCACGAGAAGCGATTGATGCTCGATTCAGCCGGATTTGCCTCGAAGGAAATGAGCGGAAGTAAGCGATCGTAAGAGATCGACCGGTGTCGCAGATTCTCGCGAGAAATTTAACACACACAATTGACTTCACACAGTGGTACAAGTGTTATCGAATCGTGCGATTGCCTTGAGTGGTTGAGTAATTTCAACATGCTACGGGATGAAATAACTGGATGACACGGTGACACTTTGGAACTAAGTGAGTAAAATAGAAGCGTACGCGATGTCTGACTATATCGTGACTGTTGACTACTTGTTTCCCTTTTTAAAAATTATTCCTACGTAAAATCTCAAAGTCTACAGTTGCATTTCAACAAAAACTTGAAATTAAACTTTTTTTTATTTAATTCAAATACAATTTTATCAATAATATAATTTTATCATTAACGTATGACAAAGACTGCAAGAACTTTTGCAGATTTTCTCGTGTGTGTAACGTTTTAATAATTATTATAATTATTATAAAGTTTTCGCTTATTTAACGATTCTCAAATTCTGTATATTCTGTAATTCTATGTCATAAATTATATAAAAAGTTGAATATCTATATAAGAATTATTATTATTTTTATAGTGGACCAACATTCTCAATCATGTTCTCAAGATAAAAATAAAATTAAATATCACATTGAAGAATTAATGTCTCTTTTTTTACAATGTTAAAGATATACAGTGGAAGAGAATTTGAATCTATATTGCGCGTTTCCATGGTTCGTTCGTCAAAGTCTCTCTTTCCTGTACGTAAAAGGATTACTTTATACTCCTACACTTTCTGAATTTATCTTCTTGAAAACTCAAACGCGGTCTTATTGCGGTGACTGCAAGCTACTTGAAAATGGAGATAACTCCTGTTCTGGGAACGCGATGAAATGTTTCGCGAATATCTCTCGCTTTTTTAGCAATGTTAGAAATAACCGCTTAAAAACAGCCGGACATAAGCTTCTCAAAAAAGTACTGTTGTTGAATACCATGTAGCTATATATGTATATATATTTAAAATTCTTCACTTTTTTCATTTTAGAAGATATAATGTACAGTTTTAATAACAAAAGTCTTTAAAATACAATATTTAAAAAAAGGTAATAGTAAAAATAATAGGAATATTATTTACACTTTTAATAAACATTATATTTTAGATAATATATTTTAACATTATATTTTAGAGATTATAATAAACATTATATTTTATATTATAGAAATATTATTTACACTTTTAATAAACATTATATTTTAAAAAGTTTTATTATAACTATTTAGCTTTTATAGAAATAAATTCATAATGATTACAAAATATCAAAATTGTCATGATGCTCAATATCGATATTTTGCGTTATTTGAAAACTTTTATATTTGATAATTGCGAAATAATTTTACTCTGCAATTTTGCTGAATCGTAAAATTAATGCTCTAAATCAGATGGTACAGATTTCATTTATCAATCATTTATAAACGTATCTTCTTGCAAAACATGAGAGCTCGAGTTTATCGCGCCAGTCAGAAAGTAATTGGAGATAGGTAAAATTACTGTCATAAAATAACGCGATGACATATATCCGGAATTTCTTTCGTTATTCTTCATTATCTTTCTTTGAGTTAAAATCCCTTGCAATTCATGCAAGTCATGAACAGTTGCAGTTGTATAATTCTATCGCAAATGGCAAAAAATGTGGTAAAAATATAACAAAGCACTTTTTTAAAAAATTGTTTTTATTGTGATAAAATTTATTTTAAGTAAAAAATGTTTGATGACATTATAAACTAAAAATTATTTCACTTTATATTCAATTCTTATTAATTATAAATTAAAAAATTTAGAAAAAATTTTATATTATTCAATATAATTTTTTTATTATATTTTCTATCGAGTAGGAATTTGATTCGTAGGATGAAGAACTGAAAATATATTGCGCGTTTTGTGAGGCGTCAAACTTTTGAGGATCGCCTTGTCTGATAAATTCAGAGCATACCTAAAGTTTAATCTCAAACTTTACAAAACATCTTATACGTCTGCACGGAATGGAGAATATCTCAGATTGGTGTTTGGTGGGACCGTGCACTCTTTTCTCGAATCTATTTTTCTCATTTCCGTAAAGTGGCTTTATTAAAAGTCGGTGCAAACAAAGTCGTACAGTCTGACTAGTTAGAAGAATGAATCTTTATGTTGGAAACAATAATTATTTACCAAATCAGTGCAAAAACATAAAAAAATTCTGAACTTCTTCCGAAAATATTAGAAATGATTAATGAACGCGAGTGTAAGCTTGATTTTTTTTTCATTCGTTCGTTATTTGCATGCTTGCGATATCTCGACGACTATTTCGCACGATCTCAGCTGTATCGAATGACGAATTAGGACGACCACCGTGAATATCGATGAATCTCAGAAAAAAAGAATGCTAATTACCGCGATTTATCAGAGAAAATTCGAGCAAGAAAGAGGAAGATTGTCCTTCGACGGTGCAATCTAGTAAACTCGAAAGGACTTATAATATTGAGTGGTAAATATGTCGTATATATTAATAATTGATGATTATATACATATATTAATTTGATTATTCATAAATTATACCGTCGTATTAATTTAGCGAATCAGGCCTGAAAGATTTTGCATAAGTTTCATCATTATTATGTCATTATCTCACGACAAATGAGCAATTATTAACGTACTGAATAAATTTCGTTTATGAATTTATTGAATAGAAATTATCTGTTAATCAATAGATATGTTGTATTATCTGTTGTTCAAAATTGAAAATGAGATTTATTCATGACAATCATTGAAGCTTTTTAGTCACAAGCGATATCGATTCCTATCGTTATCGGAAAATTAATGTAAATCAGTGATTTGATAACGGCCATATTTATTACTATCTAATGTGAAAAATGAAAATCGAATTTGCAGCTTTTCGCCGTAACTTGCTGCAAATAGACTTTTCCGAAGCTGATAATTTGCATACTGAACAATAACCATTTGCACGCATAATAAAACATGCTGAAATTCCGAGTGATGCTGAATTTTTATCCTCAATGATTATTCTCGTTATCGCAATCACCAATATAACTCTTAATTGCTGACGTCGAGTTTTTGCGAACTCGGACTGCTTCTATGCTTTTGTTTGCGGCACTTTTAATACGCCTCTCATTTGCATATTACATTACGGTAAGTAAAAAAATATTGTTGCAAATATTTTTAGGAAAATATATTTGATTAAAAATTTTTAACAAACCTCGTAATGTCGAAGGGAAATAGAAATGTATTTTATTAATCTAGAATTAATTTTGAATAAAAATATCCAAATTTTTATCAAATTCAAAATTTGCGATATATGAATTCAAAATATCGAAGTAAAAATAAACAATAATATATTTTTAATATATTATATTTTTATATATAAATATATTTTTATTCTTATATATTTTTAAAAATCAATGTAATATATAATATATTTTATATAATATATATATAATATATTTTTTATAATATATTTATAATATATATAATATATTTATAATATATTTATAATATATTTTATATAATATATATTTTATTCTTATAATCTATTTTTATTTTTATATTTTTAAAAATCAATTTAAAATATAAAAACTTTTCCTCATATATTTTTATATACAATTTTATCATTTTATTATGAAAACAATTGTATGTTTCTTCGCACAGCTTTCTGAAGAATTAAAATATACTCACTATGACGTTTCGTATATTCGACAAATTTAGAAACCGATATTACTACGTTGGTCCAGCTTTATGAGAAGTTCGTTCCGCTAGCTTGCTCTCTATTCATTTCGATCCCAGGGTTACATTCTCGAAATGATAAGCAGAGTTTGTCAATGGCCTTTTGAAGCCCACGCCTTCATCGTCCCATATTTTCCGTTTCGCAAAAACATCGTATCTGTTAATCTTCGTAGAGTTGCCATGCGCTCGCGTGCTATCATCGTTGCTTTATTCGTCTTATACTTGCTGACAAAATCGTCGACGGCGGAGTGAGATGTATGTATACGACGGGCGAGTGCTTTCAGAAGATTACGAGTTTTGCGATACGTCGGAATTTCTTTCAGTCTTACTGCGCGCCTTTATGCAACGGGAAAAAATGCAGATTTTACATATACGCGTTCGTCGCGATGTATGTTGCAACGCTCCGAGAGCAGCGTATTTTCGTTTATCTACGAATTTTTATTTGCTTTATGAAAATGTAGATGGAGGCAGATTTTAAGTTAAATACGGTTTAAAAACGTAAGTAGCTTTCAAAACTTAGAAAAAATTTCAATAGCAAAAGCTCCTCTTTTCGTTTAATTTTTTTCAAGTATGTACTTCAAGTGCAATATTTCTAAAATCATCTGCTATGAAATAGCAGTCATTAATATTTTACAAGAAATTTAGAATTGATTTTTTTATCTCATGTTGAAATGAAAAATTAATCATTAGTTTATTAATATTGAAATAAAAGTTTAATTAATTAGTTAATTAATGTCGAATATTAGAAGATTCGAAATATTTATTATATAAATATTTAATTTAAATTAATTTTGTGCGCGCACACATTAACAAAAATTTAACTTTAAACTTTATTAATAACATATTCAACGCTAAAAATTTTAAAATAGCAAAGAGCAGCTGAATTGAAGAATCTTTATTCAAATTTTCAACCTCTTCAAGAATATTGACACACATGTGCACATTAAATTTTAGTATATAAAATGAATAATCTTAACGCACAATAATCACATATATGTACGTTATTTTCTTCAGAGATTTCAAATATTTTTAAGTTTTTTCTGTTTTTCTTTTAATAAATATACTTTGCAAAAATATGATTGGAAGAGAAGATAAAATAATTTTAATAAATCCGTCACTAAACAGATTAAGAAGAGATCGATTCAGCACATCTTCAATTCTGTTGACTTTGCGGATATATATTCTATAATTTTCTCGTCACAAAAATTCAGTCCAATGAAACTGCAGCTACTCTTGCGCATTTTAATCGAGGAAAAACTGCTATCAAACACTTTCGCGGGTTATTATAACCCATGTTATTGCAATTATATAGAAGGCAATACGGGATAATTCCCCTTTGCATATCTAGTGTGAATTATTGTTATTTGACTAATTCACTTCTATGAATATATCACGTCGCAGAACAAATATTTTCCCACAGTGCAATTTCCTTCATTTGATAGACAGATGAAAGAGCATGTGCGTGCGAAACGGAAGGACTAGGACTGCACATGCAGAGCAGAATTACGAGCAAACGTCAGACGCAAATGGACATCATGAGGATGAGAAGGAAAGAGAATGGCTGTAAAATAGTCGGTAAAAATTGGTTAAGAGTTAAAATGAATGTATCTCTAAAGTCAAATAATAGTTGCAAATTTTCAGAAAAAATTGATTTTCTTTAATATTACAACTACTATTTTTCCGCATACACCCTGAAGACGAAATTTCGAAAGTTACAAAGATTACGTAGAATGAATTCACAAAAGAGACGTCACTGCATTATGTAAATTTTAAATTGTAAAATGTATTTGCTTAAATTTAATGGTTGTTGCTCACATAAAAGTATCGACTAATATTTGTCTCGTTTCTCAAACTTCCATCAAAGTCTTTCTCTCAGAGTAATTTTATTTTATATATTATATATATTTTATTGAATAATTTTTGCAAACATTAATTTCTTTATTATTATTTTTGTTATATTCTTTCTGCAAAAATTATTAATAGACATCATGAAGAATTACTTTTTCAATTTTTTTTCAAATGGTTTTATTTGACTCGTTTTACGGAAATATATATGATATTTCTATCATAAAACATTAGCAATTTCATACATTATTTTAATGCCATGATTCTTCGCTCTTTCTTGGCATGTTGGAGGCCGAGTATTTTATTCAGAAGGAAAGAAAAAGACGAAATGAAAGTATGTGCGTCCGTCGGCGGTTGCGGAGAAACTTTTCTTTGAATCTCGTCTCGGATGGCGACGAAGGACACGGGCGGACCGAAAGATGCGATCGTATATTTCCATTTTATTTACCAGTGCCGCGAGGACAATCTATTTCCCTACTATATTACACAGTAAACATTTTAAAATGTCGGAAGAAATTCTATCAGAGACAAAAGACGACATATTGCACGTGTGTTGTGCGTAGGGACCTGAAGCGTTTCTAAAAGAAATGCGTTGAAAGGTATACCTCTCAAATGTTTAAGATGCAATCTCCTAAATTTTCTGGTGATCGTATTTCTTAACGTTCTACCACTTCAATCGTTAAGAAATGCAATACAGTTTCTTGTAATTTTAATGTAATATAATTAAACATACACATATACATATATGCGAGATACAAGTAATAAAATATATATTTTAAGATATGAGTGTAAAAAAAGAATTAATAAGAATTAATAAGACCGAGATTAATAGATTTTAAGCTATATTTATTTTATAATGTATTTAAAGAAATTTAAATAAATATTTAATGCTGCATACGATTTTACAAAGTATGAATGATTAGACTATTTTTGTATATTAATCTATTAGTCTATTAATCTAATATTTTCGAAGAAACAAAATGTAAATTTAGATATAATTAAATATGAATGACGGACTTAAATTTTTTCTTTTATTAAACAAGGATGATGAAAAAGAAGAATGAAATGTGACATATTACAATCTCAAACATATTATATTTTGAAATCAACACAGAAGGATAGTGAAGTTTATTCTAGCAATGAAGTTTATTCTAGCAGTCTGACTAATATAATGATTATACTACTGAATCTCTGCGTCTAAATTGCTCACACAAGAAATCAGCTTTTGTTTTGTCGCTGCAGCATTTATCAGTACAAAATAATGTTAAAAGTAGCTGCAATTAATATAATTAATATGATATTAATATAATATTATAATAAATATTTATTAACAATGATAGAAATAATGCAAGAAAATCAATTTGAGAAAGATAAATGTAGAATAGAGTGTATATAAATATTGATTTACTGTGGAAAAATGGAAATATCATTGTTTCTCTCAAGAACATTCTTGTTTATTATCGGTAATATCATAGTATGAATTCAGCACGATAAACTCATTATTTTGAAAGTTTATACATTATATGATAGTATTGTGGCTTATACGTTGCGGAAAAATCATTGTTTTTATCGAAAACAAACGATGAAGTGTGTGAGCGAAAATAAAAGTTGCAAGATAATGATAAATAATAATTAAAGTTGACTGTGGTAAAAAGCAACAAAAATTAAATACTGCGAGGTATTAAATTGGACAACAAAGATTGTTACGATCTTTTAATTACAGTGTTCTCGAATTATATGTGTATTATTAAAAGCAGAATGATATTTGCATTAACATATGACATGTAAATGCATATGTAAATATTAAGAGAAATATTTCGTCCTTGTTTCTTTTTTGTTAAAATAATTTAAAGTAAAAATGTCAAGAAAATAAAAAGAAATGTTTTACATCAGTTTAATGTTATGTATTTAATATTGAATATATGTTAGAATATTTTAGATTTTCCAATAAATCTGAATTTATTTCTTGATATATAGTATTTCTTATGATATATCTCTTGGTTTCAAAAGAAAATCTAATTACTCAAAAAATTATTGTATACTGAAAATAAAATCTTTTTAATTTTCTAGATGCATATAAATAACAGAAACCGGCGTCTAATATTGTCAGTCAATTTTAAATAAATGTTAATTGACAAGTTTTGATATAATGACAACCGTGAAAAGCGATAAAATAGCTATTGAAAATAGCTTTATTAAAAATTGACGTATATATATATAAAATGCAAATCTAAAATTAGATAAATTACATTTGCTGTATCATCGATACATTTCTCTTTCAATTTTCCTTTATTTCTCAATATAACTTATAAATACATAATACATTATAATACATTTTATATTTAAATATTTAACATTGAAATAGAGAAGCTTTTTACTCGCGATGTAAATTTATCGTAGATAATTCATTGTTACGTGCCCTGCATTTTGTCGTACTGTTAATCGTAATCATGTTATCAGGGATGAAAAAGAATCCATCCGAGCCCCGAGGCGGCGAGCTTCGCGCGAAAACTTGAGCGCAATCTTCCCCTCTTCTATCCTCTTTTTCTACGAGAAGGAAACCAGTAACTTAGTTTGTCGAAGGTAGATTAGAAGCTGCCTTCGGGCCTAGACTACACAGCAGCGGGATGATTCGCCTTCTCTGCTCCATTCCAGTCGATCCGCACATTCGATCGTAAAACTTTCTCCGCTATAGCTCCCTAGCTCGTGAAAAAATCACCGGGACGTGCGTAGATAGATTGTGGGCAAACGGTTATCACCGCCTGGATTATAAGCATTTCGGTAGACCGCTGGTTTCTGTATATTACCAACAATTCTCGTCACTGTTCGTTACCAAGGACAACCTCTACGAACCGCCATTCGTTACAGAAAGATCACAAGGAAGTTATTTATCCGTGTCGTTATATATAGGAGGGGAGAATTAAATGAGTATATTAAGAGAGAACGTGATGTGAGTTTACTTTTTAATATTTATTAGGTTTTGTGTTTTCTTTTTAATTTTTTTTAAATTTAAAATTTTTAAATATGTTAAAATTCTTATTTTTTATTTTATGTTAAATTTTTAAATTTTATGTTAAACCACATCGATCCACGTTGATTTTAATAAAATTTAATTAAAATTTATTTTTAATTAAATTTATCGAATTTTATACAAGAAATTATCTCAAAATCTCTTATATGAAAGATAAATAATAATAAATTTATATGTGAAAGAAAAAGTACTTTTATACATATTTTATTTTTATACGCACATACTTTTTTTTATATATTATACACACATATTTTTTATATATTTATATAAAAATCTTTTATCGCTACACGTAAAGTATATAGGTTATTGCTGAAGTCCTTTTTTAGCCAATTATTTTTTACACTTACTTAGTAACTAATTTATCGATGGTAGAAAATGCTATATGAATCTTAATGTGTCACGAACACAAAATAAAAATCTTATCAAATACAATAATTTTTTTTAATTATTCCATAATAATGAATCCAAAATGCACGAGGAATAAACGTCAATATTCTGAATATTCTTAATTATGCGAGAAAGGAATATAATTACTGAATAACTTCTCGAGCAATATTTAGTTTTTGATTTAACATTTCTGTCACATTGATGTAGCATTTAAGCAGGAATAAACTAAGTGCTTTTGTATTTCAATATCGTCTCCTTTTAAAAGTTTCGCAGTGATTTGGGCTGTTTTTAATCACTTATTGTAATTTAACTTTTCGCGTTCCTCTTCAGACTCTTATCATCTGATTAAAATACTGAACGGCGTAAAAACTCGTTAGAACTTTCTAGGAAATGAAAATTTAAAATGCGAGGCATTTAATTTCCCTTTTCTTTTGATATAAAAATGTAATATAGTACTGCGCATTAATTTTGTTAATTAAATTGTTTCATTTTCTCACTCTGTGATATATAAGAAAAGTAATATAATATTAATAATATGTTGAAATAAGCCGTACGAATAGCATATAATGTATGAAATGTAACATATAAAACATATTATAAAATAAAGTACGTACGTAAAGTAATAGAGAATTTTTTACATTTATTTCGCAAATTATACAAATTTACATACATGAAGGAAATTATAATTTTAGAAAGATAATTATTATTATTAGCAAGCTTATTAATTAGTGAAGAATAAATAACATATAATAAAGTATTTGGCAATTTTTCTCAATTGCATTTAATAAAGTGGACGGGGGTTACCTCCAGCATAAAAAAACTTTTACGTTGTTATTATGTAATCGCTGAGATAGAGGTAAATGCAGACTGCGGAAATCACAGGACTTACAGCTTGTTTCGAGTAAATATTGCTCGCTACCATGGGTATTTATCTTGTTTCGAGCCGTCAACTTCGTTTGCCCGGAGTTATATACATCCGGTTATATCTCTGCACTTACTTAGCCGAGATCCGCTTCGTTATGGATTTCGACGGGCTATGACTCTTAATAAGCATCTCAGATCTCGAAGTTGAGGATTGAGAGCGTCTGCTTCGTGAAAGCATTTCAATAAAACAATTCTAAGGAATTTAGAGTGGGAGAAAGCGGTTAAATCAATGCGAGCAATTTAGGTGGCAAACGGATAATAGTATCACGATAAGGAAAAGCGAGTACTTACTTGCTTTATAATATGATTAACGAAGGATAAAGAAGATTCAGATACCGAGAATCGCGTAGGAGGAGATCTATTGCCGGGAGTGGTGCGGAAACGTGAAAAGGTCACGGGGCGAAATCCTGGGATCATATTACACATCTGCGCAAAAATTCCAGAATATTCCCTTCAAATACAGTGATACAACAAAATAATATTTTCTAACCAAAACAAATAAAAACCGATTGAGTTTTATCGGAAAATGTGCACTTACTTTCGTGTGATACATATACACTCTTCAGATATTTATATTCTCTATATTTGTGAACATATTATTCGTTGCTCTCTATCTCGAGTTAATTTTATCTACAGAAAAATGATTAAAGAAATTGAATCAACTTTCAATGCATATTTTATGTTTCTGTTTTATATATAAAATATTTTAATATTGAGTATTTTAGTAATTATTTGCGCGATAAAACAAAAGGAAAAAATATGACGCGTGCTTATTAATGCAACAAGTGATAGTTGTGCTATATAATATATAGTCATCAGTTGTAGCGTGTCCTTTATTACCTCAGCTTTACATGAAGGGTGTTATATTAGCTCTTTAGATAATCGAAGTAGAAATAGACAGAGTAGGATGAGATAAGTTTAATAATAGATAAAAGTACATAAATTAAGCAAATTAGAGTAAATTAAAAGCATACGTATATATGTGTGTTTTCATTAATCGTATTGCTATTTATACTAATGAATTGCGAAGAAAATCAACCAACTGTTCTATCTCTTAATTAATACATTGTTTTTTTAGAGTACAAATATTTATAAAGATTTATTAAAAGAAACAATATATAATACTACACTGACAAAAAAATAATGTTGAACCAACAACATCAGTATAATTGGAATTTATTTGATTAATTTAATAACATTATTAATCACAATCTTTATTTTACTAATTCAATAATATTATTAATCAAATTAATACGCCATTTGATTAATAATATTTATTTGATTAATAATATTATTGAATTAATAAAATAAATTCCAATTTACATTGTTGATTTAACATAATTTTTTTCTCAGCGTACATATATAATATGACATAATTATATAACAATATATACAATTAATAATCTTAATGCTTTTTCTAGTATAATAAAGATCAAATTGTTAGAAATTTCATATTATAAAATTATTTACTGTATTTTATTCGCATTCGCTTTTTCATTTTAAAATTAAAATTATTGCGAAAGTGTCGTAAAAATTTTAGTACGATCGGCAATTTTCAACTAATTCTTTCTATGATAAAACGCAATGCACAAAATAGATCTCGTGTAAATCGCAATGTCTCGATCACGTAAATCTCGCGTTAATAGACTTGATTATTGTAGAATACGAGAGCACGTTATGCGGGTAGAACGAAGTTTTGGATATAACTTTGCGAGATGTGAATGAGAAAACGGAAATTAGATCTGCGAAAGAGTTTACACCCGGGATATCAGAAAGACTAAACTTTTCGCGCAGGATAATTTGACACACTCGAAATGATAATAAATAAAATGGATAGAAAATAAAGAAAATATTGGAAGTATATGTTTGTGTTTGTTCCCGCAATCGTTATATATTTTTTAAATAGTTAACCATGATTTTAGCAAAAGATTCATTTTATTTGGAAATCTAAATTTTATTTGTATTTCATATCTAAATATTTTTTATTATTTTAAATTCTTGTATCATTTATAAAATTGTTTTTCGTATTAGTTTGATATTGTTTATAAGATGTTATATTTAATATAGATACATTGTTTCTCTTTAATCATCTCACATGCATGTCTTCTTTCTTATCTTTCTACAATAATTTAATTGTAATTTGAAACAATATAAAACTCTTGTTTTTATTATACGTAAAGTGATGAGAAAAGAACTAAACACGATGCCGGATAAACTAATCTGCATATTAATGATTTTAAGTTAATTGAGAGACGATTGATTATTGTCTGCATTCGAAATATTTGAATGATAATTAACTATGGTTATACGAGTACACGCAAAACAAAATTGGATACGCCAATGTTGGCGTATCGCGATACGCAAACGATACGTGAAAGTTCGATGGACGCATGCTCCTAAGCCGTTTAATAATTCACCAACAGGGTAATGTCCATAAGTGGAGCAAACTATAATTACTGAACTATGTCGCTCGTTGCAACATAATGCGACTTGTTTAATAACAATTATGCGGGGGATACGTCCCGTCGTATATTCGCGAGAAAATCAGGTGGTGAAAGTTTAGCGCTAAATTTGTAAAGATGGTAATAATACCGTGAGACTCTACAGCGAGCATTAGAATAATGATAATAGCTTTCATAATTTATAACTTGATCTTTCTAACGACGTGCTTTGTATACTAATTAAATCCGGAGTATCATTTACATGTGACACGCATCCGCGATTTAAATTATGTTGTCAGGAAATTAATACGACATTAAAAATGCGCGTTATTAACTTGTTCAAGTTTTTTTTTACAATTATTAGTGAATTATTTAATTAAACTATATATCATGTTAAAGAGGAAATTTTTAAATGTCGAAATTAGAGATACTCCCACGCTCTTATATAGCACTAATGAGCTAATTATGGCCGCTTGTCATCGCTTGGCATCGTAATATTTGATGATTTAGTCGCACCTCGGGATTAACTATACAGCCGATCGTGCAGCGATTATGTGCTGCTTAATGCACGAATCATTGCCGCTTCAATACAGTCTGATTGCAGTACGGTCTGATGCACTTTGACTATGATGTACAGACGCTATGCCATCCGTATTAACGGCCGTCATTAGACGTTGTTACTGTAATCATCTTAAGGATTTCGATCATCCTTTTTTACATGCCATTTCTCGCTTCGTTACAATTCATTAAACGGCAAGTTTCAACGACGTTTCTCTCTCGCTTGTCGCAGTTAATTGCGGTGCGGAAGCGTTTGTCTTCGAATCTCATTATTTCCCATTATTTCTTCCACTATCATGCCGTGCAAATATAAAGTTCGAAAGTACTTCTTTATTATTCAAATGATATATAGTATGAAATTTTTACTACAATTTCACGTCTTTTATCTTGTATATTATGTACGCTTGACAAATTTAATTTACTGCCAAAAATAATATCTTATAATGATAATCACTATTAAAATAACAATCAATTTTTACGAATAGCTTCCTTAATGATTATGATACTTTTTTGAAAACTTTTATTTTTTATAATTTAATTACATTTTTTTAAATTAACTCTTGTAACTCGAATTGATTATAAAACGACATTGCTTTCCGTGAGCTTCAATTTTTTTAACTAATGTAGATTTATTTCTTCTGAAACATGTTTTTTTCTTCTTTTTCGATTTAATTTAAAAATGTAATTTAATAATATAAAAATGATATTTATAAATAACCTATAGTCTTTCGACTTCGAAGAATCGTTGATTACCATTCGATTTGTTTTAATCGATTGTAATTCTGGCTTAGAATGATAAACCTGATAAACTTGTAGTTTATAGAACAAACAAACGATCGTTTGTGGCCTATTGAACGAATCGTTAATAACATTTCCAGAGCTTCAAGTTAGTTGACGATTGCTTTTCCGTCTTGCCCGTCTTTCTGTCTTGCTGCCGTTTCACCTCTGGGCGTCAACGTCGGCCTCTTCCCTGACTTGTGCTACTTGGCGATCGTATTCAAGACGAACTTGGAGGTGGAATAAGCTCGCAGCAAATTTCCGTCTACTAATGCACTATTGCCGTAATTGCGTACGAAATGAATAATCGAGACGAACTTCTGGTTAAAACGCGTACTGTCAGTACAGAAGTAATCATACGAATTAAATTATTCATTAATTATCTTTGCAATTACATATCGTTGCGATATTGACGAAGAGTCTCTTGAATTACGCTACGGTTTATATTACGTATCATTCTCGATGGATTCGTATAATGCAGTAATGGCACACTAATGTCTCGAGATAATATCATCGACTTTGCTATCAATTATAGCAACGAAATAATAATTTCCTTCTCTATTATAATTTAATATTAATTTAAATAATCTTCCTCTCTTCTCTCTCATTAAGCATGTATATTAGAAATATTAATAACAACCTGGTAATATTAATATAATGGTAATATTAATATATACATTGTATATTAAAAGTAATTTACAACTAAAATCATTGTATAAAATATTAAATTTACAACACATTTTAAACAAAACAATATTTACTATTATATTATATAATTAACACTATGTACATATGTTAAAATAATAATAATTATTTTAAATACTTCGTATTTTATTCCTACATATTATATTTATATGTTTAATTAATTATATAATTAATTTTTTTTCTATATTACACAAATTGTAAAGCATTTTTTTTAGATCCACGAAATATGACGGGTTGATATATTCCTTAGATTCATCAATCAAGTTTAATTGCACTTATATTGGCGCGAAAGTTGAGTAATATCGTATCAACGATACCGTTTGGTATCATTGATAAAACTGACAAACCCTTTCAAATCCACGTTTAGGCTACACAAACTTTCGTCAGAACGCCACTGGTTTCTCGTCAACTCTTCTTTCACGTCATTTCATCGAAGTTACGCTTGAAATTAAATAAGCGACGTTCGCTAGGGGAGCGAATCTATTCCGTGTCGGGCCGAAGTCAAAGTCGGAGGCAATTCCGAAGGGACTTGTCTTCGCTTTGCAATCTTTACGAGAAGATCTCGACAATACGTTCACGGTGTCTTAATTGCAGTTGTGCAAAAATTTTCATTGTTTATCCGCATAATCCGCGTGTAAAGCTCAGTCAAAAGTGAATGTCACTTTAATATTTAATTTCTCGTATTAATTTCAAATCTAATTAAACATTATTAAAATTTGTATGTGCCTGTGCAAAAAAGTAAAATAATATATTCTTTTAAGAATAGTCTCTTTGTACATTATTTTATTTAAAAAAATTTATTTTATTTTATTAAAAATATTAAATTGATTTTAATGCTATTTATTGACAATTAAAATATAAAATAAAAATTTAAATATACGCAAATGTAAATAAATATGTTCTGTATTGAAAAAAAAATTTATTTTACTTTTATATTAATCTATTATATGATTTCATAATTTTGTAGAGATACTTTTTTCTCGAACGCAACTGTATTTAAGAAATATATTGAAGTACATTGATGCTTTTTTTGTGTCTAAGCTTGAGAAAAACTTGAGGTGTGTTTTTCAGCAGGATATTTTTTTAAAAATATACATTAATCGTTTCCATATCTCAATATTGATTTTAACCGTATGTGTTTGTTGTACTTCATGCATCGATTCACATCGAGATTTTCACGCTTGACATCTATTATTAATCAGCGAAATATAATTTCGCGCGATTTGTGCTTTCCTTTCCTTTTCTCTGCGCAAGAACAAACTTTTACCAGACCAGAAACGAAGAAAAAAAGAGAGGGAGAGAGATTCAATCCTGATATCGAAGCCGCGTCGAATTTATGCCGGATCGAAAAAGCGAATCTTACGGTAAGATACGAAGGGAAAAATTTATGTACGCCACCAAAATGAATGGAAAGATACCGGCGTGGCAAGGTAACGTTCCGGAACTTTTCTTCGATGGATGTAGCAATTTAAAGTTTTCGGACTCGTTAAACAGCCTCGCGTTATTTTAGCACCGGCATGATTCCGATGAAGAGCTATGTCACGTGCCGATTAAAAGCCAATCTCTCGAGAAATTGCGTGAGAAATTGCACCGAGTTAGAGACAGTTTTCTATCGAGTTAATTTTGATTATGAAAATTGATTTGGCGCTCGAAATTTTCGTAAATTACTCGTTGAAAAATAATCGCGTGATTCATATTTTGCTAATCGTGGAAAATACAGAATTTCTTGCGATTTTATATTTGATTTTTTTATATAAGTGGCTCTCATCATAATTAACATAGAAATTATGAAGATAATAAAATAAAATAAAATGAAATGAAATAAAATAAAATAAAATATCTTATATTTGAACGATATGATTAGAATAGATCGAGCTTTTCGCGTAAAATATCCTTCTTTGCGTCTTTTAGAGTTTCATTTCTGGTTATAAAGACGTGCTTCTTAACCCTCCGACAGTTTCGAGCTTCTGTAAACATAAGAACGGATGAGAAATACGTAGTTCTAGTATATGTATATTAAAGACTATGTACATGTAAAAGTATAATCATCCTCTTTCGCGCGCATCTTCGCATAAAGGACCGTTTCTCTTTTACAAGCCAACGTACATGCATACATGATGAACGTTGCTTACACGAATGTTCTGAAAAGTTTCTCACAGTGCAGCATTCTCCCTTATGTATATTACGCCATTCGAGTTTAAATATGTTTATATATGTATATCCTTTTTTTATATTGCATGTAAATATGAAATTGTGTTTTTTAATTCCCTTTTCTTTCGAATTATTTTCTTTCCTTTCATATTTACTTATATTTTTTTAATATTATATTATTTTAAAAATAACAAAATGTATGTAGGCTAAGCCCATAAGTGCACATGTACTGATGAATTTTTATTATTTTAATGAATAAATATTATAATATATTATAGGTGTGATATAATATTTCAATAGCTGATACGATGGAATATAATAATTCTAATACATATAAAAGAATCATGCAGAGAGATTCGCAAGAGAATGAACATCAAAGAGTCAACGATAAATGAGTCAAAAGAGCTTATATATAATTCTTTATGCACATTTATGTGAAGATAAAGGGCAAATGTTAATTAATAAACGGAATACTCTTGCTGGCTGCAAGTTACATTGCCTCGCATTTCACTGTTTGTTGTCTCTGCAGACATATATATGTGTTCAGTATAACACGAACATTTCGTGTTTTTACCACTTTCTATTTCTTTCCTTCTTCTTTCTGTTTATCATTTAATATTTTTCACTCATAATCTCTTTGTCATATTTGTTACTGCGCATTTTGCACACAAATAAGAAAAGGATAAACAGCCATGTACATGATTCTGCTTTTTACGTGAAATTTTTTTTATGTCGATAAATATAGAAAAAAAGCGAGTATCGGTTTTCTCCGAGTTTCTTTGTGACTTGTAATTAGCGAGCTCTCTGATCTATATTTATGATTTTAAAACAAGAATGTAAATAAAAGTAAGAATTAAAAGAAGTAGATCTTAAAAAATTTAAGACTTTATATTCTTCCCTTTTTAATATATCAGGGATTAAAGATGAAAGAATGTAAAAAATAAAAATCGTACAGATGTATATTTTACTATAAAAAGTAGTAAAAAGTTTTATTATAAAGAGTAAACTTATTTCTGTAATTTTATATGAGACTACTTTTGTGAGAGATGACGTGTTATTATTTTAAATTATTTAGAATCATATATGCACCAATTATTAACGTCATTAATATTTTTTTTTTATTGTACATGCAGTTATACACGGAAATTTTCTGTTGTCGTCAGATTCTATCTTCGAACATTTCCAATGAATTACGTCAAACGTCCCTATCGAGCGGCTGTTTCACTTGGATGCACCAGGTGCTGTTGAGATGCACTTAATTGCAATTAAAAAAAAACGAAGAAGAAGCAGGACTTTATGTAACCTACTTACAAATAAGATGAAGGCACACAAGGACAAATTATATCATACATAATATGAAAGATATATTTTTATTGATATATATATATATATATTTTTTATTAGATCAAGTGAAAAATTAACGTTGGAAATATGACCAAATTATGAAATATTTAAATGTATAAAAATGTATAATATAAATATAAAAATATTTATCCTTTTATATATGACGTGAAATATCGGTAAAATTAAAAAGACTGACATGTGCAATTAAATGCGAAAAACTAAAATTGTAAAAAATTTATGTCGTATGAACATGATTTATCACGAGTATTCGTTTGTAGCGAAATACGACCATTTTTTTATTTTTTTAGAGTTTTTATTAGAATTGGTTTTTATCAGACTTAACACGTATAATTTCTAAATCAAAAATGTCGAAAGAAATCATTTGCATCGCTCGAGTCGCAATTTTCGAAGAAGGAAACAAGCATAATGATACCGATTGTTAGCGATAATAGACCAATCCACGTATATTTCGTATTTGAGTGGCAGTTGTCATCAGCGGTTTTCCTTTTTGCTCGCCCGAGATTGTCCATTCATCTACGTTCAATTCCATCTAGTCTTTGAACCGAATTCTCTATCAACTTTGCGCATACCATTCCATTTCTGGTATATTCGATTTGTTTTGTGATAGCATCGAACTACTAAATTTATTCAAACTTCCAATAAATTTGAAGATTGTATAATTATTGTTGGAATTTAGATGATTTATTTTATTGTAAAGTATATTAGTTATGAGAAAATAAGAATAATTAACAACCTAACATATTTGAGTAATTTAATAATTAAATTTAATAATCAAAATTTTAATTTATTTAATATTTTACAAAATTCACAAGTTTTTTATCTTAAATTTAAGTAAATAATTTTTATATTGTGTGCAGATAAGAGAAAAAGAAACAAAATCTAATATATTCAATTTAAATGGAGAAAAAACTATCAATTTAATTATTTTAAAAGCAACTTCTTGAAAAATTTAGACTCGAGAAATTTAATTTTACTCAGAGAAATTTAATTTTAGTCTAACTAACTCTAGAATACTTTTAAGTATTACTTTATTAAGTTCAAGGCTCAAAGAGAGAAAAATTTTATTTTTTTTTTTTCGGGATAAAATTTATTCCGTCAAATATATCCTTTTCCCTGTCGAGGGGCAAACACACACAACTAAGTAACAACTGAATAAAATTTTCTTGTAAGTGCAATCTCGTTATCGTTTACTTCGGACTGCTTCATCGATTGCAGTCGTCGACAGTTGATAGTCAATCCTTACCATGGTAACAACGAGATTTTTCTCATGCTTTCTTTTGCAGACGCTGTCGTTCGCGAATGGAATGAGCGCAAGGGCGGAATAAATCATCGGGAAGCCCGTGGGATGCATTACGCGCGTTACTTCGAGAGGGTCTCCTAAAGCAACCGTAGTAGGACCGATCGAGCGAAATAATGCGATCGAAGCGCATCAAGAAAGCAGCGCTCTTTAGATTGCTTAGATACAGACAGTGCGCCAGATGCCGGAAGATAACTTAGCGCATCCAGTGGTATCTAAAGCGATAAGTGTCGACGAGAGTAAAGAAAGAAGGAGCGCACACACATACACACATATACACACACATACACACACATACGAGAGCACACGAGACTGATCGCGATCGTGGCGACGATCGACGAGCGTAATTTCACTTCACTGGCTGTGATTTTTACTCTTTAGACTCCGATTTTCAGAGGCTTGATGCGCGGAAATCGTTAAGACTGATAAAATTAGACTCCCCTCACGAAGAACACGCGAGACTGGAACATTATCGTCGCAATTTGTGACATCGATTAGTTCGATCGTTGCTGTACTTTGTCGTGTGATTGACACTATTATAAACTGTATCCATATTATAATACTGTAAACACTAATCGCGATCTAAATGTTACCTATATTCTTTAAAGAAA
Source organism: Camponotus floridanus (assembly GCF_003227725.1). Classification (NCBI taxonomy): domain Eukaryota; kingdom Metazoa; phylum Arthropoda; class Insecta; order Hymenoptera; family Formicidae; genus Camponotus; species Camponotus floridanus. Next base: position 238,392 of record NW_020229236.1, read on the forward strand.
AGTGAAGGATTAAGACGAAGCTAATCTCATCCTCGCAAAGGTGCGTTGCAAGAATCAAGTCATTGAATCCCTTGCATTTATTGATGCCATCGTAGAGCGCATTGATTGTATATAAATAAGAAGGCAAGAATCGCCTTCGTAGAGTCGGCAAACTGCCAAGCTCGGAGCTGCATTGTCGGTTAACGATCACGAAAGCAACGCGAGCAGAACACGATCCATCGAGGAAACGCTCGTCGGATTTATCCGGCGTGCTTCAGTTCGCGTCTAATCACGTTCGACAACACGCTCTCGATTACCTTGCAGTGTTCTTTCTCTTTCTCTCTCGTCGCCGCTGTTCCTGAAGGTTAGCGAATCCCTTGGAAAGATGTGAGATGTTCACGCAATTCGACCGAGATCTACGATAACTTTGGCCGCGTCGAGCGGAGGAGCATTACTTGACGAATCCGGGGAGGGAGAATTCATCGCAATTGAAAAGTTTGAGTGGCACTCGGATCGTCCAATAGTTGGACCGGGCTTAAAATTATTTCACCGCATCAACGAGAAAGATTGTCGCGTCGTCAATATCGTTGTAAAGCCACTCGGCGATTTCAAACGAAATCGTGAAATTTCGCAGCGTTTTATATCCACAGATAGTGGAAATACCAATACCAAGGGACAATAACTGAAAGGGATTGACAATTAAAAAGTGCAAAGCGGTCGAGAGGAAGTATCAGAAAAAGAGGCGGCGAGCTGAGAAGCATTTTAAACGTTTGGATTGAGAGGGAAGAAAATTGAGCGGCGGAAAAGAACGGAGGACAAGGTAATTAAGAAAGAGAGAAGCGATTGGGGGTCGAAATGTGAAAAGGGATTTGAACGAATAAGTCGACTGATGTTTAATCGCGGAGAAATATAAGGGACGAGATCAAAGCGAGATTTTCGTCGGTGTTTTCGCGAAAAAATATATGAAGTGTGATTAAAATTGGAATCAGCGAAAATTAGGCCGCTTAAGACCAAAAGCCGACGCTAATTAACGCGATCCTCTCGGATTATTTACACCGAATTTCTCGTAGGAAAATGTGCCTCATTTTTCGGCGCATTTCGAAAGTGCTTCGACGAAATTAGACTATCAAGAACTAGAGCGAATGTTAAATTATTTAAATAAAAGCAGTTTTTTTCTACAAATGCTTCTAAAATGAAAATTAAACGTCATCATAGTGTTTTTATTATTTAAATCATTGTCGAGGATAGATAACGTAATAGCCGGACTTCCGCAAAACTGAAAAGTGACAGTAGCTGCCTCATTGAAGATTCATTCGGTGTTTTGCATCCCCCAAAGAGTAAATCGCGATCAAACCCGAAGAGATCGTTGGGAATTCACTCGGTATATCAGATTATCGGCAGATGAGATGTAATTAAAGAAAATCCGTAAAAGTGTCGAACGAACTGCGAAGAGAGATAATTGAAAATTCATGCGGCGTTTTAGCACCTCTCTTTTTCGCCAAAAGAGCGAGAGAAAATAATTGCCAGTTTATTGGACCTCTTAATCGATAGCCTAAGAAAGGAAAAAGAGAGAAAAGAAAGAGAATCTAGGCAGCAAAAAGGGGAAAGAAGGAGGAAAAAGCACACTTTCAAGCGACTGACACAATGGAATTAGCTTAGAATATCCGATCGAGATTGGTTGAATTAAAGATTCAAGCTACTTCCGCAAACTTGAATTACAAAGTGCAAACGAGGGCGAGCCATCCAGTCGACGAGCTATCTAGTCCGGCGTTTCCTTCGATTCCGAAGAAATATATAATCCGACGAGCGGAGGTAACGAAAGAGTTAAGGAGAAACGTCGTCGAACGGAGGGAAGCTACTCGCAGCTAAATCTAGCAACGCGCTCGATAAGTAGGAGACGAATCGTTCGTGAAGATTGCTGAAGCGGAACAAGAAGGATAGCACGAAGGGAAGGTAAGGAAACGTTGAAGGCTGAACAAACGACTTCAAGTTTCGTGTCTACTTTTTCTCGATATCGAACGATCGCTGGAAAGAGAAGTAACATTTTTCGTTTATTTCTTTTGGCAAAAGCGAGACCGTGGGAGATACGACTCGATATCGATAGCTTCCGGGAATGAATGAACCGCCCACGCGCGCCCGAAAAAAAGCAGCTGATCGTCGAAGCGGGGGTGGCGCGCGGATTTGGTCGATGAGATTAATCTACCGGGATTTGCCGCGGGAAATTTTCAGTATCAATTTGATGTCAATTCACCCCGCGTTCGTCTCCGAACGCATCAGCGAACGACCGCCGGAGAAAATTCGCGGCAAAAATTCAGCTCTCGCGATTCGCGGTGGAACGTGATCACACTTCCAGAAATCTGCTGACGATCTGGCATCTTTTCAGTTAACCTTTCGCGCGCGCTTCAATAAAAACTTGCGAAAAGGCAGGAGGATTGTAGGGATAGATTGCAATCTCCGGTCGACCGCGTAACAGCAAATTCATTGCACCAGGAGGAGAATCCCCAGTAGGGACGATCAACGCGCGCGTAGATTGTCCTGAATCGAGATTCCGAGATAGGAACACGGATTTGTTAAAGACACATACGTTCAAGATTACATTCTGTTCGCTCATTGATACGAGAAGAAATGTCAATGATAATTGAAAGCTTGATTCGCGCTTTTGTCCATCCGATGCGTCGTGAATAGAATGTGATTGTCGGAAGAAATTAAACATAATATCGCGAAAGAACACAGGATCGGCAAAGACGAGAATTTTCGTGCGAACTAAAGCGAATCGAGAATTTAATTTGAAGTTTATGAGAATAGGAGAAGAAATAATTTAACCCTGTTCTTCCCTCTTTTTCTGCGAGATTATCAAATATAAAACGAGAGTCGATTTTTACATCCGAGAGCGTAACGAGCAGCCGTTTATACACGCTGAGATTCTCTCGACACGATAAAAAACGGCGGCCGCGGGATAGAGATTTTCATTCAACGAAGATTATATGAGATATTCGTTGTTAGGTTGGGCGAGAAGCGCTCTTTCCCGCTCGCGAAGCGAACAGCAAAAATTGCTGCTCCGTTCAACGCTTGCTGGCAGAAGCGAAATTTAAGAGAAAAATAATTTTTCACTCTCGCGGCAGTCACGTAGCAATCACACGACCGTAATTTGTCTGCGCGAATCGTTCGATCGTGTTCGTTCAAATGTGAAAGTTCAAAGCGTTTCGTTTCATCTACAAAGACCCCGATAAGAAAATCGTAGTACGTTCCTTAAGCAAACGAGCTGGGAATTCATTTGACGACGGGAAACTTTTATTATAATTACCAATAGTGAGGGCAGAAAAAACACAAAGCGCAAGCCCAGGAAAATCTCTTCGTTTTAAAATTCTTTAAGTACATAGAAAAAAAGGATTCTTATTTTGAAAATATATTTAGTTTTAACATGGAAATCTTGAAAATGAGATTATATCGCGTTAATTAAAGAAAAATATAATTGCTTGAATAATTGCTTACTTGAATGAAGCCATTTTATATAGTTCAATTAAGAAAAATATATTCTTATGATTTAAAATTTAATTTTCTTGAATGGAAAAGAAACAATGTTAGATAGAAAATAATATTTTTAAATCAAAGATTATAATTTTCTCAAAGTAGAATTAAATAATTATATATTCTTGACGTAACAATTACAATATTAAGACTGTAATATTGTTGAAATTTAAAATTATTAAATTCTTCTAAGAAGATAATAAATTGTTGCGTATATACGGAGCAACGAACGCGTTAGTTTAAGTATATAAATTTTGATTTGACACTTATTTTTTTTCTGTGTAGAAAAATTTCTTACATGTCTCTGGAATTTATATATATATATATATATATATATATATATATCTACGTGAGTAAAAGATGTGCAATTAGGGTTTCAAGAAATCGCTATCGATTTATACCAATAGGAGCTTCCTGGAAGGATCAAGCTACCCCTTATCTTGGGAACGAGACCGAGGAAAAAGGCAATCAACCGATCGTTTCGAGGTCGATAAAATTCAAGAAGAGAATACTAGTCAACGATTGTGCTTAATAGAAGCGACGACGCTGTTTTCAATTCTTGGTGAGATAACGTCAATCTTTCGAGCGGAATGAACATCGGAAGACTTCTGTCGGATTCGATTTGGTAAGGAAAGACGGAGGAGGAGGAGGAAAAATACCTCCCGTCACGAGAGGGTGAAGCCACAGGAGGAGGAAGAGCTAGGTTGGGTGGGTATGTGATCGTTGTATGCGTGGGGGCAACGAAAAGTGCAGTCGAAGCAATACAGGGAAGCTAAAGCGATTTCCGGAGCAGAGATTGCAACCTACTACTACTGCGAGAAGTACAAGAAAGACGAAAAAAGAAGGGAAAAAACCGACTACGATCACGACACGCGCGACATTTGCCCGCTAAGATACGTTTCCCTTGTTGTATTCTGCCGTTTCTCTTTAGGGAAAGGCTAATGGACTGTGACACGTGGATCGTGCGACAATGCGGAGTTTCGTGTTGACGTGGGCGATCATAGGGTGATTTTATCGCACGGTTTCTGCCGAGAATCACCCCCAGCGGGAACCGTTTCCGCGCAAGATAGCATTGAAGTATCGTTTATAGAATCGCGGTAGATTCTTTCATTCGATCGACATAATTTCGGATATAACCGTGTCGGCAAGAGAAAGAACGCGTAGGAAAAATTCCGGACGAGAGCGGAATAATCAAGAAGTTATCAGAAGATTGAGAAGATTCCATCAAGATTCTGGAGTAAAAGGTGCGACTGATAAAAAAAAAAGAGTACGCTTGAAAAAGCAATGTGATCTACGAATTCACGTTGATGAAATTCGAGAGATATGATGTGTCTCGTTGATGTAGATGTAGATCGCGATAGCAATTCGCAAACGATGAGAAGACACGAAAACGACGAGTGAACTGCAGACATTCAAACAAAGAGACTGAGTCGTAGTCCGCTAGTGGATTCGCTGTCTAAAACACTACTCGTTGTTTAAAGGCCACGTAACGTTAAACGATATCCAAGGTGCAACGCAAACGACCCGAGAGAAAGAGAGGAAGAGAGAGTGAGGATTATCGATTATCTGAAACAACGTGATCGCGTTCGCGACCGCGAAACTAAAACTACCAGAATTGCACAGTGTATAATCAAGTGTCTCGTGAACGTGTCCGACGTGCGTATTAACGAGTTTATCCGATCGTAATTGTGGAAATATCGACGGGAATTCATATGGAGGATTGGTCCTCAATTAACGGTTGTGTTCAACGAAAGTTACAAATATAATCCCCGCGAAACAAAAATATTGGAAAGAGAAAACAAGTGTAATAATTTGCGTAGTGTAATAATTAACAAGTGTAATAACTTACAAGGGTATCTCGTTTGACGAATCCGACTATCATTTTTAATAATCCAGCGATGATTTTGAAATAATCCAGAGAAAGAAAAACGATCCGTGTAATTTTGTTCTAAAATAACGATCAATCGAGATAAAGTAATGTAAGTCACGTCAATGATGCGTAAGGTGTAAATTAATGAAAAAAACAATTAATCGATCAAATAACTAGTCAATAGATTAATATACGAAGAAAACGCGGTTGTGTGTCCTCGAGTCCAAGGAAAACTGCGAGTGTCTTCAAGTTCTAGTCCCGCGACTCGTCGAGTGAATCAATCAACCGTCGAGGATCGCAAAGACTTCATCATTATTGGTGATGCGAAGAATCTAGTGAAAACTGCAAAGACACAGAGTGATAATCGATAAGTGCCGTTGTACACCTTTGACGAAGGGGGACTTTCCTGATTATGGCGATTCAAGGTGTTTGGCACGTTCTTCCCGATTCGCATCTCTCGTCATCGTTGTCGTGCACGAAATCCTGCGGAGTCCTTCGACAAGATCGCACGGGCGCATCCGAGGACCGCGAGAGTTAATTAAAATGCGAGAGCTGAACGCCACCGCATGCGCTGCTTTGCACGAGGGCGTCGAGTGGTCAAGCCTGTGGAACGTAGTTACTCTAATCGTCTTGGGTATTGTCAATATCATGGTGGTGATAGGTAACGTCCTGGTCATATTGGCCGTCTACTGCACCAACAAGCTGAGGAACGTGACGAATATGTTCATCGTGAGCCTGGCTGTTGCCGATCTAATGGTCGGAGTCGCCGTCTTGCCATTCAGCGCAACCTGGGAGGTCTACAAGGTAAGTGTTCTTTTCGTTCACTACGCGTTTTATCAATTGTGACAATCGCATCATGAATAAATATTGAAAAATAAATGGAATACGATCATCAAAATAAAGGGTTCGACGCAATATATTTTTTTTTCAATAAATGCCATCGTTGTTATGTCAAAACAATGAAAAAGTATGATAAAAGAGAAATATTCGATAAAGATCCTTTATCGCGCCAAATATTCGTTATCAAATACCGATCATGTTTTATTAATGTACCGTTTCTGAATGGCATTCTGTGTTTTGAATTGCCCCGTCAAAATTGCATCTTGAATCGACGATAGTCACTTTGTCACGATCAATAGTGCACTTTTCACACGATGATCGTGTATGTATACGTACAATGGCATCAGGCAATGGCATTACGACATGTCGAAATAACAACGAGTTGATCATCATTGAAATTCTATTTATTGGTCTTTCGTTAGCGTGCAGTTTTTAACAGTTAGCGAGGTTTTCGACACAATCTACGTGTTTTCGCAATTCGAACAGAACGAATTTTACTTCACAATGTATCCACATGTGACATACGAGATGTATTCTAAAATATCAGAGTAAACGAGAGAAAAATACAATATACAAACGTATATACGAGTACAACTTTTCCGATTTAAAATTAATTAGAATTTGGGACTTTTCTAATCTAAAATCAATTTCAGAAATATGCATTTTATTTCGAATTAATGGGAACGCTTTCTTGTTTTTTATCCGTTCAATATTGCTACATGAAAGACTGTTAAAAAATCAATTTTTTAAAAATATTATTTACTCTATATATTTTTCTCACAGTTTTAAAATATCTTTTCCTATACAACAAAATTTTTTTAGAAAATGATTTTACATAGTAATAAAATATTATTCCAAAATCGTAATCTCTTCAAAGGGATTGTTACATTGTTAATCGCGGAAATTTTAATCCAAAAACAATTTTAGAAATGTATATTTTATTTCAAATTTTTGGACATTATAATTTTTTCCCCTTCTCTCTCTACCTCTGCTTTTAAAAGCTTTCTAATCGTAATGATAATCACATACCTTGTCTTTTATCCGTTCAATATTGCTACATGAAAGATACTGTCTTAGGTGACAGAAATTAATTTTAAAAAAATATTATTTACTCTATATATTTTTTTTCTAGTTTTAAAATATCTTTTCTTATACAACAAAATTTTTTAGAAAATGATTTAACATAGGAATAAAATATTATTCTAAAATCGTAATTTTTTCGAAGGGATTATCACATTGTTAATCGCGGAAATTTTAACCCAAAAACAATTTTAGAAATGTATATTTTATTTCAAATTTTTGGACATTATAATTTTTTTTTTCCCTTCTCTCTCTACCTCTGCTTTGAAAAGCTTTCTAGCGGTATAATGATAATCACATAAAATATATCCTTCGATCCGATGAATCGTTGCAGTAATGCTATCTTATCTTTTATCAATATTGCTACATGAAAGACACTATCTTAGCTGACAAAAATCAATTTTTAAAAAATATTATTTACTCTATATATTTTTCTCATAGTTTTAAAATATCTTTTCTTATACATCAAAATTTAAAAAAAAATGATTTAACATAGGAATAAAATATTCCAAAATTGTAATCTTTTCGAAAGGATTGTCACATTGTTAATCGCGGAAATTTTAACCCAAAAACAATTTTAGAAATATATATTTTATTTCGAATTTTTGGATGTTATAGTCTCTCTTTTCCCTTCTCTCTCTGCTTCTGCTTTGAAAGTCTTTCTAACAATATAATGATAATCACATAAAATATATCCGATCCGATAAATCGTTGCAATAATCCTTGTCTTTTATCCGTTCAATATTATTACATGAAAGACAGTCTCAATTTTTCTAAAATATTGGTCACTCTATATATTTTTCTCATAGTTTTAAAATATCTTTTCTTATATAATTTTTATAAAAAATAATTTTATAAAAATAATTTCATATAATAATAAAATATTATCTATATAAATATTATTTATCTTCAAATCGTAACCTTTTCGAAGGATTGTCATATTGTTAATCATAAAATGTACGCTCTACCTTTCACGATGTGATAGAATTTTTTTTTACAATTCGTAGCATCATTCCTTTTGATCTCATCCTTCTCTAATGCGATTGGAAGAAGTCACGAAAAGACGCGATGGTTCACTCCATCTCGGTATCACCGTCGAACGAGATATGCCGGTTAAGTGAGATTCGCGGAGGACGCAACAGTTTGCTGGCTTTTCCCTTTGGTGCTTCCAGCCTGAATTCCCGCGATGCTCGCGATATTTATGTGTGTGTATGTGTGTGTGCGCGCGCGTGCGTACAAAATGTTTGACGGAAACGGATCGGTAATTGACGGCGCGGGTGTATGGAAGTGACACGAGTCTCTTTTAGGTCGAGCCAAAACGAGGTGCTCCATTTAGGAGCTGAAGTTTACACGACATAGCGCGAGTTAGTTCCTCTTCCTTTCATTTTCTTCGCGCACTTATCATGATATGATTCTTTCTGCTTCGTCTGAAACGTCTCTCTTCCTTGCCCGTCTTCTCTTCCGGAGAAGATCGGTCGAGTGGCGCGGCATAAAGCGTTTCTCAGCGTCAAAGTCAAGAAAGAAAGAAGCAATAACGGGTATCTTGGACGCGGAGACGTGCGGTGCGGAGAAGTGCCCTCAATATCTGCATTTAAGGGAAGACTAACTTAATGTGATAATGGATGTAAATTTCTTAGAATATTCATAAACGCGAAGGCGATGGTTTCGGTCAAAGTATTTGCGGTGAAACGAAAGCGAATATCGATTAGCATTTTCTTGAAATTAGATATCGTTCAATTAATATTCCCCGAGCTTGTCGATAAAACCTATCTATATAACTATTGCCTGCTGATTATATGATAAAATTGATTTTAATTAAATATCGCGTTGCTCAGCCAGGCTGAGAACAAAAGTAGAATCGGAACGGTTGCATTATACATGCATATGTATGTATCTATGTACATTCATAGACAAGCAAACAATAACGAGCAATTAATAAAGCTCTCTCTCGCTAGCTGTTGATAACGTATTCAAGGCCTTTTACTTGGCAACTAAATTTAAACAGATTTCCTTGATATAAAAGAACGTGAAGAATGTTATTCGCAAATCTTTTGATATCTCCACAAAGTTTTTTACATATATAATGTTATTACTAGCAATACATTTTTTAATATTTTATTTGATTGAGCAAAATTTTTTCGAAAAATGACAAAAATTCTTCTTTAATAATTGCATAATTTTGCGTAATTGTTTGTAGTTTGTAATCGCAAAATTATTCTCTCTTAATAAATCAAATTTTCCGAGATCTCTTTTAATAATTCATCAAATCGTGACAGAGAAAAGAGAACAAATAAATAATCAATAAATGCAAAAAATCGTCAAATGAAAGCGAATCGGTTTTAATTGCAATTGTCGAGCGGAATCGTATATTTATAGCTGTAGTAATTTACTTCAGACGGTAAATAATGAAGGTTAATTACTGAATTCCAATATCGGTATCATGCTTAACACCACTTGAGCCGAAACTCATTTTGAACAGGTGGTTTGCCACCCCGTAGAGAGCCACATGTTGTATTACCCATCATTATGCGAATGCGTTGTGCGTGCAACGCGCATCACGCATGCTGCATGCATGGTACATGGGATTCTATTGTACATGGTTGCATTATGAATCATTGTGGTTACATTGTACATCGTCGACCCGAATGAGAATCGATTCAATCTTTGACAGCTGCCGGCTCTATATCTTATTTGTCGGCTACATTTTGCAAATAATAATAATATTACGTATGATCGATATTAATGACGTCGATTAATGTATCTATCTTACACCGCTTCGTCGTGTCTAAGGAAAAGATGTATGGAAAGTCGTTCATTTTCAATTCTAAATTTATTGCTTTTTTTTTTACATTTCATATGAAAAATTTTGAATGGAAATAAACTAAGTAGTCGAATAAAATTAACATTGAATTCGATTGCTCGCGGTAGAGATAAGAGGATTTCCTATAGTTGTGCTTTTAAAGCCCAATATAAAGACTCTCCTCGTCATTGATATTGAATACATTTCCCGTAAACGTTCTTCTCAAAAGGTTTGGATATTCGGAGATCTCTGGTGCTCCGTGTGGTTGGCGGTCGACGTTTGGATGTGCACGGCGTCGATATTGAATTTATGCGCCATCAGCTTGGATAGGTACTTGGCTGTGACCAGGCCAGTCAGTTATCCTCAGGCAAGTACCACTCGGCATTCGTGAAAACGATTATCCCAGAGAGATCTGCCGTGCATTACGCATCAATCGATTTGTTCGTCCAACTCGACGTACTTATGCAAAGCGAAACAATATGGTATGATCGGAAATATTCTGCGTAATCGCGAGCACTTGCGATTACGAAAAATACGCGGTCGAGTTGAAAGAAAGTTTTTTTATAGACGAGATTTAGAGACTTGTTTAGTCATTTATAACTTTATTTCAAATTTTTACTCTTCGTTTCTGTTCAAAATATTTCATTCGCAACGATTGATTTCGCGGCCGATTATACGTATTAATCTATTATATTTTTCTTATAAAGAGATTTTAATACGATAAAATGGTAGAAGCGGTTCTATAGATATTTCGTTGCAAAAATCTCTCGGACAATGTAAAATCTGGCATATCGGAAAGTGAAAAATCGAGAAATACCAGACACTTGTGAATATTTAAATTACCAAGAATTTGCACGAGTCGATGAGCATATCATCTCTTTTACTTATCGTGACGTTAATCGTCTCTCTTTTTCATTTCCATAAATCCAGCTTATGTCAACGAAACGAGCCAGAATACTGGTGGCCATCGTTTGGATTTTGAGCTTTGTCATTTGTTTTCCACCTCTGGTGGGCTGGAAGGACAAACGAGTAGGTAGCAGCTATGGCTAATCCGCCGCTTCTGGGAGATTTTCATTCATTCTTCGATCGTTTTTTCACGCGCGTTTAATCGCTTCCTCTGTTTTCGCAGTCGCATCCCACGTATAACATGACTCTATATGGCCCGTCCAACACCACCACTATACTTATACCGATGAAACCGTGTCCATGGATCTGCGAGCTGACCAACGACGCCGGTTACGTCGTTTACAGGTATGTTTCTTAAGGAATTCTTGGCCCTTTACTGCAGACATGTTGGATTATGTCAGGTGAGGGAGCGAGATATTACATAAATTTCTTTCGTGTGTGTGTGTGTGTGTGTGTGTGTGTGTGTGTGTGTGTGTATGTATTATACGTCAGAATATAAATTACTTTCCCGCACACTTGTTAACACTTATTATTATCGATAAAATAGATTAAGAATTTTCTCTTTTTTAACATGTAATAAATTTTCATTTTTTTTTTTGCTACACTCTATTAATTTATAAATCGACAGGAAAAAACTAATTTATTTTGGCAAGCATTGCAAGAATAAGATATCAAATTAATAGCATGTGTTTCCCATTTCTCCGATCTGTGTAGATTTTATATACAAACGTATAATAAATATATAAATTGTTGTATATAAATCTCGAATCGTTTACATATAATAAATTTATTTTAATAAGTTAATATCTCATACATAAAATTCGAAAATTATTGTATCGCATTTCCAATACAAACGTAGAATGATATTTATATGTTATGTAATTTAATTAAATTTATACGTTATGTAATTTAATTAAATAAAATAATTCAAATAATAATTTTTAAAAAATACAAAAATATAAGAAATAAATATTTTACAGAAATTTTCAATTTATTACATTTATTTATATGAAGAAATATATTTATTTACTTTTTTAATTAACCTTGCATATAAAAAAGAATTTTATTTCGATATAAAATAAAAGTCAAAAGCCGAAGCATCATTAACATTCGCTGAAAAAACATTTCGCTGAAAAATTCCACGACAAACTATAGGCTGATAATAACTGTTTCCACTTCTACATTGTAATCATATTACACCTACATCAATCAAGACAATGACATATACACCGCCGTTCAATAAATCAATAAATCACTCGGATACCTTCGATTTTGAGTAGCCGTCACCGGTTCGTATCTCTCGACCAGATCATCTCACCGATTATTAGAGGCGGTGGTAGAATTATTAATTACGGCAGTCAAACTGTCATGTGCAAAGGTGCTCGATTATTCCGGAAAACATGATTACTGGAAAATCATAATCGCATTGTTTTGCAGCGCCCTAGGTTCCTTCTACATGCCGATGCTAGTGATGCTGTTTTTTTATTGGCGGATCTACAATGCCGCCGTTTCCACGACGAGAGCCATTAATCAAGGTTTTCGGACAACGAAGGCCTCGAAAATGCTCGGCAGCAGGTAAACTCCCGAAACAGGAGCGCAATTTTTTTAAAACTCGCAATTGAAAAATATTGTTTTTTATAATTCCTTATTGAATTCTCTATCATTTATTTATATCTTACGTTTTTTTTAAGATTATATTGATTATATTTCATCATTAATAATTTTTTTTAATTAATTGCCATACCAGTTATTAATAAAATATTTAACAAGACTTACTTGTACAAGATAAAGAAAATTGTCCTTCCATGATTTTTGCTTTATGAAATAACATAGCAAATAAATTTCTCTGCACTTAATTATATTTTTCCGCACTCTGCTCTCTACTCAGTCATTTCATTTAGCTTCCGTCATTAAATTTCTCCTTTCTCACAAGAACAGAAGCCTCTTCACGTGAAGCTTTATTATGTGCCGCTGGCAGATAATAGAACGTCTACGTAGGAGCTCGATTCTTATTCTTATGCAGGTTCGACGAACAAAGACTGACCTTACGAATACATCGTGGCCGCGGTAGCGTCCACAACGGCAGCAACAACGGCAACTCGAGAAGCCCAGACTCGAGCAGCCGTAGCTCTGTCAAGCGGGAGAAGATTAAAATCTCGGTCTCCTACCCCAGCACTGAAACTCTTAACACAAAATGCAACACCCTCGAGAGAACGCCATCGAAGTGCTCGCAAATCTCGGTTCATTATAGCAACGGGCAGACGCAGACGCAGCTTTGTCCGCGAAATACGCACTTAAAGGTAAATTAGATCTTAATATAAGTATGGAGGCAGATCTTGATATAAGTTCCTCGAAACGTTCAGATTAATTATGTTCACGAGATAGGGTAATCTCTCTTTTAGATTTTCTCAACCTCTTAATCTTCTTAAAATATATAATTAAAATGTTCTTTATAGGGTAGAAAAAAATGTATCTTTTTAAAGCTGAAAGCTTTATACTTTTTGTCACCATATAATAGTATACAAAATTAGATATAATCCACTCTGATTGAGAAGATAAAATCTCCAGCTCTTTCATCGTTGTGCGCGAATTCCTGACTAATGACATTTTGTCGTCGCAATTTCGAGTGCACACGCATACCTTGTTTATTGCCGATTAATCATTTGCAAAACGGAATGGATCAAGAGTCAGCTTCTCGTTCAATAAAACCAGGGCTCGTTACTGATTTATTTCGACTGGACAGGTCGTACTATTTTTTTCTCTCTTTTTTTGCTGTTTCGCAAGATTCTCCGAGCTTTTTGTCGTTTAAATTATCGATTGTAATTATTCTCTCGCAAACGAGTTCGTATGCGCGATTTTACAGACGAACGAAGCAGATTATAGACACGTGTCTGTTTCGCCGAGGGGTTTTATCTCCTATACCACGATTTTTTAATCAGTAAAGAGAGAGGATCACTCCTTTTATTCCATCTCCTTTTAACAGATATATAAAAATTTTTCTTTATGAAAATATTTTTGAGAAACATGCATTTTTAAAATGAACGTTTACAAGCAATCGAGATAAAAAAATAAGAAAAAGATTAACATCTAAGTACGAGTAATTACATTTTAATTTTGAGAAAAATCTATAAAAGTCGCATAATTTTTCGTAAGTGTTCATTATTTTTTTTTGTTCACGAGAGAAAAATTCGAGACGTCCAATACAGATTTTCTGTTGAGGAGGATTCTAATCGAATTTCGCGTCTTTTGACGACAGTAATTACCGTTACTTGCGGTCGTCATGGAAAAATGACTGTTTTACGGCGTCCGTAAATTTCGCGCGAAAGTGAATTCGTATTTTATAGACGCGGGCGCGTATGTGTGTATCGAGGTCGTAAAGACCGACTTGTTAAATCCCTTTTCAGGTCGGTGGTGTCAATAGGATCGGCAGCAGCAAGAAACCGAGCAGACGGAGCAGCTGCGAGAGTCAGGTAACCGGTGACGAGCTGTCATTACGCGAGATGACGCCGAGCAGTGAGGAGAAACCGCGAGTGATGAAGCTAGGCAAGAGGAACATAAAAGCGCAAGTGCGTCACGCGACTTTCCATTTGTGCCTTTTAACACCTTGATCGTCGAGAGTCTATTTTTCAACCGTTACAAAAACAAACGAGCGTCACGCGAGCGATAGTTACGACTTTTACAAAAACATATTTTTTACAAGGATACTCAAGAAACAACTGGAAATTGATTTTTGTTTTTTTTTTAGCCAATCATATTGATATCGGGATTAATTTGGATCTCAAAAGGAATTGAAAAATAGTTTTACGAAACAGTTTAAAAGGAATATTTTTATGAAATATTACTATGTCGCGGACAATGAGACAAGGTCGTATGCAGGTGAAGAGATTCCGCATGGAGACCAAGGCGGCGAAGACCCTGGGCATCATCGTCGGCGGTTTCATAATGTGCTGGCTGCCGTTCTTCACCATGTACCTGGTGCGCGCATTCTGTCCGAATCACATCCATCCGACCGTCTTCAGCGTATTATTTTGGCTAGGATATTGTAATTCCGCGATAAATCCCTGCATCTATGCCCTCTTCAGCAAGGACTTTCGCTTCGCTTTCAAGAGAATCATCTGCTGCAAGTGCTCCTGCATACAACGCGTCAACACTTTGCGTCGTGGCAGCGATGGCAGTCAGTTGGCGATGAGGTCAGTGTTACAATATATTTGTATTATAAAATAAAATAATTCTACTTCATGATTTATTTTCGTATGATCGTTTTTGATAAAAGAGATACGATCTCATATATCATAATTTCATATTCAAAATTTTATATTTTAATTTAGGAAATCCTGATATACATTTATGATGTATTCAGCTTGGTGCATCATGCGTTTATACCATTCGAATTTATTGGACTTTTATGTGTAAAAGATCTGTTTTATGTAATCGTTAAAAGAAATTTTTTCAAATCTTATCATATTTTACGCACCATAAACGTTTGATGGGTTAAAAGGTCATCAAATTTTAAAGAGCCTATCTTTTCACTCGATTATATAAACGTACATTCGCCAACAATATGTTCTCTTGATTGTGCACGAAATGTGCGATCGATTCTGTGGTTGCACCTGAAATAGTCAATTTTGGTTCTGAACCCGGGTTATGTAATCGAGATACATTTGCCATAAATTTGATAGAGTCTAAACTATCGCCTAGTTAGCAAGAAAGGATATTGCCATTTTTAGAAGCGAACGAAGTCCGAGTTACTCGATCCGCGGTGCTCAACATGGGATCTCCATCGACGACTCGGATCCGGATCCGGCATCGGAACCGACGCATTCGCAGAGTGAGTCCAGATGATTGTAGCGACACGTCCGAGTTGGCGCGCAGCGCGTCACCTTCAACCCTCGATCTTCCAGAGCGAGGATAATCTGATGATCGGCGACTCTCGGACACGTCAACGTAATATACGCTTCGCCTTTTCGTCAGACTGACGCGAATTTGACTGTCGACGAAGCTGGAAACGCATCCACGCTTTGTCTGTCTAATATACTGCGATCACACGAAATTATTAGGCGGGCAGTTAAGAAACGAGTCTTGTTCTAACTTCTCTGTTGCCCTTTGTTGTTGAAAAACGAACATCACTCTTGGTCTGTCTATCGGCATCGTGTCAATCTATCATGATTGAAGTGAATTAGGAGAGAAAAGTAGTTTACTAGGCGAGGTGAGCAAATAATTTGTTACTCTCTCGACTTGATTCTTCACGCGAATCGCGTAATCTCGCTGCAACGAGAGCCAGCAGAGAGGTAAGTCAAGTAACAAATTACTCTTCTCGTTTCTCTGCCATCTATCTCTGAAAGAAACATAAGCAAGTAACTCGCCGTTCGATTTGCCTTTACACTGTAATTGGTCGATGGAAGCAGAATGCCAGAGAGAGCTTCGTGCGATCCAATCGAAACTGGATTTTAGTGCACCAGGACGCGACGCTTCATCTGTGCAAAGGAGTAGAGAAGATAGAATCTCGTCGCTTCGATTTGTATTTTCGGCTACATTATAAGGACTTAACACGTCTTTCGTAAGCTACCATTTCTCCTTGTGACCACCATCCGGTGAACGTAATGAGTCATCGTACCCACTTAATGTTACATGTATCCCGCGCGGATCTTCAGAGAGTAGTCGGTTGGACTCTTGCCGGGGGACTCGAGAGATGATAATCTCTCCGATGATTGAATTAATATATTTATTCGGTGTGTGCGTGCATGTGTGTGTATATGTGCCTTCTTTTCTCGACGTTCTCCTCTCTTTCGCGCACAAAGAATCGCTTTGCAATTATTTATTTAATCCAATACACGAGTGAATCATGCAGCTCTCGATCTTGGAGTCCTTTCCGGTTTCAAGCTGAGATGATTGATTGATTAACTGATTACTCCTGACATCCGTGACATGTGTGCATATACGTGTTGCGCAGTGCATTCGTCCCACGTCGCTATTAGATCGGTACCCATTGAAAGACGAGAGACCATCTCCAAGGAGGATGATAGAGATTAAACAACACTTGCGGCGCAATTCGAGATGCGAGATGCTGAGGGGACGGATTATCTTCTATGTACATATCCGACATCTGTGTGTACGCATAGCGTTAAGTATGTCGTTATCCGCTATTATAAGCCGATGTTCGCGCACACTCGTATATAATATTGGCGTTTCCTCCTTCCTTTCGCCTCTTTTCTCCCCCGCTTCCTCTCTCTCTTCTTTCTCATTAGTCCTGAGGGACATTTCCGGGATGCGACCGGAACAAGATCGCGACTCTCTTCGATGTTGTTGATTTGTACGTTTTTTTTTACATAATCTCGCGCGCGTTTGTATAATAAACATCGCATCACACACATCGTTGTTACCGCGCGTGTAATGTATACACGCATTATACATATATATCATACAAGAGGAAAGCAATACGCCCAGATATCGCTGGGCTACGTTAAGTCCAACGTTTGCGAGAGATTCGGCGTCTCGCGAAACTTTCCAATCTAATCCCCTAGATTGCTGTTATAGCGACGCGACTGTAATTCAACGGGGACGGCGAGACGACCGATCGATTTTATTGCGTGGTTCATGTATTATGTGATATATCGTATAAATACGTAAAAAAAACGGATGCAAAATAAATATGTGAATATGTATAAACGGCCTTGTGATCTTTCACAATTCACGTTTCACAAATACGGAAGTTCAACGGCGGGACACATTCATTTCACAAGGTACGTAATAAATAGAAATTAATTCTATTATATATGTATTATATAAGATTTTAAAAAAGAGGAAAAGAAAAATAAATGTAAAATGCTCACTACATAATTTACATAATTTTTCTCTTTAAATATAATTATCTAAAAAACAACAAGAATCGCTAATTATTAAAAATATTTTCCACAGCTGCAATTATCAAGAGTATTGCACAAGAAAATAAGAGAATATAATATGAATATTGTATTTATATTGAAAATTTTTGAGAACATAAATCTTATCTTGGTCTTGAATCATTGTAACAAAAATCTCATCTTGTATTATCTTGTCTCGATTTTATTAATAACTTTTATCTAATTTTTATCTAATTTTTATTTCCTGAACAATATTGTATAAAATAATATATTCAACATCTTTAAAATAGAATTTAAGATAAAATTATTACTACTTATGTCACGTTTACTTCCTAAAATACAATATAAATATGACACAAGTAAATCGAGATTAATTCTTTTGTTCTATATATAAATAGTTTTATAAAATTTTAGATTGTTTATTTTATTTATTGTATTTATAAATTCATTAATATAAATATTTTTATTTATTAATGTACATATTACATTTAGCTCTTTTAAAAATCAACAATCTTGACAAGAACAATAATTTTAATATCGTTATTGATTTAATAATTAATTGAATATCTTATCATAATCTTGTCTCGAATTCCGAGATAAAACAGAAGAAATATCAAGAATAGTCTTGGTATGCGGACTAGTCGTATCAAAAGATGCAATGTAAAGAGAGATTCCTTTCATCTGAAGTTTAAAATTACATCTCTTCCTACGTCAAATTTCTTAATTTCTTAATTTATAAAATATAGTACAATACTGTTCGTACTTTTGCCAAGTATTTCAATTTAACTGCAAAAGTACAAGAACAGTAAATTATTTCATCGTCATATTTCGGGATCTGTTTCCCTCGAGGTTCTAATTTGCATTCCGTACAATTCGATTTGAATCTCCTCGACGTTTCTGCCCATCTGTTTCATCTCCGGCACCAACGTGGAGACGAATACAGTTCCGATTAAGCTTATCATGCCGAACGTGGCAAACGACGAGGAGAGCCCCATGAGATTGACCATATCCTGGAAGCATTTCGTCACCAGAAAAGCCAGCGTCCAATTACATATTGCGGTGGCAGCGCTCGCCGTCCTCTTTACATTGTTCGTAAACAAATTGTCGACCATCAACCACGGTATCGGACCCAAGCCGATGTTAAAAATCATGATGAATACCGCAAAGGAGAACAAAGGGATCCAGGAAACGTTCGATATATCGTGCGAGTTCTGAAACAAAAATTCAGAATTCGTAAGCCAAGTGAAAAATTTCGATGTAAAATATTAAATAAAAATCTAAATATTAATATTTGATAATTATTAATATTCTTAAAATCTTAAAATCTCTGAGATAATATTAATGTAGTTGCAAATTCATATTTATAAAATTTACAACAACATTTACTTATTTTAATTTACTTAAAAAGCTCTTTACCTGAAAGTGAAAGTACCCAGACAATATAAACATACAAGTAGCCATCACTGACATACTGATGAATAAGAGTAGCTTCTTATTGGAGCGTTCAATCAGAATAGTTGAGTAATAAGTAGCAATTACTTGCACGACACCCACAATCATCGACGATATGGATGAACTCAGAATCGAATCCGCGTCATCAAAGATCCTCTTTGCGTAAAATATCAAAGCATTAATACCAGAAAGTTGTTGGAAAATTATTAGGCCTAGAATGCATTCAAATTATAAAATGCTAACACATAAAATTCAGCATAAAATATACATATGTAATAAAATTATCAGGAGGAAAGATAATTAAAACAGCAAAATATTATATACTTATTATTCTAATAACAATATTATTGGTATATTTAACTAATTTGATATAAAAGAAATTATAATTAAATTAATTTGAAAATTAAATGTTTATCTTTACCAAGAGTGATCCAGGTCATTTTTTGATAATTTCTTAGATGAAAAATACTGGCTTTGGCTTCTCGCATTTCCGAAGCCTGAAGCTCGAGTCTAGTTAATTCCGTCTCGGTACGATAATGAGCCCCTCTGAAGTGTTTCAGCACGTCATTCGCCTCGTTCTTCCGACCCTGCATGACCAGCCACGCTGGTGATTCCGGTATGAACGGGAAGGAGATCAAAAGCAAAGCAGGCACCACGGAACACAGTATCGCGATGACGTGCAAACTATCGGTGAAAGCTGCAAACATTGTGCGTACGCTTATCAATTCAACAAAGTTATTGTACAATTGGGTTGTACTAGTGATTTCCAATTTTACCATTGAACTTATCATTATGAATGAAATCTAAATTATCGTATGCGATTCTTGTGATTTCAATTTTATCATTGAACCTATTATTATGAATGAAATCTAAATTATCTTATGCGATTCTTTATCGATAACTTTTTCTATTTTTCTACGTTATTGGATAATTGCCATCATAGATGCAAACAGCAACAGTAAATGATGGGCTACATTTATTGCAACATAAATTAAAATTGATTTGAAAAGCAAATATTTGATTTATGAATTCTTTTTAGAAATTTTTATTATTAACATCAGAATTATTATTAGCTTTATTAAACAGATATTGATGAACAAGATATATAACTATACATTAATGTATGTTTCTAATTTAAATTTCAGGTTTTGCTGAATAGTACTAAAGACACATACTTTGCGTGGAAGATTTAATTTTATATTCATAACAAATTATATTCCATTAATTATAATAGACTATTGTAATAGACTATTGTAATAGAAAATACTAATCCTAAGATTTTCTATCCAAAGAAATGAACTTGACACTCCTCCTTATTTAAAGATTGTTTAAAATTGTCGAACGTTTGAGAATATAACATTACATGTGAGCACAAGAATATTAATTTCTAAAGTTAATCTTGTGATATTAATTAATGACAAAGTCCGAATGAACCATATTAATTTTTTTTCTGCCTATTAAAGTTCATTAGTATACAATAAAAATAAATAAAATGAAAATAAAATTTGAACATGTATTATTTTACCAGTGGCATATGCGAAGAGGATTCCAGCAGTGATTTGCAACTGAAAAATGGTGCCGAGTAAGCCCCGAATGCTCTGCTCGACAATCTCGGAAGTGAACATGGGAACAACGACGGATGCTGCGCCGCTCGCTGCCCCCGCAACAAACCGACCCAGAAAAATCCTTCCAATGGAAAATCTCGATTACGTAAGTTAAGTAGAAAATCAATGGAAACCGCATAGTAAAGTCGCTTCTACTGGCTGGAAATGCAGCCGATGCGATTGATAGGATAAATTCTTAGTAACTGAAGGACTGATGCTCGATAAAGAAAAAAATTTATTTAATTATTTTATTTTATTTAATTAATTAAAATAATTGTGTAATAAAAATCGATCTAGCTAAAGTTTTTCAGTATCATGAAAGACGCGAAATGAATGAGAGAATTGTATGATCAAGCGAAGTTTCAAGATTTATAACTTGTACAAGTGATCGTCTTTTCGAGGAATGAAATGAAACTTTGAATTCTTCATCCGCGGTTACAATACAAGGATTTTGTTGACTTGTATCCGTTCTAATCTGTCAATTATCCGCTCAGATTGTATTGTTAATTGTACCTGACTGACTCGGCTTCCGATAATCGTCCGTTAGAATAATAATATTAAACTCACTCAATCCTCTCAATCGTAATAGAAAATATCCTAAGCTTTCGAAAATAATTACTTTTCCATCAATCGGAGCTCATTGTTGTACAATATAAATTAACGATAAAACTTAAAATAAAATTTGAACATATTATTTTTTAAATATAAAGATCATACTATAATGAATATAACATAAAAATTTAGATTCTTTTTATGCGCTCATAATATATATCTTTTTTTTCGTAATACGAAGAATTTAAATTATGTATAACGATTATATATCGAAATTGAAGAAAAATTTAAAGTAAACTTTCTCACCATATTTTACTCTGCGCGAATCCGATAATGTACCAGCATAAAAATAAAGGTACAGTTATCGCCCAGATCGTTCTCTTCCGACCAAATTTATCCGCCAGAATTCCCGCCGGTATAGTAATCGGGATAGCGCCGAGAGGGACCAAGGATGAGATCCAGGAGGCTTCCTGATCACTAACGGATAACGTGTCGGTCTTATTGTAAAGAGGCAAAGCGGATGATGTCCATGACAAATATGTGCCGATTGAAAACGCGGCGAGTGTCGCTAAAGCAGTAGTGGAAAGTAAATGTCAAATATGTTAACATATCGAAAAAAAAGAGAGAAAGAGAGAGAGAGAATATATCGCGAGAATATATCTTGAGAAAAATATTTTATTTGATCCACATCTCGAAAAATATATTTTATATCTCTTCAGAGAGAGACACTTCGCGTCTTGAGGATTCTTTTACTTCGCGTTATTCTTGACATTCCTCGCTTTTAGATCCCACAGGCACGCAGCGGCGAAGTTAAATTACACAGTCAAGAGATGTCTATCGCGAGGAGGGAACTAGTTTTAACTGCGATACGCGAACTTCCAATTAAATTAATATACGCGAGCGAGGATTAATGTTGCAATCGCGCGTGAAAGTTTGAGTTTTCAAAGGCTAGTTTTAAGTTTTCAAAGAGGCTATAAAGAGATAAAAGTGGATTTACATATTTATGGCTCTTGAAATCTGGAAGCTTTATATTTTAAATATATACGCGCGTGGGATTCGCCGCTTTTGATGAAATTATCATGGCTATTAAATATTCATATGCAAATGCAACTGCGTTTTAACGCCGCGCTAGTTCACGAGGATTAAGCACAAAAACTCACCCGCAAACACGCCCGCATATTGCACGTATTTCGAAGTCGGCCCCTCGTACGTCGATTCCTCGTTCCTCGATGAAATTAATGCCATTGTGTGAGATCACGCGATTGCTTTAATTACTTAAAACGTTTGCCGAAAATAAATCGAAAACAATCAATACTTTGAGCGCGCAAGAAAGAGAGGGAAATATATATTTCAAGTGGTACTGATCTCAGTCCGTCGAATACTGTTCATTTTATAATTCCACGTCTCTGCCCCAACAAATCTTATCAGCATCTTGACCGATTATATGTTGTGACCCTAATGCTTACGTAATAATCCGTCAAGTGCTTACCACATAAAAGAAGTCGTTCATATTATCGTAGAGAATCCCGGAGTCTCTATATCTTACACGTATTAAACTGACGAGACAATTGCGCATGCAAATAAAGTTCATCTGCAGCTATTCAGAATGCGTTTATGCTTTGAACAGGGTGTTTCATGCGTTGCATTTAACGCAGCTGTTTCCCTTCTCATTACGTGCTCGGTAGAGCCAAAATATACAAGCATGTTTCTTGAATACAAATATACGTATTATTTTATTTTTTGAATAAATACTGAAATTTGCGTGACATTTTCATAAGTTTTTCTGAGTAAATCCGTTCTCTGTATAAAAAGTATTTTTTGCGAATTTACAAGCTGCGAAACTTCAAAACGTCGAAATATTTTAAGTTTAAAGATACGAAAGTATTAAGGACAAAGATTAAGAATTTGGATAACTTCAAGATTCATAAAATAATAATTTAGTTCCTTTAACAAAATACTTAATCTTTTACTACATAATAAAAATATAAATATCTATAAAAATATTATACACATAAAAATATTAAATCATGTCAAGTCCGTTTAATATTATTTTAGAGATGGCTACATACATATATATATATATAGAAAAAATCAATAAAATGAGAGGATAGTACACAAAGACAATAATAAAAAAATGCATTTTTCATTTATATTTACGAAATATGGTCAATAAGTGCAATCTATTAACAAAAATACGATATTATTTATGTTTTAATTAAGGATGATCAAAATGTCTATAATATCGTAAAATAATTTATTTGATAATAAACCAATTACGAAGTTAACTTAACGTTACAAAAAAAAATAAAGTTAGTTTTAAGAGGATATTCGAATACGAATCAAGTTTATTCCTTCGCATTTCCACAAAAATAATTGTCGAACAAACTCGAGAAGCATTCGCGTATTACTCTTTCTCGAAAATCTTTCCCGACACCGATATTTATTATACGAGGCAATGTATCTGTGGATGAATTTAAAAAAGAATTTTTATATAAAAATAAAATTATTTAAATACATACATGAGCTACATCAATTTAGTTTTTCGTGCTTTATTTCTCTATTGAAATGAGTTATTTGACACGCTCGAAATTTATAGAAATATTTTAGTTTTTTTATAAACCTCAAGTTTAAAAATAAATTTTTTCACAAGATTAAAGTTCAGTGTGAAAAAATATAGTAATGTGGAAATTACAAGTATTAATATTTTGACGTCTCGTACACATCGCATTTTTTTTCCGAAAACGAACGCTTTTACATCCCGCGGGACATTTCCTATGTCATCATCATTTGGCTTCGGGCAGATTAGTTGCCAAGACCCTAAATCCATTATGATCAGCAACGTAATGCACCTGCTGAAGAATTCCATTGGGATCGATATAACTATAGGCTCCCCTAGTGGTACCGTCGAGCGATCTGGATTCGGTTTTGGCGCTCGAGTCCCCGGTGTAACTGTAATCATATTGGCCCAGGGAGTCCTGGGTATGATGCAGCGAACTATGAAGAAATCTATAAGGCACCACCGGAAGTACGTAGGATGTAGGCATGGCTACCGGTCTCTGGATACTGGCGGCAAGTGGTACAAACTTTCCCGCATGCTGCAACGCATTCTGATTAGAAGACGTTTGCGCCTGTTGATCGCGCTTGAGAAGCGTACTTTCCTTTAATGATGCTGAAGTGGGTGACGAGATGATGGTGGGACTCGAAGACGTAGGCGATATCTTCGAGAGACTTGGATCTGGCTTAGGGACATTGATTCTTTCTGCCTCCGATCTTGACAGCAAGAACGGATTCTTAGTGCTCTAAGAAAAGTTAAATGAAAAATTATTGAACTTTTACGTAAAGCTTCTGTGTTATTTAAAACATTATTGTAACGATTTTTTAATATGCATATCAAATCTGTAGCAATCGTGATGTATTAAAATTGCCCATTTAAATGTTTTTTTTACAAGAACATATGATTGGATTTTATTACCGCTTTTTTGTAACTGAAGTTTGATTGAAATATTGACAAAATCGCAACTTACTTGCGTTTCTTGCGAGTTCAGTCCAGTTTTGCCATTTCCATCTTGCTGGATTTGAGCGAAGCTGAAGTATGACGGCAGGATTTTATACGACAAGAGATTCTGATCCTGCCAATTGGCCTGTTGCGACTTTTGCAATTCCTCGAGGTGATTCCTTTTCGCCGCGGCCACTTCTGGCGTGTCTTGTATCGTTTGCAATTCATCCTTTGGAGGTTGCGGTAAATTGCTCGCGCTGACCCTGAATCCGTTCTCATCGTCTGCCGTGTATGAGACCGTTTGCAAAATTCCATTTGCATCGATGTAGGAGTATCCTAAGGAAACGTAGAGATAATGTCCTTTGATAAACGGCACTATTATATTATCTAGGAAATATCAGACGATGCTTTTGGAACAAATATAGCTGCGATGCAAATTATGCTACGTTTACCGTATTAATATGTATCATAATACGTATCATTTACTCCAATAAACGCTACTATTAATTAGTATTTATATATATAAAATAACATTAATAGAGATAGATATATATTTAGCGATTACATACAATTTCACGTTATAATGCATTGCATGCGCATCATATCGTGAGTCATCACATTGCATCGAGAAACGAGCGATTCAAACATGCAACCGCACATTGTCATCCGAGGAAATTTGCAGAGACGAGCATGCGACACGTATGGGCGTCTTTCTTACGTCATGTTAGCGATTAGTGAAAGATTCTTTCGTGAACGTAGGCCGGTAATGCTCCTCTTGTAATACACTTCGCAAAAGAATGCATTCCATTTATGCACTCGCGGCATGCATCTTGAATCGCGAAAGCGAATCGCACTTATCGTTGGCACAACAAATAAAAAAAATTTCACCTTATGTAACGTAACATACGTATCATTTATAATAAATTATTATATATCTTATTTAATTTATTATTATGC
The DNA here is from genome assembly GCF_003227725.1 of Camponotus floridanus. Classification (NCBI taxonomy): domain Eukaryota; kingdom Metazoa; phylum Arthropoda; class Insecta; order Hymenoptera; family Formicidae; genus Camponotus; species Camponotus floridanus. The sequence continues at coordinate 264,316 of NW_020229236.1, forward strand.
ATAATAAATTATTATATATGTTATTATATATTATTATACGTATTATAATAAATTATTATATATATTATATATATTAATATATTATTAATATATATATTATATATATTAATATATTATTATAATATATAATAATAATAATAATAATATATTATTATTATATAATAATAATAAAATAATATATTATTATATATTTATTATATATTTTTATATAATAATATATATAATAATATAAAATATTCTAGGAATTTTTTAATATTATAATATACGAAAGAATGATTAAAATGCATGAAACTAAGACTTACCACCCTGCGTTACACCGTTCAAAGTAGATTCCGCTTTGGCATGATGGGGACCCGTGAAGGAATATTGATAAGACCCCGATCCGTCTTGCATGTGAAACTGTCTCAATGGCGAAAGAGCCGGTATTGGACTCAGCCAGACGTTGGCGATCGGCGAAGCGATGGCTCGTCCGACGACGAGACTGCACAAAATCGCCTGTGAATAAGAAAAACGAGGAATCCAGGACTTGGATCGTTAATAAATAATCGCAACCGCATATCGCGGTTTCTTCAAATCAATAGTTATTACCGGGACGGTGCTGATCGCCGCGCATCCTGATTTCTATGCATTCGGTGCAAGAGCGGTTGTTGACATTAATATGGATCTTGTCTTAAAATATGCACGAGTAATTAAATAACGTAGACTCGATACGGTTGCAAATGTGTGTCGAGGGTTTCTCCTTTAATGTTGAATTCTTATCGGGACGCGACAAATTGAATTGCGTAAAACTTTAATTTATTCTGCTCGTTCATCGAACAAGAGCTAAAATGCTAAAAGTTTATTCGCGTATCACGAAGAGACATGACGAACTTAAATTAGGGAGCCCACGAGACCTCTCTCTTTCTTTACAAGCTCCCCGAAATTAATTTTAAATTAGTCAAAGGGCGCGCTAGCGAAACAAACTTTGCCGATCTTGCAATATTAAACATAAATTACATTCAACTATCATTAATCTTTCTCTAATTACTCGATAAGCGTGAAAATTCGCGCCTATGTAAAACTGGGGTTCGCACTCACGAGTATCATGATCGTCCTTGGGTGAATCAGATTGTTGATGAATCGATTAATCGATCGTGTGGATCAGGTCCCTCCGATCGCGACTTTTTTTCCTCGCTCGTCCAGGGTAATCCCGGTGAGAGTCGGGTAACGGATGTGAGAGCTCTCGGAGTGTAAGCTCTCGGTCGCATCCTCTTATATAGGATCCCGTGGATCAGCCGCGCGCGCGGAGGTTTACGGTGGTTCCCCACCTAGCATCTCGCGTGCATGGGGGCCCTATGGGGCACGGAACGCGCTCACGGGGCCCTTGGGCCCAGGTCCAGTTGCCCGCGGTCGCAAATCACCCCGCGCTCGATTTCCAGACCGATAAATCAATATTTATTGGCGCTGAATACGAGCCGTGTGTGTCGATCTTTCGCGCATTCCGGCCACCAAACGCGTCCGCCAAGGATGCGCATTTTTCGACGCGCCCCATGTAATAAGAATGAACGCATAGGGCGATCGTAATAGAGGTGATGGTGCAAAGAGAGATAATTCGCTGATTGGATTTTAAGTCTTTTCCTCGCAGGAAGTACTGTGGGCTTCATTCGTTATAAGTAATATTAATAATAAATAAATTATTTTAGAATATTATTGTACTTATAAGAAATTAATTGTAAATAAGTATAAATTATTTTATCGGCGGCGAGTTTGACTTTATTAAACTTGTAGATAGATGTTCAAATGAATCTTGCCTGAAAATAAAATTTGTCTGAGTTAATTCTCTTGAAAAGAATCAATAAACATATATTTTTGTATTATATATCGTGTGTGTAAAACAACTTATTTCAATAACTTTTCGGAATTCTCTCTTCAGGATTGATATTGACGTTGAAATTATCATTGGATTATAACTGATAATCTTTGATAGTTTGTTATCATCATGTTTGTATATCTTATCACGATTTTAATCAAAGACACGCACATAATTTATGCGAACCTTTACTTGCGCGATCTTTATCAGATTATCCCGAGTGCATTATTGCTAGTTACTCTAGGTATTCCTTATCCAAATACGTAATAATCTGCGCCTCGTCACGTCACAATGCTAAGACGATAACCGCACGTGTGATTACGAGCTACAAAGTGACATTGGAGGGCATGTAATGGACGGAAGAGATGGTCTTGCGCATACCAATGCAAATATACTAGCTATTACACAACGCCATAACACATTTAAACGTATCCAAGATGAATCTCTCTCGCGCGACATCGTTTTTCCATCGCGAATCAAATCTTCATATAAAAATCTAAGTAATTCGATCTGAAAATGACAATGAACGATAATTAATCGGTAAAATAAAAGTTATTTGCAATTGCAGTATTTTTCAAGAAATTAATTTTCTTTGAGGAAAATCCGATAAACGAAGATTTGCGATGTATCCATTTGTAAAATATTTTTCGACTTCATCGCAATCCACCATGTGTTAATTATAATTATTTTATATTGAATTAACATTAAATAATTAATATGTAATTACTTAATATTAATTAAATATAAAATAATTAATTATGATATATAATTTTTAAATACGTCAAAATAATTATATATACAATCTTATATTAAAATTTTATTAATTTTCATTTTTTACCTATTTTTTCCTATTTATATATTTTATTTTTTTAAAATCATAATTCATATTTTTTCATAAATGCGTCATGATAGAAGATTTCATTACAAAGGATACTGTTGGAACTTTTAAACTCGTCGCATCTAATGAAACCATCCATGACAAAAGCATAGCTTTCAACGAGATATGGAGCAAGATTAAACGCTTCGAGGGATTAAAAGCGACGCTCGCGCTCTCGACAAAGATCGAAGTCGGGCAAATAGAAACGAACGCAATTAACTGCGAATGCAATTAAAGGGCGGCAAGAGGTGGCATCTCTTTAGGGAAGGTCCAGGACGCGGCCGCAGGGGCCTCCTCGAGAGCCGCTGCCGCTGCGTCTCGACACCGATGATCGCATAAATAATGCCCGCCGCGAATTTACGGCCGGCACGCTTAATCCGACGATGTAAGGGAACGATATGAGCGTAACGAGTTCATCAATTCCGATGGAATTACTCACGTATTCGCTCGCGCAACAAGTCGCCGCCGACGATGAGAGAAGGCTTCTTTTGCCGACACACATGAGCACGTAGGCGGTGTTGCGTTGGTTTTGACATTGGCACTAAACGGGCCTTCTCTCCTTCCTTCTTTTTCTCCTTCTCTCTCTCTCTCTCTCTGTTTCTCATCTCGCATTAAATGGCACTCGTAGAGCGGACTATCCAGTCGCACATACATATGGCAATGCAATTCTGTTGAGAATACGACGAGAGGACGACGCAGTGATCCTAAATCAACCCCCCCGTGGAACAAAAACAATGGTAACTATCAATTCCCTCGGTATGTAAGGAAAAAGAGAGAAAAAGAGAGAGGAATTCAATCTATTATCTCTCTCGGAGTCAACTTTAAAAGATTCAAAATAGTTTAGTATCTTATTAAAATAAATCAGACGTTGTAATTTCGAATTTTATCATAGTTTCGCAAATAATTATACATCATTTTCAAAATACAAGCTATACGCATCAATTAGCAATACGAACACATACACTACTGACTTTCTTCTATTAAATACATCTTTCAATCCTTTCCTCGTGATTTATTATATTTTTAAAAAATTCTTCCAACAATAAATAAAAATAAAAATTTCAATATTGAATATTCAGTAATTAACTATTCAATAATAATAAATAAAGATCCAATATTAAATAAAATTCTAATAATAATATTCGATTTAATACTTATTAGAAAAATATATACAAATATATACAATAATATATATATTATTTCTTGCCTTTCTCCTGTAATTTTTCGAATAGTTTTCGTTCGTGCTATTTAAAGACACAAACGGCTTCCATTATTTCAAAATTCATGTCCTCAAATTGCCGTCCAGTTCCGCGAAGCTATTTTTACTATCATAAGTTCCCTATTATTGACAGAATCTATCGACAATAATTTCAATGTTACATGAAATAATTATTACGTCGTTAAACGCCATTGATATTATTATAGCTTAATCACAAATTTATAGCGTAATTACAAACTATTCTTAGTTTAGGAAAAGCTAGCATTGCAAAAACTCTTTCGTATTCCATTCGTTAAAAGTTCTCCTTCCGGAATAAAGATCAGTAGCGCGAAACCCTTTCTTTCAACTTCTTAAATCGCGATATATATGGTTTAGAACGCCTATGGATGCACCGATCTGTTAAATCGTTGTAAAGAAAAATTTACAATTCAGTATTTCGACACGGCCGAAGATGAATGGCAACTTCATCTTATTAGCTACAGTGTATATCAACTTTTGTTTTATATAGAATTTCGCAAATTACAAATTTAAAAATTTCTCTCAAAAGAATTACATTGAAAAGAGATATAACTCGATTTTCATTTTATTATTAAATTTATTATTAAATTAAATTTATTATATTTATTATAATTTTTTCTTATCATTATAAGATTTTATCATCGCAAATGATTTTGGAGAGCATCTAAACTATTTTATTTCTTATTGATACTTTCATAGTAGTAATTCTGCCTTCAACGGTCAATATCCGGACAGCAATTCTACTTGTAATAGGCAAGCTTTTAAGTACACAGCTTTGTGTACACAAAATGTCCATCTACCACTGGGTACACAACGTCTACCTACCATCTAGTAAATATTACATTTCCCGACGTTTACGTTTTACTCATTGTTTACGTACGAACTACGTGTCTCGTCCCTTACATTTTGCTCATTGAACAAGTATGTTTCTCGATGGCAAAATTCTCGTTTCTCTTTCCGTCCGTTTTCTTAGCTTTGCCAAACATTGGTGTAAGAATTTGATATTCTCCCGCAGCCGCCTCATCTTTTTTGCGCGTATCATACGATTTTGATACGATACATGCCACAGCCTCAATGCATTCGTATATATTTTTCTCGTACATAATATTATTCCCGTATTTTCGCACAAACAGGATACATCTACAAGATATTCGGCTTCGCCTTTTACGGAAGGCCGGAGAATTTTTCTTGCTCATTCGCCTCGGAGATCGTTGACTCGCTTCTCGTACAGTGGTGTCTAACAGGACGTTTGCCAGCATCGTACAATTTTTCTATTTCTAACGATAAAGTATAAATTATTGACGAAGGAAAACATTTATTAATAAATATTTCACAAGATTTTCATTACGAATACATACATCAACTAATATACATTATTATTGTATTTATTATTTATTATTATTATATAATTTTATTTATTTATTATATATTATTTATTATATATTATTGTTATATATATTTATTATATATTATTATTATATATTATTATATTTTATTTATTATATATATTATTTATTGTCCTTTTTGTCTACATGCATATGTATCGCAGTATCTGATAAAAAGATGAGACTTAAAAATTAAATTTTTCTGGCTATCAAAAACTTTACAGAGCCATTTACAAAGTTTCTATCGTCAATTTTCCGTTAATCTACCAATTCTTTGAAATGAATACAAGTACATTTTGATACCTTCCAGATTTCATCCGTCCACGCACCACTGCACAAACCGCAGTAAGAATGCAACGTCAGTTTTGATCCGGATGAAACGCGCATCGCGTCGACGAATATAAATAGATCCGTTTCACCGTCTCTTTGCGTTGCCGGGAACAGCCTGATTTACGAGCACGACCCGTAAAATCTTCCCCTAAGACCGACAGTCGTGACAGGCGGCTGAAATAACTCGCGCGAACTCCCCCGCACATTCCGCGCATCGTCAGCGGAGTCATTTTTAGAAGGCGCGGAAAAAAAGTATTCATAATTATATATATATCGACGACGTGGGACGGCTCCGAGATAGAAACGCGATAATACGATTCCCAATAAATTCCCTCCCTTCTCGAGACTTCGACAACGTACACCGGATACGATAATCATGTCCGGGAGTCTAATCAAATTAGACTCCCGACATAAATCGCCAGCGGGCGCGGTTGGTTATTCCTGCTACGAAAATTCGCGCAGGCAATTATAAAAGGGCGATAAATAATATGCTAATTAGCCGAGACGCGCGCGCGCGCGCGCGCGAAATCCTAGGGTGGCTCGAACGCGATCGTGAATCACGATCGTTGGCCGCAAGCGTGTACTACAAGAAGGAACTAACGTCCGATCGAAGATTACTAAGGGACTAACTAACGATTCCATTTGCTGATTGCCCGGGCACCCCGGCTACTCCGGGCCGCTTTTATCGGCCTGCCTCCCACGAGAGGAGGCCTTAACGCGCGCACGTAACGATAAGCGGTGCAAGGTTGCGCGTGCTGGCCGCGAGGAACGGCCGGCGATCAATTAAGATCGATCGCGATACTTTAATAAGTATTGTATTCCGACTATCCTTAATATCTCGCTTAGTCGTAAGTAGTTATCTCATTAGAGTCGCGAAATATTTATTACCGCTATTTATTATTAGGGGATATACGCATTAAGCGTATTCAGAATTACAAATGCCGAGGTATTTCTTCGATTTTATAATAATTTGTACACCAGAGATTTTGAAGAGATTTTTACAAAACTCGTTTCTTTTTTTTTAATTTATGTTGTTAATATCGATGTTAATTATATTTTTTTCCCTCCCTTTGGGGAGACTTGTGCATGATAGAATCTACTGTGATTTTTATTACTAGGAGTAATCAACGTTTCGTTATCGTGAAATAAATATTCGGCTTGTGGAATCGATACGAAGCATTAATGATCATGGAACTGGTGATTTAAAGTATAATTATTGTCCAGAGCAGATAACTGATTCGCGATATTTTCATGCCGCAGATAAGGAAAAGTGGATCACACATAGATCGTGACGTGAGATTGCTACGAGAAGGCGCACGTGAGATTAATTTTCTCATATCGGTATCGTACGCTAGACTTATGGAGATTGCAACGTGTGGGAGAAGACATTTCTTTTTTTTTCGTCCTATTATTTCATCCGTTTTCATACATATGTGTAATATATGCGTGAATAACATACGCTGCATTAAAAATAGCACGAGAGAATAATTTAACAATTAATTATATGATATACTCTCTCTCTCTCTCTCTTTCTTTCACATGTCAGTAAATTAAAGAGCTTAATTCACATTTTATATAAGTAAATTCCTTAATTAAATATTTTAATTTAATTTTTATCATCTTAATTTATTACTCGTTTTATTTTTATTTCATCAAATCAATTTTTGTTCAGTGAAGTCACACATATGGTTCTAGTCTGCGGCTCGAGTGTCCCTCGAGTCAACCACACCGTATTCAAGTACGTTTATTGTAGGTCTTCGCGTCTAGCCACTTGGAAGGGACGCAAGTTTACGCGCCATCGGCGAGCTCTATTTCGGTGAATGCACGCGGAAACGTAATCTCGGGCATAAACATCGAGCGCCCTATCGCGTCTCTCGCGTGACACCAAGTGCGAATATAATCTAAAAGCCTACGTACGTACGTGCATACTCGGGATCGAATCGCCTCGGTAATCATTATCCGCCATTTTATCGGGCACGGACCATCTGCGGACGCGCGTTATCCGCGACCTAACGTATGTGTACGCGTTGCCCTTATCGTCGCGAATGCCTACGTATGTGTACGCTATACGTGCTGGACGTTTCTATTATCGCGGATGCGAATCGTCGTGTCCGTTTCCACCTTCTTCCGCCTATTCGTCCCATCTTGATGCATCGTGATCGCTTCGTACGAACGAAAATGAATTTTTCCCGAGGGATAGATCTCGATATCGTATATCGAGCATAAGTTCAGCGAACACATGATTCGAATTTGGCGCAGACAATTGTAATTTTAAAGTGCATGTTACTGATAAAAATAGTTTTTTTTTTATTTTTCTAGTAAAGTGAATGCATTGATTCTTTTTAAAGTAATTTGCATAGTTAAAATTCATTATATTTTACATGTGTCAAATGTCATTCGTAAAACTGTCAAATACGAGATCAGACATATCTGAGTTATTATTTAAGATTCAGCAAGTTTCCAATAGGAGAATCGAAAAGTTTTGTCTTCTCATTTTGTGATATCTCGAATTCAAATTTTATCAGATATATAACTACATTTCCTTCAATTTTAATATTTCTTAATAATAAAAAAAAATCTAGCATATGTATATATTATATAAAATTTATATAAAATTTATAATTAAAATCTAATATTATATAAATAAATAAATAACAATATTATATAAATTAAATTTAATATTTTTTAATTTTTTTAAATCCGAAATAGCCTTATATGAGATAATATTCCTGAAACTGATCCAGATATAATTCGCTTCTTCTCTCTCTCCCCTTTATATGCGAGCAATATGCATAATACCCTAAGGGACAAAGTATCCGCGTGGGTTTATGGCAATTCCATTTTTGCGTCGCGTATTGCGTTACATTTATCTCCCCAGGTCCCGATAGAAATATTGGGGAACCACGCATGATTTACAGCGACCATTATTATTTCGCATTTACCACTCTCGCGCTACAGATATCCGCGCGAGTTAACCGCGCGCGTTGCGAAAAAAGATCCGGGAATTTATGCCGGCATTTTATTAAGGCTAATACGCGAGGGGCGGCACTAGGTTCGACAATAAAGGAATATTACTTGCGCACCACGATGGCCGATCCGATGTAATCTACGCAACATTTCAAAGACCTTCTCGCGGACTATCCGTTATGCGTGCCCACGCAAAGTACGCGAAAATAATCCCCGCGGATCGGGTCGAGAAAAGTTCGAGAGGGTTTACGAGCAATGTTACGTCGGATTTCGTGGCAGATGCTTCTCGATCGGATCCGATTCGGATCTTGATCGCGATCTTCTCCCGCTGGGATACTCGTTTGTCTGCTCGTTGACCTAATCCGCGAACCTCATTTTCATAAACGAGCACGTATACATATGGTATATACATTCACGGCGCATCATGAATATCTTCCCTCGAAGGCATTTTCAAAACAAACATATCAATGTCTGCATATTGCATAATGTACATTACGATTGTTTGTAATTCGAGGAAGCAGCAATGGCCCGGCGCAATATCTGGTCTCGTATTTTACGGTTTGACAGTTGACATTTGAAAAGACAGTTGGCATGCAAAATTAATGAATTTCGACTTCGATGATTGCAATAATTATTCCGAACAAATAAATATAAAAAAGAAGCGATACAATTCATTTCCTGTAAAAAAAATGCATATAATTAGCAGCTATTATTATTATAAGGATGTTTGCATGTATAATCCCAGCAAAAAGTAGCTGAAAATCAATATTGACAAATATATCCACTTTTGGTGTATTTTGAGTAAGAAATTGTGTGGAATATTACAACTTGATCTTAGTTACAGTGTAGAGATGTATTTTTTAATATTTATTGCGTTTTTACTGAAATATTCCGAATTTTGTTAATCGAAATGATTAACTTTTGGCAGAGAATTTCGTCTTGTGACAGATACATGGCTAACTTCATTGAATTATATTTAATATCTTTTTAACCAGTTAGTACTTGTATAATAAATTATTTGACCAAATATTTCCTCTGTATCTAAACTTTTGCAAATTTTAAACAAATTTTGAATATTATTTCCATGTGTTTTTGTCATTTGAATCGATGTGGTTATAAGTTTCCCATAAGAACACATTTTAATTCGGTACAAATTAAAATCCTTATAACTTGTGAACGCTTTAGTGAATCGATTTAAAAATTGTACTGAAGATTCTAAACATATGTAAGGACATTCTGTACAATTTTCATTAAATTCTCAATATTTTGAAAATAAGTACAAAACATCCTTAACAACATATTTATTATTAACAGCATATAACATATTTGTCTAGATTTGACTGCGATTTCAACGTAATAAATGTTGAAAAACGAATAAGTAATTATATAAAATGGAATATCTCTGATTTCGTATAAAGTTATAAATGTCTCGTTCCTCTTTCGAGAAATCGCAGATTAAAAAGACTTAAAAGTCAAGACTCGTGTATATAAATCGAAGCGCCCGACGGTCACATCTATGTAAGAGTAAGCGTATATCCCGCTCGTAAAATTCAAGCGAGCGTGCATGAAGAATTCCGCACCACCTGTGGAAAATAATCCCATCGAGGATGTTTCTCTCCGGCATGTGCAAACACGCGACTCCGGAAAAATCCCCGTCATGAAGACACGTATAAGTGCACAGGAACACTCTCGGCGGGGATCTCGGAGAGATCCCCGTTAATCTCGTCGTTACTCGGACGGTCTCGCGATATCCGCGCATGAAAGTTTTATCGCCGTAATGTATTCGCGACGTTCACGAAGGGAGGATCCGAAGTCAAGGTCGCGATTTCCGTTCCATCTTGGGCGAGGGAGCGACACGACGTCGACAAATCGTCGCCGCGCGGCCGGGTAATGAGAGAATATACACCAGCCCGGGGATATTGTGATGTAAATTTCGCGTACGTTGAAAGGGAACGAATCGGACACGACGTGCTGGCTAATTAAAACCGCGATTTGGATCCGCGAGATTTCTTTGAATAAACGTGCGCTCGATTATATGGCCCGTGAGGTCACAGGAAGTTCGCTTGTTAGATAGAGCCGGACAGTTCAATTTAAATTCTCGCACGAAAATTGACGCTATCGAACGTTCGAACGAAGGGAATTCGATTAAACTAGACTTAAATGTTTATAAGTTTTTGTGGAAAGAGGGTAATAATTTTTTGAAAGAGGGTATAAGTTTTTGTGTGAAAGAGGGTAATAATTTATACGCACGAGATGGACGCTTTTCATGAATCGATATGAATCATGTCGAATAATTTAATACGAGAATGTTAGAAATGCTTGTATTACATTGGAAATGACACAGCGAGAACGAACAATAATAATGACGATGATGCAGCGAGCTACTACGAGCAACCTAGACATCGATCGATCGTTCGTAGAACTCTCGCTGAAGACGCCTTAGCCTAATATTTTGAGCACGATGCAAGTAATTGATCCGCTAAAACTATTTTAAACCCTCAAAGAGCTTAACTTTTATGATCGATAAAAAGTTTTACGATGAAATATCTCCTTCAACGTATAATATTATACAATATTAATTTAAACAGCCGCGAAAAAGATAATACAAATTATAATTATTTGGAGAAAACTTTTATAGAATTTTTAGAAATTTATCTCGAATCCATCTTGTAAAAGAGAGTCAAACTAACAAAATTATATTGCTTATGAATGAAAGACAGGAGGATCTGATGGATCGAGTCAATCAGGTTCAAAAGTATCGTGAGAATAAATGAGGTGCCCGAAGTAAATCCTGACATCCTTATTTCGTCAGCTCGATTTTTTCGTTAGAATGTATCTGACTACGATATTGAGAAGATTGAGCAAGGGGAGTCGCCAAGATTGGCCAGGCAGCGATCGGTTGGACATAGGGAGTCGCCAGGTACACGGTAGGTCCGCTCACGATCGGCACAGCTACTTCGAGCTTGGCGTCGCGATGAATCTGGGTCTTGCTCTGGCTGGAGTAGGCGGTGACCGGTGCTTCTTCCTTGATGACAGTCGGAATCGCTGGCACCGGGGTCTTGACAATCGCCAATGGCACCGCGTCGAGCTTCACGGCGTTCTTGGGATTCGGACCCTCCAGCCCGAGACTCTTGTGAAGCTGGATTCGATTCTCGTTGTAATCGGGAAGAGTGGGCAGAACTGGAAGTGGTCCGAGATTGATCGCGGTTATCGTCGATGTTTCTGCTTGGATCGCGTCTTTAGCGAGCTTCTCCGACGTCTCGGCGCGAAGATCGTCGTGCACTTGAACTCGACTTTGATGGGAGACCGCCAGAGGCACTTGACTTGGAAGGACCACCGTCTCGTAAGCTGGTGCCGACAGAACTCCGATGGTCTCGACGGGTTGGACGGCCTTCAAGCGAACGTTATCGTGAATATCGACGCGGTTCTGAGAGGAAGTCGCCGCCCCGATCAATCTCGGGAGTAGAACCGAGTCCGAGAGTCCGATGACAGGCGCGATGACGGATGCCGCGGCGCCGTGATTAGCCTGATCGGCGTCCGCCTTTTTCTCCTGCGCTGGAAGCTCGTGAGAACTCTTGGGTGAGGCGTTCGCCGAGTCTTGGGAACTTGAATTTTCTACCTGATCTTGATTATCGGTCGCTGCCTCGACGCTGCGCTTCCTGCGACTCGTGTGCTCCGCCTCCTCTCCAGCGGTTCTAGTCTTCGCGTCTTCCTGTAGGACGTTTTTGCTTAACAGGACCGGCTCGTCTGTCGGCAGATTCGTCGCCGCGACGCGGAAGCCACCCTCGTCGGCGACGTAGAAGACGGATTGCAGGATACCGTGTGCATCTATGTAGCTGTAGGAGCCACGCGTGACCCCGTCGAGACCCCGGACTTCCTCCTTCGCGGACGGGCCGCCGGCGTAACTGTATGCGTGCACCCCAGTGCGCGTGTCCTGCGACTGATGGTACACCGGAAGCGGATTCGCCAGATAGGCATAGGGCAGCAGGGTCAGCTGCGCGCTTGTCGCCACGCTGAGGATCGCGAAAACTGGAATCTACGAGGGAAGAGATTCTTATTCTCGCGGCAAATACGCGGAAATCGTCGACATTGAAATAAAAGTACTAGTGACTTTCAATATACCGTTTTCCTAGTTTAATCTGTTTTATTACCCTTTAATCGCGATATTAATTCGACTTCATCTTGTCTAATTGTTTAATCAAAAGATCTTGTATATTAAAGAAAAATTCAAATATTTAAATTTTATAATCCATCTAATTCTATCTACAAACTTTATCGACTTGAATTTTTGTCTTTCAAAATTTAATTTCGTTGCTAAAATTTTATAATCTATTTAATTCTGTTTATAAATATTCTTCGACTTGAATTTTCCTGCTTCTCAAAATTTAATTTCTTTGTCAATCATATTATTTTCTTTCTCATTTATTCTTTAATAAATAAATAAATAATCTAATCAGGATTTAAGTTCTCTTCAGAAAGAACGCAGTCTCCTTCCGAGTAAAATTGTAGAGTGATATTTTTTACTTGTTCTTTCTGTATTAATGAGTTTATTACGTTTACCATTAACAATCCGACGTCCTCACAATCATTTCAGGATTAAAGAATGATCTCGGCTTCGCTTCTCGCGAGCGATGTCCCGTTAATCGAGGTCCGACAGCCGCGAAGAGACAACAATACGCAACAGAACAGTATGATATTCGTTGCACGCACGTTTGTACGCTTCGCGTGGCAGAAAGTTCGGTTGGATGCGCTTTATCTAGAGCGCACGCGAGAACAATGCGCTCGTCCTCGGGACTCATCTCAAATGCGATCGTCGCGATAGTGGATTTATTTGCGCAACTACCGACTACCGTCGTGCATTTTTTCGGATTTGCCTTTTCAAGAGCCGCATCGGGAATTTTAGAGTATCTCCTCCGGGAGATAGATGAGAGCAGACGCTTCTCGCGGCGAAATGTTCAACGACGAATTTTATTCTCGATATCAGTAAACGCAGGGACAGCACGTGTGAAATCGGAAGGGAAGAGGGAATGAGCTTATATATTTGCATGAGCCTCTCAAGCCAGCCTCTCTTTACGATCCAATAAGGTCTGAAGAAGTGACGACAGACACCAGAGAAAAGAGCGCGATCGGCCCTTTATGCGTCAAGTGGCAAGTCGAAAAAAAGTCAACGACTCTGATCTACATTTTCATTTTAAACCAGTCGATGTGACGAGTCTCATGGCTGACAATCGGATCAGAAGACAAATTCTTCTGTCTGCAAATTTCTAAGCGCAATTTGTTAAAAAAATTGGGACGGAAGAAACAAATACGATAAAATAAACTGACAAAATGTAATAACTAAATCTCTCCTACTGTACAAAAAAAATAACAATAATTGAAAAATTTATTTTAATTAAATTAAATAAAATTAAAAAATTATTCTAACATGTTATTTTCAAAAAATAACATGTTACGTTAATATTATTCATAAATATCACTGTTAAGTGAATAATTAAACAAAATTATGAAACAAGATGAAAACATCGAAACGTGGAATTAAAAAAAATTTTATACAAATTAATAATAAAAAATTTGAAATCGCTACATTGCATATATTAGTTTACATGCTTGAAAAACAAAATGACTGTTGGTGTCTGTGTTCACATTTAAATAAGCAACATTAAAATTGAATTCTTCGAAAGTGTTATGCTATGTGTAAAGTATAATGTTTACAGTACCCAATGATTTAAATCACTATAAACGTTAAATAAACAGCCGTAAAACAGTTGTAGCATGCTGGCTCCTGCAAAGCTGACTAGAAAAAATTCGTGTAGCGAAAAACAGACGAGTTCTATCCGAGGTGTTGGATAAGAGTGCCATTTAGCGAGAAGGCTTGGTCGCCATAAAACGTGCAGTGATCGCACTCTTGCGAACCGTGAATTTTACACGCGCGCGCGTGCATTTTTCAACGCTTTTATATCTCGACAAAAAGTAAGTAGCCCGGCAAGCGTAGCGCAACCCTTGCAAATAAATTGTAAGGCCCACTCGTATATATCACTCTCGTGGACGTTCACTTCCCACCGTTTAATAACATCAATTGTAATAAAAACCTCTTTCCGCTTCTAACATCCCACATAATAGTTAAAAATAATTTTATAATTTATCGTGACTTTACGTAGGACTTGAAGTATAAGAATTTAAATATTAATTTAATAATTAATTTATTATTATTAATCAACAAAGAGAGAAAGAATTAGTTTCTATAACTAATTAAATTCGATTTAATTAAGTAAAACTTAATTCGCGTTACGTTAAGTAAAACTTAATTCGTGTTAAGAATTAATTTTTTAATCCACACAATATATATGAAACATATATGGTTTATCATAATTAATTGTTTACTTGACCGACTTTCATTTTTCGAAAACTTAAAAAGTAGAAATCATGAAAGACGAAATTATATATGAGATGAGAAAATTGAGTAGAGAAGATTTTGGCTTAAGATTTGACTTAAAAAGACTTTAGGGATTGAAGAAAAAGCTGGACAAATTGAGCTTACCAATGTCTGCATCATGCTTGATGTGTTTCGGCCGACCTCCTTACTGGCTGAAGGACTGTCCAAGCTATGCACCTTGCGATCTGGTTTTGACTTATATATGCGTCGCGAGCCGCACGAGATGTCTTTGAACCAGGAACCTGAAGAAATGTCGAAGGACAAGGCGGATCCGCTCGCCATGGAGACAGGATACGTCGATCCCGGATTGCATCGGTTGATCCTCAGGTTCTCGTGGTCACCTCGTCGCCCACCATGCCGTCGTCATTTCATTCGAGCGACTCGTAAAGGCGTCAGAGAAGTCATCGTACCGGATTCAATGTTTATTTTTCTTCATAGAATATATACATTTTAATATAAATTTGCATTTTCTCAACATCTCTAAAAAAATTCAAGCATTATTTAAAAAAATTACTATTAAAAATTCAAATTTCTGAAATTAAAAATATATATTATATTAAAATTATTTTTAAATTAATGATAAGAGATAACACTTCAATATAAATGTGAAAATAATTATTGAACTGAAAATATTTATAAATACAAAAGTTATCATTAAAGAAAAATTTATTAAATATGTAAATAGTAAGTATTCTAAGTATTAAAAAACCTATTATTCCATACTCGATTAAAAATTTTAAAGCTCACTCTTTCTTAAAAAAAATTATCAATATTACAAAAACTCTGAAATTAATTCAAATTCCTTTTTAATAAGATCCATTTACCTAATTCAGCCAAAATTCTAATCAAACATATAAAATATAATAAACACAATTCTATAATGTCATATATCTATTATTAGAAGAAATATAATTTTTATTTTCATTATATGTACTACATTTTTATATTTTAATCTCTTAATTTATCACAGTTTGCGTGTGTGCTCATTCTTTCATTTATTTATTTCTAAAAGAAGCACTTTGTAATCAGTCAAAAAAGCCGATAATTTGTTTGGTCTCAAAAACAAAAAAACCGTTAACAATAGTAAACATTTAATTCTTCGCAATCCTCGATAGACTAATTATCGTAATTAACGTAAGAAGTGAAAGTTGAATGAAGAGAGAACATTGAGAAAATATTCGATTTATTCGAGGTCGTTCAATGATCCCAATCGCGTAGAATTTCTCGGTCGTAACACGAGCCCTTTTCTCTGGCTTCGTACACCAGAGGCTACATTCGATCTCGGATCGTTTAATTCGCAACATTGTAATGCATTTTAATGAGATTCCTATTCCAAGACTCTTGTTCCGGTTATAGTAAATTCTACAGCTCATAATAATTAAAACAATGTAAAGATGCGAGAGAAAAATGATTCAAAAGATGGTTCACCGCGCCGTTTCTCTCTTAAAAGTTTGTATCGCCTGGGGAGATACTTTTGCGATGAAATCTTTTGAAAAGTGGTTTCATTATTTTACGGACGAGTAAATTCACATTCATATTATTAATATAACGTTACCATTATAAGACAAAAAATTGCTACGATGGTTGGACGACATCAAGGCCGTCCGCTCTCGCCCGCAGTGTAACATCGTTTCGTTTTTACGTTTTATAAATACGTACCGACATGTACTCGTTTTGTGTGAAATGAAGCTTGTTCTTTAAGTTTAATAAAGCGTGTTTAATAAAGCGTACATTATTGAACCAAAATTCATTCATATCATAAGTTTGCAGGAACAGGATCAAGTAACATGCATTTAATTGTCTTCAAGATGCGCCAGGAGGAGGAGACTAAAATCTGATCTACTACTTATTGCTTCTTTATTTCTACCGAAAAATTCCGTAATTAATCAATTATGTATGCGCCAAATATGTTTACAATTTATCGATTAAAAAAATTAATTTTTATCTTTCTGATGCTTGCACAATTATTCTATTAATAAATTATTATATATATATATATATATATATATATATATATATATATATATATAATAACTAGAGTTTTAGTTATCTTATTATTTATTATTTGTATAACTATATATAATTTATTTAATTATGTAATTGTATTATACAGTTTAAAATTAAATACATTATTTACAATTATATACAATTATTAATTAAATTAATAAAGTATTAATTAATAAGTATTAATTATTAATTAATAAAGTACACACAAATATTAATATTAATTAATTACTTAATTAATATTTTTTCATTAAAAAGATCAATTTATGCAAACATCAGATAAAGAAACAAAAATATAAAAAAATTTAAAACACAAAATGTCTTGTTATATACATTATTTTCTTTTATAAGTGATTATTAATTCCTCGACATAATTACGATTTATAAATAGAAGATCGTTGAAATCTAATAATCGCAAGACAATCATCTACTATTTTTCTCTCGCGAGTAATTCGATTGGCCTTGATCAGGATCGCGACACGTTCATGTTCAAGTTCACAGCGAAATTGTTCGCCTGTCACGGTTTTTTTATCCCTTTTTCCCGGGCCGCAGACCGCAGACGTCCAGGAATTCTTCCCCTGGCACAATAACATCACCTGACCCTCGTCCTTGGCGATGCTGGCAATTGCGATGACCCGGACTCGCGAGCATACCTCTAACGAGTATTATAATGACATAAAGGGTTGGCGCGAGGGATCAACCTGTTCACCGCGCGACGCGTAAACCCGAGATCGCGCGAACATTTGCATATCCGGTTTCTCTGAAAGCAACACGGGCACGGAATTTTAAATGCGATCGATAAATTGCATCGTAATGGATTACGCGAAATATATGCGAATTGCAACGCTTATTATGAGCAATAATTGGGCAAAATTATCCGTGATGTCATCAATTAGTTATATCATCGATTTTTATCAGATACATTGATATCATTATTAATCCGTATTGTACAATACAAATGATTGCTTTCAGGAAGAAATGTTAATTAAACTCTTAAATCTAATATATATCATATTAAAAATACATTAATCTAAAAATTTAATACATATGTATATAAAATTATAAATCACGTACACCGTATGTAAAATATTTGTACCTAATCTCAATATCATGAAAGATAAAAATTTTTCAACAAGAATATATCAGAATTTTTAATTTAATAAGAGTTCTATTTTTTATCTGTAATTCAGTCTTAAAAATCACATAAAGATAAAAAAAATATATTCTCTATAAAAATTTGACAAGTCACTTTTAAGATTTCAAAAATGTGCTAAAATCTTCGAATTAGATCTTTTATAATTTAATCACGTTAATTCTGTTTTCATATTCAGTCTCTCTTTAAAGAAAATCGTTCCGATGAGAATAATCTTTCGCGAATCTAGCATTTAATTTCGAACTTTGCGGAAATTTCTCGTTCTTCTGATCCCATCGGCGGTATCACAATGAAAATATCGGAATAGAAGAAAACGTAGGCGGATATAATAGCATCCACAGAATATCGCGTTCGATCTCGGCTTGGTACTCGAGGGTTTTTTGTTATGCCACCCTAGTGCACAAACGCGATATAAATAGGAACGTTACGATAAGCAGGAAATACAACTTCCATAATACGATGCGCGGTCAGTTACCTTCACCGGTGTTATTCTGAATTTTATAAACAGCACGTGCAACGGCCTTTAATTCACGCCACGTTTGTTCCACGCGTCAATTTAGAGTGAATTTTTAATCTTAAATTCCTTTAAGGAGAGCGCGATCATACTCGAGAAGCTCTAACGACCCGGATGTAGCCTTTAGAACTCTCACGGGACGCATTTATTGCCAATTTCTAAGGATCTCGCGTTTCCTCATTCCACCCACAACGTGGGGTACCGTTTCGCGGGACAGATCCGACGACCAGGACACGCCTCCTTTTCGAGCGCTAGGTAGGTAACGGCGGCCCGTGACCTTTCAGGTGATTCTGTCCGCTTCCGGTCATCGTCCGCACCGCGGTCGCGAGGTGACTGTCGGCTGGAACGTGGGCGCGATATCTTAGAATATCTCGTCCGCACTCGCCGGTGATCTCGTGTTCGCAGGATCCGTCGTCTATTTGCTTCTTCATCATTATACGCTACCAGCGGCATTAGCAGCAGCAGCAGCAACAGCAACAGCAGCAGCATCAGCAACACGTGGGAGAGAGGGACGTCATCGGTACCTGTAGGCGAGAAGAGCCGCGAAAGCGTGGATAATCAGAGAATAGGCTCCCGCGTGTCGATGTGAGCGGCGAAGGCCGGGAAGAGCGCGATGATGAGAAGAAAAATGAGAGAGGTTGAGGGGAAGAGATCGCGCAGGGAGAGGAGGACGGAATACGGGAGAGACGATAATGGCCGGACCGTGAACACGGTCGGCAGAAACATTCGATTATACTCGCGCTCGCTCACGCTGCTCTCCTCGCGTATCGTAGGTCAAGGCACCTCTTATTTCCTTAACCTTTTGCGGCTCGGTGTGACTTCAAAGTAACGCACCGGCCGACGCTTTTTCCTTTTCTCTCCCTCTCGTTGATCTTTTTCCATCGCAACAATATACGGGACCTCATCTCATCTCATCTCGCGATTACAAAATTATGATGATCTCCGCAACGTTATTACATGTGTATTTGTCGAGATAGAATTGATATCAGAAGGATGAATTATTTGTACAATTGATTTTTTGTTTTATATAAACAATGTTTGTTTATTTAAAATTCTATAAAATAGAATATTCCTCATCAAAAACATGGAATTAATTTTTTCTGTCGATTTTCTTTCAATGCCATTTTCTTCACAAGTTATGACAAAGATAAAACTCCTCAGGAAGTTATTCCAAAAGTTAGTTATGTAATAACTTAAAAAGGAGGTTTAATTACCTATTCATATCTTTGAAGCCTAAAATGATTCTTTTATAATGACGAAAAGTTAAGGCGTTATATATATATAGTCTCGTAATTTTATCAGTTTTAACATATTATTTCAAGTTTTGACAAGGAATACTCTAATGACCAAATTCGTCAAATATTTTGTCATCTCAATGTTAACTATTATAATTCTATCTTTATCATTCTGTCATCGATGCAAAGTTACTCATGATGATTTATCATTTATCGTACGCAACATCGGATATCAATGGTATCTCTTACATGCGCAAAGAGAGATCATCAAGTCGCCGCCATTATCACTTGTTCCTCCTCCTTTTATAGATCCTGGCGGATCGACGCGAACGTTTAGAGTTATATCTCGATGGAACGACTCTTTAGAATTCCAACAAGATACACGCGTCCGCGGACAGTAAAATCCTCTCGCCATCTCCTCTTCTCTGTCTCTTCCCGCGGAAAAATCGCCGTTGATGGAAGCCCCGTATGCGAAGGACCACCACCCACGCAACTCGCAGCATCCTCCGCCACGAGATCCAGTCACATATTTGCGCAGGTCGCTTTACGTCGTAAACAACATAAACATAATGCAGTCGAGCCACGAATGAGCCACACCCGGTGCGTATATACACACTAACATACGCGTTATATGGTGTGTATTCGCATATGTATACATATCGCAGGACTCGACGCAAGATTATCACGCGACATCGCTTTTCGCAGTGATCGAAAAATGCCGGCGGATAAAATAGATAAATAAACGCCTGATAAATTTCATAAGCCACTAAGTAGCCCTTTATCGTGTATATTTAAATTAAAACGATTGTACAACCAAAAGGCGTGTATACTGGAGGCTTGGTGTGACTGATGAACCGGTCCACCAATTGCAAGAGGCGCTAAACGATAAACGATGATTCTTGCTTTTTTCCGATTGTAGGCTTTTTTAATAACTAAACAACACTCGACATTGAAGGATAATATATGTACAGGCTGATCTTTAAGTACATTCCAAAAATTATAAAAGTATTAATTTCTTAGGTGATTTTCCGAAGAAAAATTTATATATACTTTTGTTCATAAAGACTTAGTAAAAAAAATTATATATTCTTACAATCTTGAAGACAATTCTAAATTCATTTTTTTGAAACTTATTGTGTATTAGTGATAGTTACTGGGTTAATGTCTTATAATTGAGAAATTCTGATATCATCAATGATATATAAGTAAGATTATTGAGATCGGATTTTTTGACAGAAAAAAAACTCGAAATATTAAAAATATTTTTTTTATTGAATACCTTGTATCTTTGGAACTAAATCATTTATAACACAAAAACGTATATAAATTTTTCTTCCTAAAATTATATCTAAGGAAATACTTTTTAATTTTTGGTACTTAAAAATAACTCTATATAATATATGTATCTAATGTAATAAGTGTATGTATGTGTGTACATTTATATATAGATATTATATACATATATAGAGTACACTTTTAAACAAATAGGCAACAAATGAATTTGTATATTATACATAATATACAAATAACGTATATATACCTTTCATATTATTTATTTCTCAATCAGAGCTATAAATCCTCGGGTTCAACTGTTATATATATAATTTCTCCTTTTCTTAAAATTTGGAATTTTATTGGTCCTGGTTGTTCTAAAATCTTATAAATATTACTTGAATTTGTCACAGGATTGCCATTGGCATGAGTCACTATATCTCCAGGCTGCAATCCAGCACTGTAAATAATAAGATAATTTTAAAAGTTTTCGATATTAACATATTTTTATATATATTTCACATTACAATATGTTGGTATAATTTTTTCAACATTAAATATTATTGTAATCAAATGTTTTTATTTTATTTTATTTATAATTTATTTTGTTATAATTTATTTATGTCTCAAAGTTTATTTGAATATTGTCATATTATCAATTTTTATATGTATTTTTTCATTTGTATGTTTTTTCTTGTTATCTATTTTATCTATGTATTTTGTTATCTATTATTTGGTTCTTAGTTTATAAAAAACTTGGTTCTTAGTTTATAAAAAAACAATTTTAGTAACTTGTTACTAAAATTTCATATTATTTTTTGATATATACGTATATTTTTAAAAACTCGATTTTTAAATTAATTAATAAATTCTCGTATGATAACTTAAAGTCATAATAGGGAAATTTTTTATACTTACTTATGAGCTGGAGATTTAAGCATTACTTTCCATACAAGAACTCCATGCCTGACATTCATATATTCTTTATATTGTTGCATTTCAAGTAAGGTGTCTGGCATCAAAGTTTGCATTGTAATGCCTACATATCTTCTCCTAGGTACTTGTTGAGACGTCACGCCTGCAAAAATAATCTCTTCCTTAAAAATAATATCTTCCTTACATTACATTGATGGAGTAAAAAAATATTTCACATTACCTTTGGTTTTCTTTCGTAATTCCACTTTTTTCAAGAATTCTTTTGCATAATCTATAGGTATGGCAAATGAAATTCCAGGTGTTACTTTCATTGCATTTATCCCTATTGCTTCCCCATTTAAATTTACTAACGGTCCACCCGAATTTCCAAACTAGAAAAAAGTTTAATTGTTAAAGATAAAAGATCTAGATAAAATATCTAGTATTTATAATAAAACGAACAATTATTGAAAACTAACAGTAATCGCTGCATCCGTTTGAATGTATTCCATACGTGGATTAGGTAGGCCAAGTTCTTCACTTTGTCTGTTTGCACTGCTTACTACTCCACTTGTTATAGTGTTGCTAAGAGCTAGTGGAGAACCAATAGCCACTACAAATTCTCCTGGCCTGATATTGGCCGAACAACCAAGCTTCATTACAGGCAGATTGGTCTATGCAATCAAGTAATACATAAATTAGTAATTGCAATAATATATAAAAGCAAACAATTGTAATAAAGTTAACAATTGTATAATAGATATTTCAATAAATAAAATTTATATATTCATTACATATACCTTATTTATTCGCACAGTGGCTAGATCGCTTTGCAAGTCAACATCTTCTATTACACCAGTGTATATACTACCGTCATGAAGCCGCACCTGCAAGAAAATAAGAGGCACACAATAATTTGAAACAGAATAACAAATCAACACTTATAATAAATAATATGAATTTTATCAAATCAAACTTTCAAATATAATAATTAAATAAAATTAAATACATAAATTTAAACACATAAGATTCAAAATACTTATAAGGTGTAAACAATTATTTGTTACTTGTGACAGGATATTTAGAAAGGATAATGGGACTCCCACAGGACTCACATTTACCTTGACTGTCGTATTGGGTTTATTTACTACAACATGAGCATTTGTTAGTATTAAACCATCCTGACTAACAATAAATCCTGATCCATTACTAGTGGTAGCTGGTTTCCCAGTAAAGAAGTCTATCCTAATGCATAAAAAAGAAAAAACATCAATTAGTATGTGTTTGTCATAGATATATTAGATATATAAATAAGTTTTTCACTATTTTTGATAAAATTGTATGTTTATTAACAAATTATATATATGTGTACAATAATCATTTATAAAAATAATCGCCATCATTTTTCAGTACCTTTTTCATCCTTAAATTATAGATTTTAAATTGATAGGAAGCCTGATCATTAAAATGCATATAATCTTTTTTATAAAGAATCTTTTTTTTTTTAATTTTTTACTCAAATGAAGTAACTGATGACAATAGCAATCTGCAATTCTGTTCCGTCAAGTTCAAATACTTCATAATAAATCACTCATTTATCTTGCTTGGCATCATATGATAAAATTGATCAAAGGTACACTAATGGAACTTAGGTGGCAATTCTTCTTCTTTCACTCTGACATATTCACATAGCATCTTCAAACTATTATTTATTCCAATCGATAAAGCACACCTTGTCTGACATAAAATTTAAAAATATTAAGAAAATAAGAAAATGGCTTGATGAATTGATTGCAAAATGTTCAAACTTCCTATCAACCTGGAAGCTATAGAAAAATGATGGGGATTACTTCCGTGATTAAATTACATAATGTGTAATCAGTATTCATATTTACATCCTGTTGTCCTTGATCTCGATGTAAACAACGGATGGCGCAGATATTTCCACCACGTCCGCTATAAAATTGTACTTATCCCTGTTCTGACCATGGGACGGTGGCAATGAAATGGCATGAATGACAGGACAATTAGGGACGGCCAGAGTTTCGATTCTCTGCCGTATGTCATCTTTCCACTTATACAAGACATAGCCGAGACCTACCGCCGAGATAAGCGCGGTACAGGTTAAGAACACCCTCGGTTTCCTGTCGAGCACCCTTCCACCCTGATGCTGATGCGAATGGAACACCCGGATCCTCGCTTCGCTTCGCTCGGCGAGCACGATCGTCGCGAGTCGCGATGACAATTTCGAGCTGTCTCTCGCCAAAAACGTCAAGCGCGACAAGGGGGAGGCCATCCTTCAAATCCCAGCACGAGCTGAACAGAAGTCGAAAATCTTGCTGGATTTCGAATGCGCGCGGACGCCCATCTTCATCAGGGATTTTCCAAGGGAAAGTATTCTCGATGATTTGCATAAACTTGAACTTGGAGCGATTTTGAATCCTTGTGCCCGATCGTTGGAGTTGGAGAAGCAGGGGCTGCCTTTTGGCAAATTTCGCGCGATTCCTTCGCATCTTCAAGCCGATTGGCTAAAATTCAAATCTTCGATAGCTGGCTGCGCTGATTCGATAAACTTGTTAGAATACATAAAAGTAGACTTTTTTAAACAAGAAACATTTCTTTTCAATATGCTATGAATAATTAATAAATAAAAAAATTGATACAAAGATTAATATAAAACTAGTTCATATACAATTAGAAACAAGCAAATCACTAATTATAGATAAAGACATTCTGAAATTTAGATTAAAATATTTATATACATTTATGAACATTTTTTTAATGAAATTTTTGTTAAATATTTCATAGAACTTTATGTTTCCAAAAATTCTGTTTTTCATATCTTTGAATCTTTATATTCGAAATTTCTATTAAATATTTAGATTTCCATTCATGATACAATATTCTACTAAATACGAAAATTCTATAATTGTGCAAATAATAGTAAATGATATTTAATAAGAAACTGTTTATATTATTGCAAAGCTATAATTTCCAGCTTTCTTGATCGGATAAGATTGAATAACAAATATGGAATGGAAATTTAATACTTATTATACATAAACACATAATATAAATTTGCATTTCTTTTCTTCATTTTATTTATCATTTTTTTATTCTTGAGAATTTCTTTTTAGTCTGTTTTAATTTTAAAACTTTCTTTCTATTAATGGGAACATTTTGTTTAATAACTTCTTTTGAATGTTCGATTTTACTCTTTTTAGCTAAAGATTTCTTAAATTCATTTTCTGCTTTGCGTTTCTCAACTCTTTTATCTTTCTTTACATCTGTCTTAGTTATGCTCTCACTAGAGAGTAAATTGAGACATTCTTTTTCAGTATGACCTATAAATAATTTAATAAAGTATTTAAATTACTTAGCAGGAGTAACAATTAGAAATATTAGAAATATATATTGATACGTGATATATATGAAATACACATTGAAATATATATTGATACATACCTAATTCATTACATTTAAAACATTTTCCTATAATATTTGGAATTTGGCCACATGTATGTTTCTCTAACATACATCTTTTACATGTTTTACAATGCCTCCAAGTAGGCTTTACACATCGTTTACATATTTTACAGTGTTTATATGTATGACCATTTTTAGAAGTACATTCCTTGCATTTCTTACAATGCTTATTTTCACTAGACACCCATTTTTCACAATCTTTGCAAAATTTATATCCATCAGATATAGGAAGCTCCAGTAACTTTAATGGGATATTCGTGAAGATTCTTACTGGGGAACCAAGTTTTTTACCTTGTTTATCTGACACAAACAAAGGATGATTATCATAATCCACTTTATAATCAGACATTGTCAAATTTTTCAAGCCACCATCTATCGATGGTGGATTACTCTTTTCTCTCATTATATTTTCCATAAAATATGGAGAGATAAACATAATCTTCAAAGAATAATTATTATTATTTAATTCTTTATGCAGGTCAAATATTGTTTTTATTGTATAAGATATGGGTTCCAAACGACCTCCAAATGGAGGATCACATATTAAATAAGTATCCTTTCCTTCATTTTGAGTGAGAAAATCTTTGAACACATTAATAGCATCTTTGTTAAAAAAGTGATGATTGAAAAGATTGTACCAACAATAATCCAGTGGTCCAAAAAAATTATGCTACAATTGTATATAAAAATTATATTAAAATATATGTATTAAAATTATTACTTACTAAAATGAATTATGAATTAATATAACAATTTACTTGTTATACTTACAAATCTTCCATCAAAGTCTAAGAGAAGAGAAGACATTTTGTCTATATAATGTTCAGTTACATATTCATGTATTCTTGGCGTTCCAATACAAAGAATCTGCTTAGCTCCAAGCTTTAAAAGCATCTTTGTTATGTCCTCTGTAGATTTCTTAGAAAATAAATATTGCGCTTCTTTCTTTGCATTATCTAGAGGTTTTAGAAGCTCTGTAGGATGATGCAATTGATGATCTGTTAAATTCTCTGCAATATCATGCTCAACATGCTTATCTTTTTCAGAACTGAAAATTAATCTCTCGCAATTATGGCAATAACATCTCATTATCACGGATTTTGCTTTGATCTCGTTAAAACGAATATACAATTTTTGATGAGGATAATGCTGAGTAAACTTTTTCTTTTCCTGTTCCCATATATTTTTGCGAGATTTGGACAGTTCTTGCCCATACTCTAAATAGAATCTGCATAATTTCCTGTCACGACAAGCAGAGCATGCATAAAATTTCTTTAATTCACCATCAACATATGTACCAAATAGCAATGTTGGTCCTATAAAAGATAATTTTTTTGAAAGAAATATAATTTCTGATATAAAAATTTCTCAATATTCACACAAATATGGGATAGTTACCATGAGGGCATTGTGGATGATTCTTGAGATCTCCCCATAAACACACTACACCACGTGTATCATCCATTTTATCATCATATATCAATAATTTATTATACTATTGTATGATTGTATTGTATTGTATGTATTGTAAAAGTTTAAATCCATATACCGGCTTCTTTACACATGCTATTTTTACCTGTTCTGTTTTTATTTCGCATCAAATGCGTTATATACGAGTTCCCAATTTTACTACCAGATGGCAAAAACAATTCTTATCTTTCGTGTAAAACAATTTGGCGCTAAATACAACTGCTTGATTTTGATAAAGTTGAATTAGTGATTTTAAATATTCATATTGAAATTAATTACGTTATAAACAAAATAAAAAATTTTATTATATCTTGAAGAATAAAATTTTTTATTAATTTCTTACTTCTCTAAAATTGAGTTTATCTTAGTATTTACCAAAAGAATTTATCTTTATAAATTTACAAAAGATTGGTCTACTTGAGAAATTTGAATAGAATTTAATTACACGCACAAGCCAAATGTGTTTTATTGTGATTATTTAGTCTACAAGTGCTATCAATGTTTACTGATGCAAATTTTCTTATTATAATTTCCTGGAAACAGCAGAATATGTGTAAGGCATATAGAGTCTCTACAAGCTCCACACAGGATTTTTCTAATTCGAGTTCTTATTTCACAAGAAATAGATGAACTTAAAAATTAATTGTAATATTTACGTACATATCTTAATTTTTATTTGTTATAAAAAGGAGAAAGATTTTAAAAATTATTTTGCTTTATAAGAATAAAAATAAAATATTTTTTTTAAATTGTCAATTTCGATAATTATTTCAATAATTCAAGATATCAGAACGTAAGTTCTTATCCATTCATCTATTTTTTACAAATTATTTATAATATCATAATTAAGTGTGCAACACACAGATTCGATAAAGTTGCATAAGGACCTCACATTGCAATAATCATTTAACTTAAATGATTATATAAAATTCAAATTTAAGATTTTTCTAAAACTTTTAAATTAATAATATTAATGTGAAACAAATTTTAAAATCTTTTAAGAGCGCATGTTAAAACAGTCTAGTTTCTTATCCTAAAGCATTGCTAAATGTTTTTCAGAATGTACATTTCTTAAACTCTGTTCATGAGTCCGACCTGTCTGCATTCTATAAGATTGTATCACAGACTATTGTTCACAGTCAAAAAGAATATTCGCTAAAAATACGAGTTTAGGATCACTATATAATGTTGATGCTTTTCCATAAATGAGTCGGACATCGGAATGAGATAATTATTTACATCAATGGGCAATGTAGTCATGTTACAACTCTTCTAAATAATAAATATAAGGTTTGCTTTATGTTTATTCTTTATAGAAGATTAGGTAAACTAATCTTCTTATATAATTGATTTTTACGTAAACGCAAAGGAAAACGTTTTTCGCATTGTTTTATAAGCATATCGCACTCGATTTAATACTGTATGTTTGTTATAGTTCTTAAAATAGTTCGTAACAATTATTGAAGCATCAAATAAAAATATTAATACACAAACGTGATTATAAATACATGAACTTGCTATATATTCAGTTCTCTTGTTATTATATGTTTAAATTATATCAAAATTATTTTGCACCACATTTACGAATTTCTTTTATAATTTAATCCTTTTAATAATGGACTTTTATTCAATAAAAACTTTTAATTTTTCTCTTTGTTATTTATCTTCTTCATTGTAAAACATATTTATATATTATTTAAAAAAATTCTAACATACATTTCTCAAAAAACTAACAGGAACAATAATTATATCTGTTTTTCTTTTTAATAACCAATGTCTTAAACACATTTTTTATCATTGTCATTATATATGTATTTTTTACTATAAACTATATTTAAATAATTCTCTTTATTTACATAATTGACTATAAAATCTTTCTTCAACTTTCTGTACAAATAAATCGTCTCATCTGCATTTTAAATTATTGATCTGTTTAGTATAAAATTATTTATACACAGATTTATCAATTAAATAAAATATTTCTATTAAAAAAAGAAATCTTAATGCTGAAATAAAAGAAAATTTAGTTATAAAGTAAGAATAAGGCCCTTTTTTAATTTTTAAATCCCTTAAAAAATGTTTGCATACTTTTTTAATCCAAATTGGTCGCGTTAGATTTATTTCAGAAAATTGCTATATTAAAAGTGTTGTAAATATATATTCAAAAAATGTATGCAAGTATGTAGCAAAATTCATATAGAATGATTCACGATCAAGAAAATAATGTTAAAAGGTGGCACAATTTTCTAACAATACAGAAATTACATATATATAGTCAGTATTAATCTATAAAATCAATTAACTATGAATAAATATTGACCATGTTGTACTTTGTGTTTTTAATTTGTCTTCATATAGAAATTTTCTTTTCTATAGTGAATAATCTTGTTTCACAGCTATATCTGTGACATGTGAAATAGGTGCAGTGAGATCGATTTATATTTCCTATAAAATGTGGTCGAAATTATTCATTACCTTCTACGTGATATTTTTTTTCTCGCGTTACTCAACTCTCTCTATGCAATCTATATAGCAAAATTGTCTATAGTACAATCTAATAATACTTTATTCTCCTTTTCGCTTTCTTTTTTAAAGTGCATAATAGCATCTGCATCACTAATATATGTACTAAAAATTCCTAAAATTATATATTCATAAATATTATCTATAATATTTATGAATAAACAATATCAATAAGCCTTAAATTGATATTCAATGACGAATTGTATTCGGAAAGCTGATCATTCAAGTAGTAAAGATTTATAAAGCAATAAGTCTAGATTGACAGGAGGCCCATTTTTCTTGAAGTTTTTGGCGCTCTTCCATCTGATGTTCCGACAAATTTCGCGTTACGTGGCCTGTCTTCAGCTTTCTAGGATCTAAATTAGCTCCTAATGTTTGAACACCTTTAGCAAATTTTGAGAATGGTAATAAGATATCCTTGGCCGTGGATGTTACTGGACTAGTAACATTCGCGATATTCCCTTTTATGGATTTTAAGGCAGATTCACTTTGGGATGACGTAATATTCAATGTCAAATCTTGTTCAGAAGCTGATCTTTTCTTCTCGTCTAATCTATTGTCCGTTTGAAGAGTAGCGCTTTTGACACTGGATGATAATGTTTTATTTTCAACATCCCCCGTCGAATGACTGATATTCTTGGAAAGTGTCAAAGTTGACAGTGGAATCATCCGTTCTTTTCCCCCTTGTATGCTGTCCCCTACGTCGTATATCGTTATCTCCGGCGTGGTTGCTGTAGTTTTCTGTGGCGAAGCACTGAGAGTGCTGGTACCAGAACCATGTTGTGGTATTAAGTGCAGTGCATCGATGGCTATGTCGGGTTTCAAATCTGAATTCATGATATGCCTGGTAGGTAATCCCGCGTTCACGCTGGTCTCGCAAATGTCACCGTCCATAACGTTAGAATTTTTCACACCCATAATAATACCAATTACTGGAGTGTAAGCTTCCATTAAATGCTTGTCGTGGCTAAAGTTCACTGGCTTTTTGACATGTATATGTGCCATTTCAATATTTTCATCGCTGCTACTGCTACTACTGCAAGTTTTTTCTTTCACATTGCCTGAAATATCTCTGTTACCGACTGTAAAAATCGGTTTTGATAACTCTTCTGTCTTTTTGTTACCTATATTTTTTGCCAAATCAATTGGCTTCTTTGTGCTAAAACTCTGACTCAGTTTGTTCAATTTGCTAAATTGTTCTGACATATTGTTTAAAGCTTTTGTACCTAAACAAATATTTATAAAATTTTATTCATCAAATACAATATACACAAATAATTTCAAAATAATTTAACAAACCTGCTGTCTTTAAAGCAAGTAATTGTGTCTCGGATAGATTTCTTGTCAATTCTGGAAATGATGAAATGTCCAGCAATCCAATAGAGCCTTTAACATTCACTAATTTACTCTTTCTTTTATCTAATGTAACATTCATAGCTATTGGGACCTTTGGTAAGCCTGTAATTTCCATAGCTACAGAAATAGCTTCACAAATTGCTTTTAAAGATTCTGAAAATTTAATGAAAATATCATGAAAGTTATTTATTATAAGGAAATAAATACATACATATATATGTCCTACCTATGCTTTCTTCCTCAGTTTTAATCACAACTGCCATATTATTGAAAAATCTTAAATTTGTACTACGGAACATGTGAAAGTAACCATATTCGCCGTTCATCTTGTAATTGATTCTAATACAGTGATAATGCTTATTTTTGAAGAACGAAACCGTATTTTCGGGCTGACCAAATTCAATTAAGACGATATCATTTAGCGGAATTCTTTGGTAATTTGTAACTTTATCGATTTGATCGTCATAGTCTGCTATATAATAACTATCTCGAGTTAATATTAGAATAGTATCCATTTCTGTTTCAGTAGGGTCACCGGTACTAAAATAAAAATAAGAAATTTTTGATTGAGATATAAATTACATATAAGAAATATATCATAGCAAACATTTGCTACATACACAGGATCGGCATCAATAACACCCCAACTGCCTAAGATAATTTCGGGATCAGGTATTAGTAACTTTTTGCAGTCTTCAATTAGCAGTTTCACATGAATCGCAGTCGCCGCATTGTCTTCTTCATCTGTACGCTCTAAAAATACTTCTTCGCTTACCGAATTTCCCAACATCATATCAATTGTTGCTTGCCTGTAGACATCTTTGAAGCGATTCAAGTAGTATCTGCAAAGATATTTTGATTCTTATTATATGGCTGTACTAAAAATTAAGAAATGATTTTTAGAAAGAAAATGTGAAGAAAAAATATCATTTAGAAGAAGTAATAGAAGTATATATTTAATAGATCGTAGAGATATTCTCTCTATATATACAATATATACAGAAAGAGAAAGCAACTTTTTTATGTTTAATTTAAGTGATAATGCATTTTTATAAATATGATTGACTATTTGATTAAAAATCATCTTCATATTCTTTCATAAAGTAGAGGGACAGTATAGAGCCAAGGTTAGACATGCAAAAGAAATTTTGTAGCAAAAGAACTTTTCATGCTGACATTAACACAGAACATATCTTTTTATATATGAATTAGCTTACAATAGACTAAAATTTAATCATAAATTAAGCTTTGAAAGCTTTGTAAGATACTGTCATACATTTGCCAAAAGTGAAGTTACAAGCAAGCACAACGAACCTTGCTAAATTATATAGGGCAGTGGCATAAAGAAAGTCAGGATGAGTAGCAAGTTGAAGTTGTATATTTGGTGGTTTCATAGGTATAAGTTCGAGACAGCAATTATCAAAGATATCTAAATAGTGTAACCAATCGTTGTTCAGTTGATCAACGTCGATTGGGTTCCCTAGCAGCGTATCTATCGCTGCTTGACGTAAGTCGTCCATAAAGTGTTGCTGATAATATCTATCGGAAAATGAAAGGACAATGTCAGGGTCCTGGTAAAACACAACGTGGTTTATTGAGGACCCGGATTTTTTTTTAAAGGGGCATGATAACTGTGAGGTTCTGTGTCATGTTGGAAATAAAGATGGGAAATAAAGGGGAAATAAAAAATGAAAAATGAAGGAGAATTAAGCGAATACAGAGTGATAAGAGATTGATATATATTATACCTGTTTGCAGAATTCATGCCATCTTTCATCAACCCAGTAAATTTTCTTTCGCCGGTACGCGTATAGTCTCCCTATAATAAACAACAAAAAATCATATGTCAGAAATTATTTGTAAAAATTAAATTGTTTTTATTCAACACATGAAACTTGACACAAGCAGTTTGAAATGCACAGACCTTTAAAGCGTTTGTTCCTGCATATTGCTTGCTAATAATATCCCCATTATTGGCCCAAAGTGATTGAAAAGTCTGTCTTATGTTTGTAGGTAAAGTTCCATCAGGTGGTATTAGTCCCAGTTTTGAAAATTGGATTTCCATAACGGCTTTACCCAGAGCAGTTTGCACCACATTTGTTCTATCTAAGCAATCTATGCAATTCATACGAAATGTGCCCTTTTGCATGCAAATCATACCTTGTTTATCGCGCCAGCAATAACCCATATCTGCTAGCAATGTGGCCAATGCATTAACCAAAACAGATACATTTTCGAAATGCATTCCTCGACTGCATTAGAGACAAAATTTTCGAGATATAACATAATTCATAATGAAAACAATAAGCATAAGGATTTAGTATTATGAATATGCTTGAGAATATTTACCAATATTCGTGAAAATCGAAGGTAGTGTATGTAATATCTGAATGATTATAGTTAAACACATGATTACTATAAGCTTCCCAGATTATCTTTTCTTTGCCAGACTGTTCAACCAGGTTAACAATACAAATAGGCCCATATAATGCAAGTTCTTCACCAAAATGTTTTTCGAATGCTATTTGTGTTTCAGCCTCATCTATGACATTATTATTGGAATATATTCTGCGAATGATCTAATATGCAAAAAATACATCTTTTCCTTACTTACATACCTTTATCAATTCGCGGTGGAGGCTTATATTTATATCCAGGCTGTGACCAATATACTGGCACACTACCTCGTACTTGCACAAAGGATACTTGATGATCATGGTACCAAACTAATTGTTCAGTTTCAACATAATTTGCACATTTTCCATCATCGTCCACTCCGCGTCTCTTATATCTATAATGCATTTAGAATTATTCATAATAATTAATATAATTAATAAATTGATCAAGAATACGGCTCTATGTATTTAACAACATGATAATTATGAAACGAGCGATAAGAGCCTAAAAACGCGGATGGTATTGCGTTTTTTTTTTTTTTTTTTTTTTTTTCAAATATTAATTGTTCGCGAAAATTTTTTTTTTTTCGCGAGCAATTAATGTTTGAAAAAAAAAAAAAATTTACGCAATACCATCCGCGTTTTTAGGCTCTTATCGCTCGTTTATATTATAATTCTTTTTCTTATATTTTTCCTTATATTTCTAATTCTCTATAGAAACAATTTGTCTTTAAATGTTATATAAAATAAAATTTAATTTAATATATGAGATTATATATATATATATATATATATATATATATATATATATATATAAAAGTTATGAGCATCAATTATCTAAGCAATCTATATAACAATAGTTACCTGGTCCCAGCACGGAATCTACTTCTTCTTGATATTATTGCTAAGTTAAATATCTCCTGTTGCGGTTGCCCATCAAAACCCACTTCAACTATACATTTTTCTATTTGAACATATCCTTGAATGATTGGTAATATCCAACAGTTTGCTTTATCTCTCTGCAAAATAGATATATTTGGATAAGTAAACATGCTACATAAATTGCAAGTGATCTTTGATGATTGTACAACTGATTTTGGATAATTCACTTACTTGCTTATTGAACAAATTATTGAACAAATAAAAATAAATTGATTTTATATGCAACAAATTTATCATCACATGCAATTAATAGAATTACTAAAATATTTAAGCAAATATGTCTAATTTTTATAATTTTATTGTGTAGAATCTCAGTTGTGATAGTATAATAAAATTTTATAGAAATACTAACATCTAAATTAATAATATCGTGTAACATATGTTTGTTCCAGAAGAACCTGTCATCCACTCGTTGCCATAGTGGTTTATCCTGATTGCATTGCTGAGATTCTGCTATACATTGTCGTTGCAAGCTATTAGTGATATCACCAGTCTGACAAAAAAAGAAGGAATCAGTTTCAGTAAATATCTTATTTAATTCTTCCAATATTCTCTTCTCAAATCTTTCTTTGTCCTTCACTATGCTCCGTTTTGTTACTGTAGATTTCACCTATAGAAATATTATATAAGTTTTATATATGAAATATCAAATAAATTACACAATGTTAACAACTTAGATCCCTTACTTGAGATGTAGCTAGCGCAGCAGCCTGCTGTGTGGTATTTTTTATAGTATTTGTGGCATTCTTAATTGTACCCCAGGTTTTTGCCAAGGCTGCCTTTTGTGGCACATCAAACAATCCACTACCTTTTTTCTTCAATGAATATTGATGTTTCTTACAAGGTAACAATCCAATATCCCCATTATCTGTACCAAGATGTAAAAACGCGATAGATTTGATTTTGTAAACAACATGATCACCGTGTAGTTCTCCCACTGGTATGATATCCTTTATAAGCATCAAGCGAGGTTCTAATACTGATGTTTGTTCAATTTTTCCTACTATTCCATAAAACATTCCCAGACATTCTAAATCTTTTGGCGTAGCCCACTCCCAATCTGCAAAATTCGTCATTCTCAATAATAATAATAATTGATAAGCTATCATAATTAAATCTTAAATATACATAAATACACACATGTAGCATTTTTTTATTAAATATGTATGAATCAGGAAATGTCATATGTATCTTTGCATAGTAATGTACCCTTGGAAGAAATGAAATTAATTCGCGTCTCGAAAATTCAGACAATGTCTACATGTCGATCTCTTGACGAGTGACGCTCACTTATCTGTCAAATGCAATTGTACGCATTACTCACCCGATTTCGCAGCAAATTCGCCAGTATACTTGTCACACCAGAGGCTATATTTCTCCTTTACAAAGATAAAATGAGTGTCAGTGCGAAACAACTCCATTTTTTGCTTCTCTCAAAATTTGACAGCTATCCGACAGCATGTGTGACGTTTCCGCGTCAAGCAAAATATCCGCCTACAACTGAACGTTCGCCATATTGTTCGTGACGTTCGTTGCTGACACTTTAGCGAAGTTTACTTTTCGATGTAGAATGTAAAAAACGACAGCGACGAGCGATCGTTCGAGTGTGAGAAATAATACAATTCTGTTATTTTTCACGTGGGCACGACAACACAAAGTCAATCGCTCGATATTTCGACAAGCCTCTCAATCGTATGATTACAGAGTCATTCTTGACCCGATTGGTGATATATGAATAATTGAAGCGGGAGCTTTCCTTTTTCATATGTTTACGAGCGAATATTTTTTTCTAATGTAATCCTTTTAGACATATTAATAAAAATAAATGTTTTAAATGAATTTTATGTGTGGAAATTTTATCCTAATATTGCTAATAAGATAATAGATGTGTATAAAAGATTTTGCTATATATATATATATATATGTATATATATATATATATATGTGTGTGTGTGTGTGTGTGTGTGTGTGTATTTTGTATAATGTAGATACAAAAATGTAACTACAAATATAAAATAGTATCAAAAATAAATTAGTATCTTACATAGTGTTATTAGAGACAACTATTCTTGATATCTTTTTTATAACAGTATTTTTTTAATTTTACATTTGTATAGAAATACATAAAATATATATAAAAGATATTATAATTAATAAGTACATATAAAAGAATTTGAAAAAAGGGTTTATAAAGAACACAAATTTATACTTATACTTATATAAATAGTCTCTCGTGTTTTTATCGCAAATATATTCAGAACATATGTTTATCATATAAATTTGACAATTCTAGAAAAATTACAAAGAGATGCCACAAGATTAAAAATCTAATTTTCGGATAAATAAGCTTTATTACATCTTCATGTACATTTCTTGTATTTTATACACCCCTTTTTATAACGTTCTAAATTTTTATGGAGAAATGGAAACAATATTTTATTAAATAGTTTAAATGTTTATAAACTTGGCATATAAAAATTTTTTAATTGTTTAAATATAGAGTCTGCTAAACTCTAATCTAATTGTAAGATAGAAATTGCAATTTGCAGCGCGAAATATTACGTATTAATGAGATAAGTAGAATACGCGTATAATACGATTACGTAAAGAATCAAACGTTTTGCGTCGCGTCTCAAAATTTGCCGATACTTATACTTGCGAGACACATGTACATGGAGAATATTTTTTCAAAATTTTGCATACATAACATGCCCATTTAAACATATATTATTTCATTCTTGTACTGAGCATTCGTGCGCTTTATTTAAATGGCTCCTATATATACGTACAATAAATTGATAAATATATCATAAATATACAGAACATGTGAAAATACGTGTATTTTCAAAAAGTTTAATATATCACACCTTATAAATTCTCTTGCAAAAAAAGTGCTCATCAATGTATAGAGAACAGTCTTGTAGCCTGGCTTCTTAGTCATGATTTTAAAATAACTGACAAATTCAAATTCTTTTGTGTCTTTCTTTTATTATGTACAGTCATCAGAAACTTTGTATTCCTTCTTTGTAGTCATCAATTCTTATATCGTTCATTGGGTTTTATTAGAAAAAAAAATATATAAAAATTATTCACCCTTATTAGTTTCAGCAATATTTAACTTTTCTCATCGCTGCTGGTTTGTTCATTCGTTTGGTCGCTCTTCTTCTTGGGTTTGTATTCTTCCCATTTTCTATGATTAAGAGTTTG
This sequence comes from Camponotus floridanus, assembly GCF_003227725.1. NCBI lineage: Eukaryota > Metazoa > Arthropoda > Insecta > Hymenoptera > Formicidae > Camponotus > Camponotus floridanus. The sequence goes on from NW_020229236.1 coordinate 301,867, forward strand.
AAAGTCATCGATCTCTGCTATTAATTCCAAATATCTAGACAGTTTCAACAATTCAAAGTCTTTCACTCTACTGGTGTGAGCATGCTTAAAAGGTTTTATTCTCAATCCTGATTGCGGATTCATTATGAAATTTCGTCTGATATCGTCAAACATTATTGTATTTTTTGCAGAGAACTGTTTGTACTTTCCCCAGATAATGCCTAGTGGTTTTACTCCGACGACACCATATTTCGGTGTGTGGACGGTAATCATAGCAAGAACATCTAGATGGAAAGCTATTTTATAGTTTGGATGATTTGAAACTCCCAACAATTTCATCTTTTCATTAATCCATCTCATGCTAGTCGCCGACCAGATGACTATGTCATAATTTTTATAAGCACGCGTCAAGAATTCATGGAGATACGGACGCATTAATTGTGATCCGCTTTCTGCCACTGATCTATGATCAAACAAAGTATAGTCTATGTCAAGAACAAGGAGCTTTTTACCCTCCCTCAGAGGATTCAGTTCTGTAATCACATAGCGATCAATACGTATTTGAATTTTACGAAGATTTATTTCAGCCTTTTCGATTTCTACTTCCTCTTCCTCTATATCTAAATCATTAATCACTTCAGGTACATTCTCTGGTGCTTGACTGGCTTCTGCAATATCTTCTTCACGCGAGCCCATCAACATTAGTTTGAAACCAGGCTTCAAATTTAACTTGCCAATTATATCCTCATCTTGTACTGCTTTGCCTGAGGAAAAAAAATTTTCTACAGGCATTTTTGAAAATTGTATATTTAAATTATACTGTGTTAGATAACGAATTTTCACTAGTCTTTCTTCGATCATCAACAATAACGATTAATATGAAAATTTTAAAAAAATAATTATATCAAGAGAAACCAGATGTAATTATAAACTTGATATATCGTACAATAAAAGAGAAAAGCTTTTTTAAAGTTATACAAATAAATAACACACAGTGTCACATTTTAAATAACAATGATACAAAATGTAATTAAAATTTAACGATTAATAGCAGGATATTTGACATTTAAACATGAAAAAAATTGAGAAATATGTTATTAAAAATGTGCGACAGCGATTATTTATCGGATGAAAAATCAGAAAACAATTCTCAAAACATAACCTTTAAATTTGAGATTTAAAAGCTTTTGACGTTCAGGACGAACACCCGTTTCTCGATGTATACGCTCTTTCAAAGTAAGAACAGTATCGTCCTCTTGAATATCGAGAATATCGTATTCTTTTCCGCTCCATTTCACCACAATTCTTAATTCACCCTCCATTCTCGCTTTTCTAACCGTATAAATGAAACAGACACATCGTAAACCCAGAGAGAAGAATGAGAGGTGTCATGGCCCCCTCTAGGGTCCCTGAAAACGATACACCCTCTGTGGACATGAAATAGAACTACAATGCCACATCCATTTTACGATGCCATGATAAAACAGTCAGTTGGTTCATGTCCGTGCTACATCCACAATTTAGACGACAGAAATACGTTTCGCATATAGACATAATTAACAGAGAGAAGAATGAGAGATGTCATGGCCTGCTTTTAGGTGAGCCCTGAAAGCGATACTCCCTCTATGGACATTGAAAATGTGGACATAACTACAAAGCCAAAGTCCATGAATGTTCTCAGATGGTATAATGTGCACAATTTCTGGTTTCGTTCCGTGCTATGTGCACGAAATGCCGGTAGCACCAGAGTATAACAAGACACTCATGTATATAAAATGATAAAATATTCAATCGCGAAAGATACTGTAATCTTCCAATGTAATGTTCAAAGATGAAATAAATATTTTTCTATATTCATTGTCATATTTATATATTTTATTTACAAAACAAAATGCCTGCTGTGAAATAAAAACATTTTTAACTGTTATTATTCGAGATTTGAGGAACCTATCTCTAATCATCACCTCACCTAATTATGTATATATTATGTACTAATTATATATATTTTAGTCACGATACCTAATCGCGTGCCCTAACCGCGTGCCCTAACCGCGTGCCCTAATCGCATATGTCTTAATCGTACTCTTCAGGCTAGTTGAATATACCTTTCATTGATCCTTTTTTTTTCTCGATCTCTAATCAGAGATCGAAAAAGGAGATAAACACTCCTTCTTTTGCCGATTAATTACCGGCAAATGAGCGTAAATATTTCACGCTCATCGTAACGATCGCTCGATTTTACGATCGTTTCTTAAATATTTGAATATAACTTTATTTTAACTCAAATAAAGCCAAATTACTACAAATTTCTATATACTATATTTTCTAATAAAATATAAAATTCATGTATGTGTATAACTTTTATGATATTACAAAGTATTTAATTAATTAATCGTTTAGCTTTATTTTAAGTTAAAGTAAAATTTAAAAACAATATCTACAAACAAATTCTACAATGGATGAGCTATGATATAAGAAATTAGAATAAAATAAGTGCGCGTTATAAGAATAAAGTAGTATCAAAAATTGATAAAATTGTTAAAATTATTAATGCGTGCTCCTGATTTAATAAACTAGTCAAGTCTTTACAAAAAAAATTTTCTTTTCTTGATTCTCTCTTTTTTAAATTAATACTTCAATATATTTTCGCAATAGATGCAAAGCATTTCGAAAGAATTTATTAAAAGTTATTTAATTTAATCTATCCTAGCTCATCCATTTTAAGGCAACGGACTTACTCTACAATTCACAATCTACAATCTACAATCTACAATCTACAATCTACAATCTACAATCTACAATCTACATCTACAATCTCTACGAATCCGTTACCTTAAAGTTAAATAAAAGTTTTTCTCACTCACCGACACTGATGCGCAACAGCGGAGTTATAATTATCGAAGCTACGTTGTCTGTAACATACAAATATAAAATTCATTTATATTAATGCTCACAAAATACAATCAATATTTCAAAAAATTTTTATCGCGCGGAATTTTATATCCGATGTGTAAAATAATAAGCAGAGATAAACACGTGTGTGGAAAAATTTTATAAAATTTTAAAACTGTTTTTTAAGAAAGTTTTTCAAAAAGTTTTATATAACTTTTATAAAAATCTTTCTCTCTAATTTTCTCTTTAATTCATTTAAATAATAAGATCGAATTATTATGTGTACGATTTATAACAATTGATATACAAATAATAAATATTCACCATCAGGTTGCTCCGCCGATGCAAGATGCCTCTCCCAGGCCTCCTCCTCCTCTCATGTTGTTGACGCGCGATATTTTCAACGGCACTCCCGCACTCACGAGCGATATTTTTATATCGCTATTTTCGTTATTTTACGCGCGATACTAAACGGCACTCCCGCACTACTTCGGTATTCGGATTAAAAATTTGGTCGCGCGATGTATATATTTAATATATATATACTTTCAACGACACTCCCGGTTTCGGTACGAGCGAAAATCTCATTTCATTTACGAGACTTAACTTTGAGCCAACAGGTCGGGAGTGCAACGATACAACGAGCAAAGATTAGGCCCGAACCGGAAAGAAGACGAAACGATTGAGGAATAGAGGAAAATAAAGTTCACCAGCTCTTTTTCGCGCATAATTATCCTATCTCGTATCGAACCTGGACCCGCTAAGCATGATTTCAGGTGCTTCGCCCGGAACACGAAGTTTCCCGCAATGCAGGATATGGCTACACCAGGCTGGTAGACGGCAAAAGAAGAAGATACCCACATTTTTTAAATGCTAACATTCAGCAATTTAAAAAATGGGGAGGCAACCCCTTTTACCGAGCGAAAATCATGCTTAGGGGAATCCACTCGACTCCTCGACAGGGTTAACACACGCAGTGCGTGTGGCTGTAGGGTAGACGAGCAAAGAGAAGGGACCCATTGACGACCATTCCGAGCAATCGATCGAGTTCTAACTAATTCGGGCCGAATCATTTGACGAAGTACGAAGCACGAAGCGCGAGTGTACGTTGCATAACAACGTGTGCAAACTCGAAACATCCCAGTTAGTTGGCATCGGAAGTAGAGACTCGTGACAATAAATGAAATTGGGATTTTATATGAAAAAGTCCAAAATTTCCGCGAAAACGCGACGACGCGAGAATACTACAACGCGAAAACGCGGTAACGAAGCGCAGCCGTCCGCGGCACGTTGACGGTACCGACGACGCGAAAGGGTACTTCGCTTCCCTTTCAGGCACCATAAGATTTATCGTAAATTGAAAAATTTAAAACAAATCTCAAGGCACCATCCAAGTACTAAGCCCTCCCACCACGACAAGGTGTACCCCATGGGAGGGTTATATTATATATAACTTCTTTTATATATAATATAATATATATAATTTAATATATATTTTGTGATATGGTATATAAATTTAAATTTGCATAATAAGACCATAAAACAAAATCATTAAGGCGGCACTGTTGATATCGGATACTATATTGTTGTTAATTCAATGTTGAAATATTTTAACATATTAATGTATTTCATATATCAAACGTATTAATGTATCGTAAGATTAAAAGATTAAAATAATTACATGTTGTGATACATAACTTGTTTAATTAATAAGGATTTAATTAACAAGGAGAATTTTTAAAGTATTGGTCGAAATATAGTTAATTCTAATATTGTTAAAGAAATATTATAAGCATCAGTGATGGATATCATAACATAATTAATTATTTTATCCTGATTTATGTATTCCCTGTTTCAATTCTTAATCGCAATAATGAATGATTACGATTCGATAAAGATTTATTGTTGCGATACAGTTTCATGTCGTTAATTAATTTTTAATTAATTAATTTTGTTAATATTTATAGCAAATTATGTTCCGATATTAATCGTAATCGTGTAGTAAAAAAATCGTTTAGTAAAAAAATTACATTATACGAAGCGTTTCTTACCACTACTTTATTACTCGAGAGTCACCGTGCGAATAATTACAAAGCGGCAATGTATAACGCGCTACTGTTTATATTTTATATTGCCAAAGTCGAACGACGTGTTAACGATAATTTGTGCCGAAATATTTTAAAATATAAAATATAACTATATTATAAAATATACATTAACGCGGAATATTAAATTATGAAAGTATTTTAATTTATTGATTAAAATTGATTATTTATTAAACAATTCACGGAGCCTTTCGTTATGCTAATTATTTGCATCTATAATTCGATCCCTTTACTTCGTGTTTTCTCATAATTCCTCCTTGCCCAAATTATATTTAGATTGTCAGATAATATGGATAAAATAAAAAGATCATTGGAAATAATGTAATCAACCAAAATTAGCCAGAATTTTTGTTTATTAGTTTCGACCATATGATTGTGGTCCTTTTCAAGTATAAACTCGAAACGTTGTAATTAATAAACAAAAAAATTCTGGCTAGTTTTGGTCGATTACATTATTTCCAATAATCCTTTGATTAATTGATTAGCGACATTAAAAAAATTTACAGATAAAATATATCTGTGATTCCAAGTATTAAAATAATAATTGTTATCTGTGAAGATCGCAACGATCAAACGATTTAATATTTTGGATGATTATTCATTCGATTCTCGATTAGATTGTATATTGTTTAATTAATAAAAATTGAGAAAATTTAAAGCATTAGTCGAAATATAGTTAATTCTAGCATTGTTAAAGAAATATTATAAGCATCAATGATGAATATCATAACATAATTAATTCTTTTATAACAATTCTTTTATCCTCTTTTATGTATTCCCTGTTTCAATTCTTAATCGCAATAATGAATGATTTCGATATTCGATAGAGATTTATTGTTGCCATACAGTTTCATGTCGTTAATTAAGTTTTAATTAATTAATATTTATTAATATTCATAGCAAATTATGTTTCAAGACTAATCATAATCGTGTTTAACAAAAAAATTACAATAAACGAAGCGTTTCTCACCACAACTTTATTACTCGAGAGTCACTGTGCGAATGATGACAAAGCGGTAACGTATAGAGCGCTACTGTTTATAATTTATATTGCTAAAGTCGAACGCCGTGTTCGATAATTCGCTGCTGAATATTTTATATATTATAAAATATACATTAACGTGGAATATTAAATTATACAAATATTTTAATTTATTCATTAAAATTCGTGATTGATTAAACAATTTATCACGGAGCTTTTCGTTATGCTAATTATTTGCATGTATAATTCGATTGTTTTACTTCGTGTTCTCTCAACAATCCAAATTATATTTAGATTGTCAAGAACGATAAAATGACACGGATGAAATATATTTGTGACTCTAAGTATTAAAATAATAATTATTGTCCGTAAAGATCGCAATTATCGAAGTGATTATTTAATATCTTGGATTCCTATCATTTAATCGATTCTCGATTAAATTGTATATTGTTTAGTTAATAAGGATTGAGAAAATTTAAAGCATTGATCGAAATATAATTAATTCTAGTATTGTTAAAGAAATATTATAAGCATCAGTGATGGATATCATAACATAATTAATTCTTTTATCCTGTTTCATGTATTCCCTGTTTCAATTCTTAATCGCAGTAATGAATGATTACGATTCGATAAAGATTTATTGTTGCGATACAGTTTCATGTCGTTAATTAATTTTTAATTAATTAATTTAGTTAATATTTATAGCAAATTATGTTCCGATACTAATCGTAATCGTGTTTAGTAAAAAAATTACAATAAACGGAGCGTTTCTCACCACAACTTTATTACTCGAGAGTCACTGTGCGAATGATGACAAAGCGGTAACGTATAGAGCGCTACTGTTTATAATTTATATTGCTAAAGTCGAACGCCGTGTTCAATAATTCGCTGCTGAATATTTTATATATTATAAAATATACATTAACGTGGAATATTAAATTATACAAATATTTTAATTTATTCATTAAAATTCGTGATTGATTAAACAATTTATCACGGAGCTTTTCGTTATGCTAATTATTTGCATGTATAATTCGATTGTTTTACTTCGTGTTCTCTCAACAATCCAAATTATATTTAGATTGTCAAGAACGATAAAGTGACACGGATGAAATATATTTGTGACTCTAAGCATTAAAATAATAATTATTAAAATAATAATTATTGTCCGTAAAAATCGCAATTATCGAAGTGATTATTTAATATCTTGGATTCTTATCATTTAATCGATTCTCGATTAAATTGTATATTGTTTAGTTAATAAGGATTGAGAAAATTTAAAGCATTGATCGAAATATAATTAATTCTAGTATTGTTAAAGAAATATTATAAGCATCAGTGATGGATATCATAACATAATTAATTCTTTTATCCTGTTTCATGTATTCCCTGTTTCAATTCTTAATCGCAGTAATGAATGATTACGATTCGATAAAGATTTATTGTTGCGATACAGTTTCATGTCGTTAATTAATTTTTAATTAATTAATTTAGTTAATATTTATAGCAAATTATGTTCCGATACTAATCGTAATCGTGTTTAGTAAAAAAATTAAAATATACGGAACGTTTCTCACCACTACTTTATTACTCCAGAGGCACCGTGCGAATGATGACAAAGCGGTAACGTATAGAGCGCTACTGTTTATAATTTATATTGCTAAAGTCGAACGCCGTGTTCGATAATTCGCTGCTGAATATTTTATATATTATAAAATATACATTAACGTGGAATATTAAATTATACAAATATTTTAATTTATTCATTAAAATTCGTGATTGATTAAACAATTTATCACGGAGCTTTTCGTTATGCTAATTATTTGCATGTATAATTCGATTGTTTTACTTCGTGTTCTCTCAACAATCCAAATTATATTTAGATTGTCAAGAACGATAAAGTGACACGGATGAAATATATTTGTGACTCTAAGTATTAAAATAATAATTATTGTCCGTAAAGATCGCAATTATCGAAGTGATTATTTAATATCTTGGATTCCTATCATTTAATCGATTCTCGATTAAATTGTATATTGTTTAGTTAATAAGGATTGAGAAAATTTAAAGCATTGGTCGAAATATAATTAATTCTAGTATTGTTAAAGAAATATTATAAGCATCAGTGATGGATATCATAACATAATTAATTCTTTTATCCTGTTTCATGTATTCCCTGTTTCAATTCTTAATCGCAGTAATGAATGATTACGATTCGATAGAGATTTATTGTTGCGATACAGTTTCATGTCGTTAATTAATTTTTATTTAATTAATTTTGTTAATATTTATAGCAAATTATGTTCCGATACTAATCGTAATCGTGTTTAGTAAAAACATTAAAGTATACGAAACGTTTCTCACCACTACTTTATTACTCCAGAGTCACCGTGCGAATGATGACAAAGCGGTAACGTATAGAGCGCTACTGTTTATAATTTATATTGCCAAAGTCGAACGCCGTGTTATCGATAATTTGTTGTCGAAATATTTTTATATTTTATATATTATAAAATATACATTAACGTGGAATATTAAATTATACAAATATTTTAATTTATTGATTAAAATTCGTTATTGATTAAATTACAATTTATCACGGAGCTTTTCGTTATGCTAATTATTTGCATCTATAATTCGAATTGTTTTATCTCGTGTTCTCTCAACAATCCAAATTATATTTAGATTTTTAAGAACGATAAAATAACACGGATATATATTTGTGACTCTAAGTATTGATATAATAATTATTATCCGTAAAGATCGCAATCATCGGAATGATTATTTAATATCTTGGATTCTTATCATTTAATCGATTCTCAATTAAATTATATTGTTTAATTAACAAGGATTGAGAAAATTTTTTGATTGAAATATATTTAAGTTTAATATTATTAAAGAAATAATATAATGAGCATCGATGATCGAAAGATTATGTTTAATTCTCCTATCCCTTTTTATGTATTTTCTGTTTCAATTTTTAATCGCGGTAATGAATGATTACGATTCGATAAAGATTTAACTGTATCGTTGTGATACAGTTTCATGTCGTTAATTAATCTTTAATTAATTAATTGTTGTCAATATTTATAGCAAATTATGTTTCGATACTAACCGTAATCGTGTTTAGTAAAAAAATTACAGTATACGAAGCGTTTCTTACCACTACTTTACTCGAGAGTCACCGTTCGAATAATGACAAAGCCATAATATAGCGCGCTACTGATTATATTTTACATTGCCAAAATCGAACATCGTGTTATCGATAATTCGTTACTAAAATATTTTATAATAACTTAAATATTATAAAATATACATTAACGTGAAATATTGAATTATAGAAGCATTCTAAATTATGGATTAAAATTGATTATTTATTAAACAATTTGTCACGGGGCCTTTCGTTATGCTAATTATTTGCATATATTATTCGATTGTTTTACTTCATGTTACTTCATTTTACTACGTTCCAAACTTCCTTTCTTCTCTTTCGTTAATTCTTTTTGTGGCATTCACTCACTCACGAAAACACGATTTAATTATAATTAATCAAATACGTGGCGCACTTTGCACGAGATTCTCAATAATCATACAAAATAATCATACGAAACTTATATACGCATTTAAATGATAAAAGAGCAACATGACCTTTACACGAGATTAAAATCATTCGCTACTTGCTACAGCAATGTGTATGCTACTGATACGCATATTATATGCTGTATAATATACGAATTATAAGAATGAAAATATTAAAATAATAAATAAAGTTGTGATAGTAGTCATTTAATTAATAATTAATTTATGTTCACATTTTAGAAAAATTTGAAGTTTGGTTGTTTAATTGTAACGCAAAATATTAAATTGTAGAAATTTTTATATTTATAGATTAATTAAATGATTATTTATTATTTAAACAATTAATTAATATACGAAACGTTTCGTATCATTATTTATTGCTTGAATATCACCGAGCAAATGATAACAAAACTGTAATATGTAAGCAACGCATTACTGTTCCCAAAGTCATGATTTTATTGATAATTCGTTGTCGAAATATTTTATGTACTATAAAATACACACGCGTAGAATATTGAATTATAGAAGTGTTTTAATTGATTGATTAAAATTGATTATTTATTAAACAATTTATTCATTGTGGAATCCTTTATGCATAAAATATTTAAATATATTATTGTGAAGCAGTTTATGAAATATTACTATCTATGTAAAAGTGTTAAATAATATAAGGATATTTTATTATAGATATTTTAGTATATTAAAATATATTAAAGTGTTATTATGTTAAAGTGTCTAAAAGTTTTAGATTACATGGATTAATTAAATAATATTTGTTAATTTCATGTATTGCAAAGCTTTTTATTATGTTAATTATTTTGATTCGATTATTTTGCTGTATTTAGTATATTATAGATATTTAGTATATTAAAATAAGATAATCCAGAATATTTTATATATATATTATACTAATATAATTTAAAAACTTAAATAATTTAGATAATTTACAATGAGAGAGAGAGAGAGAGAGAGAGAGAGAGAGAGAGAGAGAGAGAGAGAGAGAGAGAGAGAGGGAGAGGAAAAGAGAGAGAATCGTTATTGAGAAAACATGCAATATATAATATGATCTGAATATAAATGACATATATATATATATATATATATATATATATATATATAATCTGAATATAAATGATAAATATAAATGATAAATAATTTATAAACTATTTACCGGATAATGTTGCTTAGTACGTGGCCCAGTGCTTTTTAGACTTGCTTTTCCTCTCTTTCGCTATTTTTTCGTTGCACTCACTTTCACTCCTGAAAACAAGATTAATTAAGATTAGTTAATTAAAATTAGTATACACAAAAATCGCGAGACATTTTGCACGGCATTCCCGATCGCGTAGTAATTACAATTAAAAGTTTAGCAAGTACTAATTATAATTATCATAGCGAATTGTTTTAATACTAGTCATAATTGTGTTTTATCATTAGAGAAAAAATTTAATATACGAAGTATTTCGCACCTTACTCTTCGAATGTTGCCGTGTGAATGATATCAAGACCGTACATGTAAACACAACGCGTCATACGCCGCCAAGGCCGATCGTGTTATTATCCATTCACTGCTGATATATTTTACGTACTTTAACATATACACGAAATGTTAAAGTGTCTAAAAGTTTTAGATTACATGGATTAATTAAATAATATTTGTTAATCTCATGTATCGCAAAGCTTTTTATTATGTTAATTATTTCGATTTATGATTCGATTATTTTGCTGTGCGTTTTGATTCTAAATTAAAAAATTAAATTTTAAATAATTGAAAAATAGAACGAGATAAAGCGTCGCGGGAATTATATTTTATTCTATAAATATCATTAAAATAATAATTTCTTCTTGTAAAAATCAATCTTAGATAAACTATAATTTATTATTTTAGATTTCTGTTTCTATGATTCTTACTTGATTAAATGAATAAATTACATGAAATATGTGCTTCAAGAACTTTCTGCGATATTTTGCGATATTTATAGGCGCAGTGTAATATTAATTATCTAGGGATAGTATAGGTTCAATTACAATGCGATATTTTGCGATATTTTGCGATATCTTGGAACAAAGATTATTATTCTGTATTTAGAGTCCCTTATTAAATTCTATTATCGCATATTGATTATTTATGATAAATGTTGCATAATTAATCATCGCTAATCGGGTTTGTCTGGACTATATAAAAATTTTTAGTAAATTTTATATTATACGTATATTTCAGAGACATTTTCGTGTATTAAATTATTCCATGTAATAAATAAAAATTATTTTGTATTAAGTTTCAAATTATATTTTACATTCACTTTTATATTAAACCCTGTATTGAAAGAAAATAAAAATAAAATTTAAAAAAATTTTTTTCCTTTATCTCCACCTTACAGAGGCATTTGCCGGATGAGGTTTGAGTACTCTAATGAACCTAAGAGCTATGCCGGCAGTAACGTATAATATGCCGATATTCATATATATAGACTATTTTTATATTTAAAATAATCTTAAGTATGATCTTAGATTGCGTCTTGAGATTCCAATCAGTTAGTAAAAGTAATAGTTATATTTTCCAACTTACTTAAGACGATCTTAAATATAAGAATGAATTATGAATGCCGGCCTTAGATAGGGTTACCTATGCCAGACAAGTCGAAGAGTCAGACTAAGAAAGATATCAAAAAATTATATATATATATGTTATTTTTAATTATATTAATATTTTTGAATAAAAAGAAAAAAAAGAGACAGTAATTGAGAAAATAGAAAAAAGACAACTACAGTGATTTTGAATATCTCAAACCCTTTCTCCTCCTCTTTCTCTCTTTCTCTTTCTCTGAGTGATTTGAATATCTATACTCGAGAGAACCAATGTCCATAGAAAATATTTCGATGGACTCCATAGGAAGGAATAAGATGACAAATGATGATAATCCTTATGATTTTAACACCAAGGGATATACAATAAACCATAATAATCCAAGAACTCAAAGAAGAAAATAATAGATAATAGATAATAGATAATAGAAATAGATAATAGAAATGCATAATGATTGGAAATGATTAGAAATTAAAAGACAGTATGAATACAACCTATTTATTAATAGCAATACTATTTTGTAATTATATTAAATTTTATAATTTAGTACATTGTATTATATAAAATATTAAGCATAAAAATATTATGCTCTGGTAAGAAAATTATAATAAAAGTATATAAATAATGTTGACTATATTAGAATGGAACATATGAATTCTTTATATTTTATATGAAGGAAGAGATATTTAAAATATTTTGCAACTATATTTTTCGAATCTTAATTATAAAAACTTTAGAACAATCAGTGATTAATTTGACAAATTCTATACATGTATTAATAATTAAATAAGTAATAAATAAATAAGTAAATAATTAATAATATAATAACTTTTTTAAATAATTAAAAAAATGATTAATAAATATCAAAGATCAGTTTATTGCTAATTAAGATTTATAGAAATAACGGTTAAAAATGTTTTTATTCCACAGCAGACATTTTGTGTTTTGTAAATAAAAATATATAAACATGGCAATGAATATAGAAAAATATTTATTTCTCTTTATTCTAATTTTCTATATAATCTTTATTCTAATATTTATTCATCTTTGAACATTACATTGGAAGATTACAGTATCATTCACGATTGCATAATTTATTTACTATCAATTTATATACATGAGTGTCTTGTTATACTCTGGTGTTACCGGCATTTCGTGCACATAGCACGGAACGAAATCAGAAATTGTGCACATGATACTCTCTGAGAACATTCATGGATATTGGCTTTGTAGTTCATGTCCACGTTTTCAATGTCCATAGAGGGAATATCGCTTTCAGGGATCACCTAAAAGCAGGCCATGACATCTCTCAATTTTCTCTCTGATGATACTAAGACTGTAGGATGTAAACACTAGCGCGCTACTGTTTACGCCACCATGGCCACATACCATGTTATTGATAATATTCCATGTTATTCGTTATATATTGTATCATTTCGCCATATATCATGTTATTCGTTCATATATTGTATCATTTCTCTTTTTTTGTATTTATTAATTTATTATTAATTTAAAATCAAATCAAAATAATATACATATGAAGAATTTAACGCATATATCTCTTTGCGGATATTACAGTTAGAATAAAAAACTATAAGCCGAATCAATTATCAATAATAATTAATAGTAAACAATAGGAAAAATGTAAATCAATAATAAATAAATAGTAGAAGAATATAATTTTAAAAAGTATATTTCCAAACAGTAGATGTTTTAGTAAAATCAATACGTTTCTTTCTAGAAAGTAACGTAAACTTTCGTTATTCTCGCAAAATAGAAATAAAATATATCGTTTATCTTTTTTATTCCCATTGAAATAAAAAATTTATTATTAAAAATTGTTTGTGAGAATGATTTTTTAGTCTCGCAAAAGTTATTTATTCAATGTTCTACATATACATAATATTATAATAAATTTTTAAAGTTTTTGGTTAAAGATAAAAACATTTGCACCTGTGTTGCAAAGTGCCAACAAAATGATTTTTCTTCATGTATCATTTTTCTAATAAAATTATTTCAAAGACAGATTATTTGTTAATTAAACGATCCAAGTTTCCATAACAGCATGTGGAATGTAACATCTATTGTAATTTTTGTTGTTGTATGAGTTACGACTTAAAACTAAGGCGATATAAATCTAACGTCTTTCTTAAAATTTTCAAAATTGGACACATCAGAATAATTTATATAATTTATATATATATATATATATATATATATATATATATATATTAATAAAAATATATATAAATTTCTTAAGATAGATAAATACATTTGAGATACATTTTAGTATATATACTTTTTCGTTAATATTGATATTATTTTATTGAAATTTCACATAATTGTTCCGATCGATTTTTATATGTAACTTATTTTATCAATTATTTATTTAGATATTTGAATAATGTTTGGATATCTAATGAATCGAAAATTCAATGAAATCGATGTTGCATTTAATATTAATATTTAAAAAATTGTATTGTAAATAGTTACAATGATTTTCTTTCATGCTAAATGATATTAAAAATATTCAAAAAGATTTTTTAACTTATGCAAAAATTTATTATTTTCAAATTTACTTAAAATTGAAAAACAAAGATATTAAATACATATATATAGGCAAATTATTATTCGTAAGAATTAATAATAGTACGATCACAACAAAAATTATGTATCCCATTTGCTTCCATTTTTATTCACAGTAATGAATGATTGCACTTCGATAAAGATTTATGATTGCGATACAATTTTGTCATTTATTAAAAGTTAATTACGATTTAACGTAATTTCTTTATTAAAATATTCATTTTTGTTGATGTTGCTGTAAAAAATAAAAAACATATTTAAAAATTTTTCTAAAAATGTTATACTCAATAAAATTAAATATAAAATACAAGCATAGACTATTTTATTACTCGTAATCTGTTTGATCTGTTCAAAACCAAATTTTTGCTATAAAATTTAAAATTGTTACAAAATTATTTTTTAACTACGTGTCTATCTTGAAAAAAGACTCACGATCTAAAAGTATGTTGAATTGCATAGCAAAAAGTTTTAAGTGTATAAAGTGTAAAATTAAAATATATAAAAAGTATATAAAGCTTTAAACATCTGTCTATTCCTAAATGTAATTATTTTCATTAGTTAATTGTAATTTGCAAGTTATGAATCAATAAAATTCATATGTTGTTATATTTATTTTATTCAATATTTCTTATATTCAATTCTTATATTCAATATTTCAATTCTTGTTCTTGTGAGATTTATAAAGATTGCATAAATAGAAAATAGAAATAATAATAAAAAAATAATTTTCAAATTTAGGAATGTACAGAAAATGCTTATATTATATAAAAATAATTCTTATGTAAAATTTATTTGAAGAGCGCTTTAGATAAAATAGAATATGTCCAATTTTCTTAGACTTTTTATACAACATGATATCGCCTAATAATCGTTACAAATAATGTCATCAACTTTTTTGAGGATTAATGTTAAAATCAAAGTGAAGATTATCTAAACTGTGAAGATTATCTAAACGTTAAAATAATCCTCCGAATTTTAAACATATGTTATATTTATAAAATTTTGATCTGTTTAAATTTTTTATCTGTTGGTGTTAAATTAGAAGTGAGATTCTCTTTCCATAATATAAAGGAAGGTCCTTGTATATTTTCGCAAGGTACCATAGGATTATTAGATCCAACAGAACGCATTAATTCTACCTGAGCGTGCGTAATCTCGTCGGAATTATCGCATATTATTTTAGCCAGTGAACTCTTGCGTAGCTCCACGAGTTGTTCTGAAATTTTTGCAAATATGTACATTTGAGTTATTCTTGTTCAATTTAACTAAATATATTTGGTCATAATAAATTTCTATAAATTTCTATAAATATTTATAGCGAAAATTTATGGCAAATATTTGTTATCTTAAAAATTTATATTACTTAATATTCGCTATTTTTAACATGTTTTTCCCATAAATAATTGAAATTATGCTAATTGCACATCATAGTAGAAACAAACCTTATCAACGAAATTTACCTCCTGTGAAGGGATATGGTTGCTCGGCGTACTCATACCAGAAACGATCTCCCTTTTGTAGGCGTATAAACTGATCAATGATCAAACATGTAAACGTAGGCCCGACCAAGCTATCCGATTCCGGTATTTCCGACAATGCGCCGGTATACAGATCAATATCATCGACTGACTCGTAAAGCATTGACATTTGCTCCAAATCCTGATGATTCAAATATCCTTCAAGGTCGTTAAACGTTTCCGCTTTTCCTAGACCGCAATATTCCCGCCACACAGTGTATCCCGGTAATCCATGATCTCGGCCACGTTGAATGTTTAACGACACCAGATCGAGGCCACAAGGTGTTGTAAAATTGGCTACGGGATCTTCGAAGAGATTACTAGTCAATTGCGAGGTGACATGCGTAGAATATTTTTGGATGACGTTGGTCGTGGCCGAGCTGATCGAACGCCTGACGCCGTCCTCGGCATAGAGGCTGTACGGATTGAAAAGCATCCTGTGCAGTTCCACATATGACGACGTACCCTTCTCTGCGTCTGTCATTCTCATCAATCCTGGTAGTAAGGTGTGTGCGAAACGAAAAGCCGCGGCCGCAAAGTGATTGGCTATCGTAGGATCATTTTCCAGGTCATTTGGATCATACGTTTGTTTCCTGTAGCCTAAATTAAGAGGTTTTAAGTCGTATTTTTTCATCTTCTCATCGCCTACAATGATGGGTAGAAACTCGCGATAGGTGATGTGTTGCAGTTGAGCGCCGACGATGCGTCTCGTTTCCTGAAAGAGCACTTCGTCGCTCCAAGAGGGATTGATTTTCGACAATTCATCCGCGATCCTGTTATGTTGTCGTGCCCAGAGAAGATGCATTGTGGTTAAATGTAGGTTCTCGTTCGCTCTGGCATCACCCGCGGCAAAGCAATAACGGCCGCGACGTCGCTCGGCTTCTCTATTACAGCCATCGTCAGGATTCATGCTTGCCGGTAATAAAGTCCTATTGTTGGGAGTGAGCTGCATCCTCAAACGACCGCCGGTGAATTCGCGAAGATCAGAAGTGGTCTCATTGTTGGAGCCATAAATAGCTGAACCGTCGATGAAGGCGCTGACCTATACGCAACATTATTTGCTAAATCTTTCCATAATCTTATTCATTGGCAATTTGAATTATTTTTACGTTTAAGAAGTGTGTTACGTGTTTGAAAAAATCAGTTTCTTGAATTTTATATACAGGGTGTCAGAAGCTATCTGTCTCCAAAAAAAAGTCTTGTAGCTTACCTCGAGAGCTTATGTGAAAAAAATTGATTTGGAAAGTGTTCCGTGATTTTTGGCTTTTTTAGAATTGCAAGTTGAAAGAATGCGATCTGAATTACTTGATTAAGCTGTTCCCTAGGGCCGAGTTCACATCGCGGAGCTGGTGCCGATCTTACAAAGTCCATGCAGGTTCTGTTAGTCAGATCATGCATGGGATCGCCGGTTCCAATTCGAATGGGAAAGCACTCGGGATGTTGTTCTCTCGAAGATGAGCAGCACGCTATCGATCTCCCATTAATACCCTGACTAAGCGCGGTAGCAGTAACATCATGATCCAGAAACTGACCGAATACAGCCAGCATCACCGTGAAAGATGGATTACTGCTGGCTGAAGGATTATGTACTTTTAGACTGACTTCTCTAGCAGAAGGCAACTCCTTTCCGGATCGCGCCTTCCGAGGAGACTCGATTCCATCGGCATAATCTGGAGGCAAAACTCTCCTGAAAGGTGTCATGCTAGAGCCCCATCCTCTAGGCCGATTGCAGCTACCGTTGATAGTCCTGTATTTGCCGATTTTGCAGGAGCGATCGAAATATTGTTTGCACACGCTCTTCGACACCCAACCACTGTCGAAGAAAGTACCGATCGCCGAAGATTCATCATGGGTGGATCTCGAACAGAAAAATATTTGTAAAATTTATTAATGGTCTGAAATATTATAAAAACTAACTGCTTATCATTTGAATCGCTAATACAAATAATTATTTTATTAATTATGTGGAAAAATTAAAATTTTAATTTCTAACTAGCCTATAATAAACAAAATAAAATATGTAATGCAGAACTATGTTTATTCTCAACATTTTCTTTAAAGAGAAAAAATTAGAAGGCAATATAACATTTTATATAAAGGACGAGTCCTAATCACCGCTCACCTCATATTCTCAATAGTTCTTGTTGCTGCAATTTCACCTATTGCTGCTAAAGCAAGAGCACTAACATTTGGATACGTGCTGACTGCGTAGCGGTGTCTAGATTCTGGAGATGGGGAAGGCAACGGTGACTTTGCGGCAATCATATCCGCGAACAGACGATCCTTAATCGCCCGTTCACTGGCTCGTAGTCCTTGCATATATTCGTGTCCATTGAGACTCTTCGAGGTATTGACATTTGCATTTCGTATTAGAATGTAGTTGGGTTCGACTGTGGCACTAACGGTACTGCTGAAGGATGCGTGTGAGGTTGCTCCAGGTGCGAATCCTAAGGATTCTCTCAAGATAACACTTAAATTTCCGGGCGATGTTGCGTTATCAATCGCAGTGGAATTACTGATAGAATAGCTGATGGATATCACCAGAGCCATCGTGAAGACCACTCTGCGAGATTGCAAATATAAGTTGAATTGCAAAATATAATTTCCTATTATTTATAACTAGTCAAATATTAGAAGTCATTTTTAAAAAATTATTCTAAAATCTTCTCCTTTTTTTCGCGAGTTTGATATTAAAATTCTATACAGATGTTGTATAAAATATGTATAACATTCTAAAGTAATATAAAAATATAAAATAAAATTTTACTCAATTTTTTAAAATCTCATATAAAAAATAGACGCGGACTTACATCAGGATGCCGCAAATACAGCATTGGAACTGCCGTATTCGCGTTCTTCGAGTCCTCAAAAGGCTGGCGAATTCGACGTAGTCAGGTGAATCCATATGCCTTCTTAAAGGCGTTCTTTCCGTAATACCGCGCATTTTCGTTGCACAAAAATGCAGATGCGGAAGAAGACTTGTAATAATACACAGATATCGATTTCTACTTCTAGCGATTGATAGGTGAGGCTCTTTAAAGATTTTTCCCACCTGGTAGATCGTATATAAGTCACTTTATATTTTATATTTAATTAACACAAATTATAGAAATTTTAACAAATTGCCTTGCAAAGTTCCAAAAGTACGCACTTAATTATAATAATAATAAAATTCTTTCGATACGATAATATGCATAGAACGTATGTAACCTTTTGTCCGCGTATAAAAAAAAAGGATTTAATAAAGACTTGAACTCTTGAAGATTGCTCGCACATTCGCACGGACAAGCAGACTGGTTATATAAAGTGGTGAATCGAGAATCGACAGTCCGGAATGAAACATGAGTAGCCTTGTTGTAGCCTAGTATTCTTATTTTGCGGTGTGACAACTCCAGCAACAAGCTACACTTCTGTATGACTTATGCAAGCGATCACAGATCATATACTTTAGATTGATAAAAATGATACATTATTCTGCACGTATAAATGATAAAATACGATGTAAACTATAGAATAATCGTACAATTGATTCCGTAATCATTTGTTGTAATTTAATGGGCATCACTTTTCATTACGCAGCTTTCAAAAATAACAATAAGCTGATTAAAATGTCTTTTTTTTATATTCCTGTATATAATAATAACAGACACTTTCTTGTCTTCACGTCTTTATCTTTACTTTGCATGAGAAACTCTATTTTATTTAAGTTTTTCGTAAAAAAATTAAGATTAATTATTATAGCACATTACGTGACGTTGACAACGAACGACCAATATTTGACTGCCAAGAACGGCAGTCGTGCAAATTTGTTACGTTGATTTTCTTAGCCGCATCCCGTACCTATACGTAACACAATACATGTCTCAGATCACGGAAAGGCTTCCGTCCTGTCGGGCTTCTCGAGAATAAAATATAAAGAATAAAATAGAGAGAATAAATTTATATTATCAACGATTGGTCAATTTTCTATTAAAAACCGATGCATAAGATATTGCATAAATTTGTTTTCTTTAAAAGTATTATTTTTAATATATATTATATATAGAATATATATTATAAATTATATATTATGATTATATAGATATATAGTTATATATATATCTATGAAAAATAAATATACATAGAATTTATTATATATTGTAATTTATTATATAAAATATTTGCACCTTTTTGTTTCTTTTTTCAAATAAATCTTGTTTGGAAATATCAATTTACTTTCAATAATTAATAGTGACAATAATACTAAATAATAATTAATAGTAATAAAGATAATAATAATTTCTTCGAATTATGTATATTAATAACTTTAAAATTTTTTCAAATATTCCACAGAATCCAAACTAACACTGAAAAATATTTTTAATACAGCAATTTCTGTGCATTCAAGTAATTTAAACATAATTTTGAGAAAAATATGTAATAGTTAGAGCATGGACAATTATTATTTATTATTTATTTTTATTTATTCCATACAGCAAAAATTGTATCGCTTAGGAGCGCGCAATTCAAGCCATTGTTCTTGATTCGGGACGTACATTTCGGCTGGCATACGTTCTAGACCTGGAGATTCTGGTGATCCGCGCTCGTTCGTTCTTCGAGCTGTGAAAAGTAAAAAAATTTAATTCAATTTTCTTCGAAAAAAAATAACAAATTTAAATTATCATTAATCAGAAAATGTTTTAAATAATCACGAATGAGACGTGAAAGAAATACTCAAAATAAATTTTAATATTTGGATATATTATATTTAGAATAGAATCCCTTTTGTCGAAAATTAAAAATATGTGAAAAAAGTAAGTAGATATGTTAAATAAGTTTTATATACACTCACGCAATCGTTTGCGCATAGCGATAGCTTCTCCTGGGTGTCTCAAAAGAAGTCGTCCAACACCTTCGCAACGACGCAAAACCTCGTTCTTTAATAAGTGATTTCTAACATTTTGCGAAATGATCGAACACTTTGTAACCCATGTTGATACGTGTGCGAAATCCGTCAACAATTGATACGCCCCATATTCGCTGGAAATTAATTTATTATTTTCATACATTAGTAAAATATATAACACAAAGAAGGAACATGTATAAGTTAAATATTATATTAATCTTAATAAGTGGAGAACATGCGGATATTATTTCTGCATAATCTTTTTATATTATTTTATAAATAATTTATATATAAATCGAGATGATCAAGTAAATTTACCTAAACTTGATACGATGCAGATAGATATAATCGAGCCATGCCTCGCACATTATTCGCAGAATCATGTTTGATGTTTCGGGATCCTCTATTACTTCCAACACTGGTAGCAATACCTTTTCTACAAAATATATAATTTTGATAAATAATTTGCATATCTCTAAAACTATTTGATAATATACAATAATAATAATAATAATAATAATATTAATTATATTATATTATAATAATAATTATAATATCCATATATTATTGTTAACATTTTTTATACAAATATTTCAATGTATAATATAAAATAAGAAAAAATGTTTATACATATATGTATATACCAAAATAAGTTTCTACGTAAAGACTGGCTGTCACCGGAGGTACGCTGCTACTCGTTCTCCAATAATTCGATCGCGGAAAGCACATGTGCAAATTGGCGAGGCTGATTACACGACAAATTTTGGCAAGCGTGTCGGTACACTTAACGGGGCAAATCTGTAAAAATAAAGGAATCTAAAATCATCTACAGTTTTTTAGATAGCAAATTTGAACTAAAAATTCTATCTCTCGCAGAGAAATTATTTCTCTTTCTCAAATTTTAATAAATCCGATTTATTTTATAATATAATATTAATCTTTATATAGTATACTTTGCATACAATATAAGTATTTAAAAATTTGAAGATAATCTCTTCTTCACGAAGCGAGAGTTATTAATAAATAAAATTGATCTTTTCTATATTTCTTCGTATTAGAAATTGAAATATGTATTGGACCTGAAGCAATTCAATATTCGCCTTGACTTCGGAGACGATCTTTGCTCTCATCTTCGTACACACATATACTTGAACGCTAATAGAATCTGTGGATAATGCGGTTGTGTGATCGGCGAGCTAAAATCGGCCATCAAAAACATATGATACATTTTTTTGATACAAATTATTAAAAAATAATAGCAAAGAGAAGAATACTTTGAGATAAGATAATTCTTCAAGGCAATTCACTATGTCACCCTTAACCAGCAGAAAGAATACGTCAAGGTCCCAGGTGTGGGCTATAATCTTGGCTTCCTGAATGGCCCACAATCTCGCTGTGTGCACCGAATGATCCATTCTATGTAACACAACAATCTGTTCTGACAATGGTAACTCTATCAAGGGTGCCCCTATCACCCATTCACCGCCAATCTCGCATTCATTGCTGAGGGTAACTAGCAAATGGAATAGTTCGACAAACATTTGGCCCGTGGTGGTTCCCTACAAAAATTTCAATTATATATTGTCATGTTTTTTTTTATCTGATGTAGAATTTTTTTCCTTTTTTTCTATTCATATATTTATAAGCAATTTAAACTTTTAATTTAATTTGTTAGTTGTATCAAATAAACAATTATTTTTCTGAAATTCAATATAAAAATTTCTAAAATAAGATATCAACCTCCGTGGACGATGGTTTCGAACGGCATTCGAAAGCCGAGGTGTAAGCTAATCTAAATATTTGATCCCAGGCAGTGATAGTCGTGTGATAACCGAGTGCGTCGCATAAATTCTGCAACGCTGATCTGACTGTAGGTGGGACTGAAATTTTTTTGAAATAAATATATAATACAAAATATATCTCCTTTTCGCGAAGCGAATTAGATAAACGCGAAGAGAAAATGTTTTCAAATGTAAGAAAAGAAATTTTCTCTTTTACTTTCGTTCCTTTGAATGAACTGTCGCAACCAATCCTTGAGGTGCTGAGCACCATGACTGTGGTGAGTCGCAAGGGCTTCTCGGGACCACCATAATATTACATGATCCAAAATACTAGACAGTGCACCCCATGCAACTTCCTGATAATAGCTCTTTACTTTCTTTATCGCGTTGCTTCTTAATTTTGTTTCACCTAATAAATAATATATATCAGTGTCTGCTATATAAATCAATATCTGATGGTCATCAAAGATTTATCAAAGATTTTATCGATATATTGTAATATTTTAGTTGCACATAACATAAGGCTGTAAAATGGTCTTTGAAATCATTAAAACTATACCATTGCAGGTTTTTAAAGCGTCCGTGCCAAGCAGTCGCGGTGAGATCTCTTGCACAACATTTAAAAGTCTAAGGACTTGCTCGTTCTGCGTGTTTACAACTGTCTGCACGCTTTCGATATTGGATGTTTCTATTTCAGATGTCGATGTGGCACTTGCGATCGGTGGTGTCAAATGCCTCGTAAGAGCACTATAGTTTGAGAAATATCATGAAAATATATATATCTAATAATGTAAGATTATAAACTACAATTATACATTGCTTATAAATTTTATTTATCTGTCTAATGATTATTAGATATATTATAGAGATCTGATTATAATAATATCGACTATGTATTTAATTATGATCGCGAACCGGTAAATTTCGATGCTAGAGTTTTCTGAAACATCTACATCATTCGTTGTAGATATTGGCTCCAGTTTTTCATGAGGCTCGTAATTTGCCAGAAGACAATCGATAAGTTCGTGACAGGATTCTTCCGCTCTATTTTTCGCTAATATCTAAAATTAGAGTTTGAAATTTTCCTTTATTCAATATTCCATACTATTTCGAAAAGGAATGTATTTAATGTAGCAGTCTATGAAAAGAAAATGTAATTTCCTTGCATGTTAAAAAATATTAGAATGAAAAATAAAATGTATTAAACTACTCGCTTGCAATATTCTGGTCACAGAGATTTTCTTTAACGGCTCCAACATGGACGGACAATCGTTGTAAAAGACATTGACGGAAGAGTCTGATACGTTTCGATCCATATTGAGCATGCTGTTGTAAGCATTTACTAATCTGCAATTTGCTAATTATGTCATCATCTGGCTATATCACAGAATTTTTAAATATCTAAACAAGAACTCCACTTTCTTAGTTCGATTGATTTTATTATTTTGCATTTTAATATCAGAATTAATTTCTTGTAATAAAAATTGTAAGAAATTAATTCTGATTAAGGTGGAAAATAATAAAATTAATCGAATTAAAGAAAGAGTGTGATATATTGGTATGATAGAAAAATTATTTTCGAAGTTTACCTAAACACTATTCTTATATTCTCTTCACTTTTGCAATCGGTAATACCAGTAATTAAATCTTGGATAAATTTTGCAACCACATTGAGCTTGCGCTTCAATATTATCGACAGGTGATCTATTTTATATTTATATATCAGATGGGTGCTTAATTCCCCCGGTTTGCACGTCGAATCATAATTCTTTATCAATTCTTCCAAGTTATCTAGCATTTCTTCGAATACCTGAAGCGTACCAAGCAACCGATTATAAGCGTTTTAATAGATATTCCATTTTAAGATGTTTATTAATGATGATAAAATCTCTCTGTTTTAAAAACTTTTTAATTTCGGACCTCCAGATCGCAAGTCCGAGCCTCTGCCAAATCCTCGATGATTAAAGCTATGCATCCTGCCAAGTTTCCCATTCTTTCGTCCAAAAGAGAAGCGTCCACGAGCCATTGGTCGAGAAGGCCATCGGAAAGCGGCAACCATTTTGCGATATTTGCTCTGTAATTAGTATCCATGCGTCGCTGATTGAATCTTAATTATATTTTTTCTTCTCAATCGACACTTATTCAAAAGTTTCCCTTGATCGCCCTTGAAATTACATTGAGATAATGCATTAATCAATCCCACTTTGTGCACGAAACTGCGTTTTCAACATTTATTTAAGTCAACTATTCACATCTCTTACTTCGCAAAATTTCTTTTCTGTCTGAGATCTTGATCGGTGAATTGATTACACGTCACTTGTACGAAAATACACTGGGCAGTGAAAATTAATGCTATTGATCGTGTAAAAAAGTTATAAGTAGTACAATTGGTCATAAGAAAATAATTTCTAAAAGAAACTGTACAATACAATCGTATACGTAATCATATAGAGAAGGAGAAGGCAGAATAATATTGTCATGCAATCGTTGCTTCGAAAAAATATTTCTCACAGCCACATTGTTTATTCGACATTTTGTTCTATTTTAAAAATAATATTAACTACTGTCATTTTCTGGTTGCAGATAGCAAGTGTTGTACCATGCGTTCTTAGTTGCCACGGATACGTCTTTGTGACGCATGGCAATCCGAATATATGGATATAGCATGCTTTGAGAGAGAGAGCGGCTTCTTCAATTATTCAGATATCTAAATTTGCCAGCTTTCGTAAAAACCAGCAAAATTTTATAATTTTACATTTAGCGAAATTTCACAATGTACGCTGAATTTAACTCTAGTAACTTTCGATTGAAAATATCGAAGTGCAAAATAAAACGGTATTGAAATATCGCGTAAGGCTCTACATAATATTACATAACAATATGTATGCTTGCATACTATATTGAATATCTGAAAAACATTCTGAATTTATTTAAATTATTTTACAACATTTTTTGAAATGTATTTGCATCGAATATTGAAAATCTCTTTCTATTTCTCTTAAATGCTTTTTTTTAAACATATAATGTCAAGCATTTGTACGAAACATTCAAAACGTCTAAAATTTTAGACGCAACTTCACATTCTAAAGAAAAAATATTAAATTTTGATTCCTTTAAAACTTAATCACAATGGTTACCAGGGCAATCAAAATATAAATTGCCACAGTGTTTTTTTCTAGAGCAATTCATGGCCGGCTTCCAAATTTGTCGTGTTTAAATTGAAGATTTAATTAAATTTCGATTTGACGATCCATCTAAATTTTTACTGTGTAACATCAAGAGAAATTCATTTGAAAACGTATCAAAATGGTATGAGAAGATAAAATTGCGCTCTCTGAATAATTCTAAGTAGCAAAAAATAAAAAATGTATCTTGCGCCGTACATTGTCAAGCTTGCATAGCTAATAAAAATTCATTTTTCTTCTTATTAGCGCGAGTGTATATCGATGCACGTGGGTCAAGCGGGCGTCCAGATGGGCAATTCCTGCTGGGAATTGTATTGTCTGGAACACGGAATCCAGCCAGACGGAACTATGCCATCTGACAAAGTCTCCGGTACGAATGATTGCTTCAACACCTTCTTCAACGAGACGAGTTCCGGCAAGATGGTACCGCGGGCCGTGATGGTCGATCTTGAGCCAACTGTTGTCGGTCAGTGTTTGATAAGTATTGGAGTAAACGTTCCCTCTATTTATGTTATAATATACATCCATTTCAAACCATATTCACCATATTAGTTTTTACATGTTGAAAATTGCTATGATTTTAGATGAAATTCGAATGGGAACTTATAAACAACTGTATCATCCGGAACAATTAATTACTGGTAAAGAGGACGCCGCGAATAATTACGCTCGCGGTCACTATTCCATCGGGAGCGAGGTGATCGAATCGGTGATGGACAGGGTGCGTAGATTGACCGATCAGTGTACCGGTCTGCAAGGCTTCTTCGTTTTCCATTCATTCGGAGGAGGTACAGGATCGGGTTTTACATCCTTGCTCATGGAGAGGCTGTCCGACGACTATGGCAAGAAGAGCAAGTTGGAATTTGTCATATATCCGGCGCCGCAGGTGAGTTCAAAAAAGTTAATTATTCATTTTAAGTAAAAGAATTTTGTTAATTTTATGATCTCTGTCATCTGAGACATAAATTAAAATTATTAAAATTGATTCTAAAAATTTATCATTCTTTTCTTTCTAATTTCTAAGTATTTCTATTACAAAAGAATTAAAATTAATAATAATAGAGATAAAATGTGGAAAATATAGATAGGAATCGCAATTTAAAGCCAAAATCTCTAATTTTGAGATACATCAAAAATACATAATTTTACAAATAGAGATTTATTATATATATTTGAGAATATTATAATTACTTTCAAAAATACTGTCCTATTTTTTCAGGTATCTACGGCCGTGGTGGAACCTTATAATGCAATATTAACGACGCACACGACGATCGGTCATTCCGATTGCGCCTTCATGGTGGACAATGAGGCGATCTATGACATTTGTCGGCGTAAACTTGGCATCGAGCGACCCTTGTACGCAAATCTAAACCGGCTAATCAGTCAAGTTGTATCGTCCATCACCGCATCCTTGAGATTCGATGGCGCCCTGAACGTCGACTTGACCGAGTTCCAGACAAATCTGGTGCCCTATCCTCGCATACACTTTCCCCTAACAACCTATGCTCCGGTGGTGTCAGCTGAAAAGGCATATCATGAAGGTATGTCGGTTGCGGAGATCACCTCCGAGTGCTTCGAGGCCAACAATCAGATGGTCAAGTGCGATCCACGCGAGGGCAAGTATATGGCCTGTTGCCTCCTATACCGTGGTGATGTCGTGCCTAAGGACGTCAACGCGGCAATCGCCGCTATGAAGGGCAAGAGTTGCATCCGCTTTGTCGACTGGTGTCCCACGGGTTTCAAAGTCGGGATCAATTATCAACCACCCACGGCCGTGCCAGGCGGTGATCTCGCGAAGGTATCACTGTCAATTGTAAATATTCTCAGGAAGAGAATTTAAATATTAATTTACACACAAAATTTTTTCAAAATATATATTAAATTATATATAACATATATTAAATTATATATATTAAAATATATATTAAATTCTTAGATATAATTAAATAGTTTCTTAAAAATCTCTAGACTATATATTCAAAGTTATAATTATAGAATTTTAAATTGATAATTCATCAATTGTTAATAATTATTTCCATGACATATTGAAATTGTACACGTGCAGGTTCAACGAGCTGTCTCTATGTTGTCCAATACGACTGCTATAGAGGAAGCATGGGCCAAGCTTAATCACAAATTCGATTTAATGTACAATAAGCGGGCGTTCGTTCACTGGTACGTAGGAGAAGGTATGGAGGAACTCGAATTCGCGGAGGCGCGCGAGGATCTCGCAGCACTCGAAAGAGATTACGAGGAAGTCGCCCTCGAGTCGCCATCCACGCCAGACGCACCGTCAGAGTATTAATATACGTATTTTTGGAGAATCTTTCAATAAGCCGGCATGTGTATTTTTTCGCTGCCCGACAACTAAGTAAAAATTATCACACGTGTCATTTAACGTGTCATTTTACGTTAAATTTTTTGTGTGAAAAGGAAGATTTTATTTTCGTATATATATTTATATAATTGTCACCACATGTTTTTATTTTTATAGACAGACATTTTTTTGTAAAAGTTCTTTATAGTACAAAAATTATATATATATAAATAATAATCACTGCACTATAAGTCAATGTCTCATGTACTGTGGAAAAAGTACATAAAAAACGAACGTATAAATAATCATGTTTTGTACTGAAAAATTCTTTTACTGAATCAAAATAATATATATCTGTGTAACATACACAACTTTCATTCTTTTATTAACACTTCTTTTTTGGTACTCACATATTTATAAAAGTATGTCAACGAAATTCCTTTCTTTATACCTATTTACATCAAATTCATTGCACTTGAAGCAATAATAGTAAACAGAAAATTATGCTGCAATTTGTTGCACAGATGCAATATATTACATAACGATAATGTTATTATTGAATAATTATTAAAACAAAATGGCTTATTAATTATCCAAGAATGACGACAATGCTAAAGCTAAGTATAACATATTTTCATGATCATATTTCAATAACAAAAATATTTAATGAAGTAAATACTAAGTAATTTTATTTTTATTGCTATCGCATTAAAAGTAAATAAAATAAAGTGTATACTAATTGAGTATACTAACTTAACTCGTACAACTTAAATATGGAGCCCAATATTTTACCGCTAATTGAACTGCTCTAAAGTTATAATTATCATATGACAACTTTAGAGTGCTCACTGAACATTGTCGTCAGTTTTAATCAACTGCATCCACTGTAATATGATTATTACTCTCTACACTTTCAAATTACTATTACAAATTCATGTTCTTTAAATCAAGTATACATTTTTTACACATTTGCCTTAATGATTTGCTCTTAAATGATATTTGCCATAAAATCTTTAAATATAATCAGCTAAAGTAAAATAATAAAATACCTTATTAAATATTATAATAAAGTTAGTCTCTTTAATATTTTACATAATTCGCGATATAAGATGTTATCACTGAAAATATAACAAACTTGATAGAAAAATCGCGAATTGACAATGTATGAACAATTCTTGGAAGATTAACAGTTCTCTCAGAAAATCGATGATAGAATTATAATTATACGAACCGTAATTTTTTCTATTATACAAGAAGCGTTGGTATCGGTTTTTTCCCAGGCCATGCCTCTTTGGCGTACTTCTTCTTCTTCGGTTCCATCGTCCGTGGCTCCGTCGTACTTGGCAAATGTTCCTGCACATGCGGCACTTCTGTCTGCACTTGATTCGGAGTCATTTCCACTTCGGGCGCCGGATTAGGTAGTGCGATACCCAATCGCGATGTCAGCGACGTGAGAGCCGTGGAGAACGGATTGATCGACATCGAGGACGGCGTAAACTGCTCGGGAGGTAGATCGTGATAGAGCTGAGGAGTGGTGGACGTAGGCTGCATGTGTTTTAGAGGATTGTGATCTTCGAACAATGATATGAGACCCCCTTCCATACGCATTCTCTGCAACGAAAAAAGCGCATTTTCTCATAAAGATTACAAATTCCTCTTGCAATTATATATGATGCCTTATTTCCTTTCTTGTAATAATCATGCGAGATCATTAGGCATACCTTGCTAGGAACAACTGTCGTTTGTATAAGATTACGAAACCTTCCGACTGACGGATCAACGTCTTCCGGATTAATCACCTCTTCGTCGTCATTGAAGGTAATGCCCTTTTTCTTTCGCTTGCGTGTCGGTTTGTGCATTTCGTCGTCCGTTATACCGAGCATAGAGATTCGTCGATTGTGAGCTGTATTAAATTCTGTCAAATTCTAAAAAAAAAAGAAAATTAAAATGAAATTGGATCACATATGTTTTAATAAGAGTTTAAAAAATTTGCTATATGTGTGCCAAATTTTTCACACATACATCAAGTTCTGTTTCAGTTTCTGGTAGACCCAACAAACCACCAGCATCAATATCCTCGGATAATTTCTCTAGTTCTTCGATGATAGGTCTGGCACCAGTTTGAGGTCTTTCTCTAATTATATAATATCGAGTGGATGCTCCAAAGTGAAATGTACTATCAATTGGTAATTGAGTTGGTTTTTGGGCTTCCAAACGTAAGTTTCCAATAAAGGTACCATGTGCTAAAGTTATTAAAAAATCTTCATGAAATAAATTTGAAATATTCTTTGGAAGAAAATAACAGACTTATAAAAAGAGTTATTGATAGATGTAATAAAGTTATAGTATGATAACAATATCTTTTTCTTTAAATATTAGCTGTTAATATTGTTGATGAAAAAGAAAGCATTTGTGTTTCAATTTTATGAAGATACTTACAAAAAATTACATATTAACAATGACATGAATTATGTACTCACTGCTTCCCAGATCAACTAGAAATGCCCGATTGAGATGTTTGTGATAAACGAGAGCTGCATGAACCCGAGAGCAAGATGCATGATCGATGCAAAAATCATTCAGCTGTTGATTGCGACCAAATAAATAACACTTCTTCTCATCCACCATAAGCTTCTACAAAGATACATTTATGTGATGTTTGATGTGTGTACACATTTAAGATATGACAGAACATGATTTTAAAATGACATGCTATTCGATTTGTTTACAATTAATACAACATGTTTTACCTGTATCAACTTGTCATTCTTTAGTACGTCCAGATGCAGTCCTACTGGTGGCTTCCCGGCCCTGGAAAGGAATACAACGTATATACAACGTCATGTTGGACGTCCCTACCTTCTTGCACAGGGACAAAAATCGGGACGCGCGATTGCGTAAATGGCACATCGACGATTAGTTCGTCGAGAAATTATCGGCCAGTAAACGTACCAATTTGGAACCTCGTAGTGATTAGCCATTGTCGTCCAATTGCGCAACAATTTGTTTTCTCCTCGATTTTCTCGACCATCCGAATAGAGAGCGACAGACAACACTTATTAATCAAAACACACATATACGTGCGCGCGCGGATAAAAACAGGGGATACTAGAGTTTCCCCTTCTTCTAAAAGAGCGGGGGGGAAGGAGGGACGATTTTCAGCGCCGTCTGTCTCCCCGAAAGTGGTTCCTCTCGTAGAATAAGATAGATTATGGTGGAATATCATCAGCCACTTCGCACAGGGTATCGTTGAATTTTGTCGACTTGCACTCGTATTCTTTTTATTTACTTTTTTTCAATCTAAATATGCATTTATTTTTCTCATCTGATGACATATCAAATGATTCCTCTTCAGCTGTATATTTTCTCACAATTTGTTTTCTCCTCCTGTCAAAAAAGTCTCAAATATTTGCTTCATTTTAAAGTAATTTTACACAAGTGTATAAAAAGAGTTAATTAATGGTGTTTTAATCAACCGTTTTTTCCTCTCTACTCTTGCTGTCAAATCGGAGAGACTCAATTCATACTTTTGTAACCCTTTTGTTAACCTGTTCAAGCAGAAGAGCAACAATTGTCGGTGAGACATCAATGACATCACGATATAAACATCGCGTCTTATCTTTCTAAAGGATCTCGTCGATACTTTCTGTCCGCGTGAAACGGAAGAACCAGAATAAACTCGCGCGCGAAGGTTAGCGCGAACAGCTGATGTGTCCGTCTGGGGCGAGTCGCGGTTGACGGAGATGTCATTCAGAGTCGGTCAACGTGTCGAGGTGCCCGTGAAGGAGTGTCAAGGCGTGATAGCCTACATCGGCCACCCGGCTTTCGCATCGGGCAAATGGATCGGCGTGATACTCGACGAGCCGAAAGGGAAAAACAACGGGACTGTCAAGGGCCAGACGTACTTCAAGGTGAGATCGGCAGCGAATATTTAATCCCTGATGAATATTTATTCGTCCAACGAAAGTATTGATCCTTCAAGAAATTCCTTATTAAATAAGTCTAAATATATATATTCAAATTTATACATGAGAGTACACAAAGTGCATATAGTTTGTTATAAGTCTCATTGAATTTCTTCTACACAAACAATGCAATAAAATAAATAGAGAAATTAGAGTCACATATATGTGGCAAATTTATTTATATTATTTAAAACAGCAATTTGCTAATGAAGGAGATGTATTAATTGTTTATTTTTATTGTTGCAGTGCGCAGAAAATCATGGCATGTTTGCACGCCAAACTCAACTTATTCTGCTGGATGAGGCTGGTAATAGGACGGAACCTCTCAGTCCATCATCAGCTGGTAGCAATGCCACAACACCTGATGACAGTGCTGCTAGAGCGAGGAGTCGTCTAAATAGGTGAGCTTTTCTAAAATCCAGAAAAGATACAATTGTATTAAAAAATCCTGATTATACATTTCAAATACATATGTTAAAAAAAATAAATCTTTATACAAAATATCATAATTTTTCTGCAACAAATGTAACAATGAATTATAAATATTGCTAGCATATACATATAGTTCTATAATTAAATATAAATGCCATAAAAGTACTGTAGTGTATTTTTGGAGTAAAATTAGCTTTTAATTAAGCAATACTTAATTTATTTGCATTATAAAAGTAGTGACATCATTGTTGAGCTAATTGAATACAATTTATGGAATCTTTATTCCATAATTTTCATGCTAGCATTAGCATGCGTCGAAGGAATGAGCCTACAGCGTAAGTTTTATACTATATAATAATGTCAAGAGTTAAAAGGAGCAGTTATTTTCTTCTTTTATGCACTTAAAAATTTTTAGTTTTCCTTAATATAATAAATTAATAAATATAGGCAAGTATATAATTAATAAATTATTAAAATGTATATGCTGCTCATAAAAGTGTGCGGAGAAAAACATCTCCTGCGAATGTTACTCGTCAGCAATCTGACAAGCTTTCTGGGTAAGATTGTTAGTCAAAATTTTGCCAAATGTCAGCAGTGTGCATTTTTTATCGCTACTGGTCGTGCTTATATGGATATCTTGAAAATCGCAATTGTTTTATATATAATGGTATACTTTAAAATGTCAATTACATTCTATCATTGAATATTTAAAATATTTTGCAGCTTTAAAGCACAAGCACTTGCTAATATGCCTCTTTTAAAGCTTTTACACATTTGTAATTATTTTCAGCTAATAATTATAAAGCTTACATAATTATTTTTTAATTATTCAGCTTAAATAATTATTTTTGTTGCATTTTTATTATTATAATACAAAAGTTACATTGCTAAATATTAAATTTATTTGCCAATTTTTTGCATTTTCATATTCTTTCATAAGATATATTCTTAGATATGATTTCTATGGTTTCAACATTTTTTATAAACATTTGTATGAAAATTATAAAATATTACAATTTTATATTAAATAGAAATATATATTTTTATTTTATTATTTTTTTTGCCTTTTTATTTAAAGATTAGTAATGTAAAATTTGATTTTCTTTAACAATTTGCAATCAGTCTCTTAGCCTATATTTTCAAAAAATATTATATAATATGTTATATATATATTTTTTTTTTGTTAAATATTTTATATATTATTTTTTTACAGTTCTCGATTATCCTTGGCTGGAAGTAGAACATTATTAAGTGCTCCAAGCACAGAAAGTCTAACTGGATCACAGCATGAACGTAGAGATGGCGGCGAGTCATCAATTCCAGCACCAACCTCAGCTTCAAAACGTGCCTCATTTATTGAGGTAAGACACTATAGCTTTGTAAGCTATGATAACAAATAAGATTCTACTTATAATAGATTACTTTTATGTTGAATTGTAACAGAAAAGATCTATTCATTAAAAGGAATATTATCCAAAAAGATTCAAAGCATGATATACATACAATAAATAGTGTAATATATATATTTTTATGAACAAATTATCTGTTATATTTTTGTGATATACTTTTATTGTTTTTAACTAACAAACAGATTCTGACATTTTAAAATCTCTAGGTTTTTCGATTATTTGTATGTTTCTTATATTCATGTGCAAAGAATCCTATTCTGTGACCCAGTGATATATCAGTCAAACGCAATTGTGCACGTATACGTTTCATCATGACCAAAAAGTGTGCTTGGAAATATATGTGAGGTAGAATTATAGGTGACAAATTTTAAAAAAAGAAAAGAAAAAAAAAGACTGTGAAAAATTTGTGCGAAAGCAAGTCAGAAGACTCTGTTGGCACAGAATGATTCATATGGGAATGCACGTACGTGTTTCAGAAGTCCCCTAGCACGAGCTCGCCTCCCGGCAAAAAGCCAAAGGCCCAAGATGATCACAATAATGTAATTAATATTCATTAATTGTAATACCTCAATTTTTTAATATATATATCACCTCTCTAATATCTTGTTCTTTCTCATATTAGCTGTTTATCCATCATAAAGCATCGTTTGTAACAAATTTTTTTGTAACAAATTAACGTCATTGCACTTTTGCAACGGATAAACCCTTCTTAGTGGATTACAGACTTGATTTCGTATTATTCTTTGCCACATCTTTCTAGCATTATTGTGTTTAACATCAGCTTCATTAACTGAGTTCTACGATACTTGGATAGTTTATAATGGGAAGGGACATTCAGAGCATCATGTCGTGTGTTACCCTCCCTTGTGCAGTTAGGAATTGAATATCCTCTATATTATATATATATGTTGTCAAAGTAATAGTACTAACACTTAGAGTATGGACAAATTTTTTTAACAGTATAGTTCAGAGGTGTAACTTTGCCTGACCGATAACTCTCTCGGAATTATTGTATCTGTTAAAAATTAATTTTCGTGGAACGGGAATGCAAGTGATATATGTGCCAATCGTTAGGACATAATACATGAAATAGTCGATGAAATGAATGAGAAATAGCTCTGACTTTAGTACATCCTGTGTAAATGTTTCTCATACAACACACGATTTAATTCATCAGCTGTGGGTCTTCCTATATATTTGTTAGTACTAATAGAGTATTCGGTGTAGCTTGTTGGTGTTTGCTGTCACAACTAATCTTTCACCATTAATCACCATAAGACTCAACTACTCAGATGTAAATACAAAAACAATATCGTATTACATCGTATAAAACCACATATGTTTCTTACGTAGGAAATGTGGGGTGTTTTTTTCATTGCCGCATTTTGAGAATAATTATCTCTTTTTTTTTTATTATCTTTTTTTTTGCGCCATCCATATGCCGCATTTACGTTATTACCGTGTATGTATATGCGTTTCAAGTTAGCACAGGTACGCAGGTTGAGAGGACCTTGAAGAAAACTCTTTGGCGATATATACAATTCTTTCATGCGATAATAAAAAGAACACCCAACGGTACAAAATTTGACATATATATGTATCTTATTTTCTTTTTTCTGTAATTTAGACAGGTTTTGTAGAAACGTTGAAACCACAATTCGTACCCGGTCAGGTGATGGCGGGTTCAGCAGCAGCTGCGACTCTGGTGGAGGAGAAATTATCGCACTTGCAACTTGTACAAGAAAATGATAACTTGAAATCACAGGTAAATTAAAGTTTCTTTTATAATATTCCAAGGATTTTCATTATTATATTTTTGTAAATTGCCATATATCTCGTATAGAATTATGACATATGTATATAGATGTATAACAATATATAATAATATTATATAGGTACGCGATCTTACTGAGAAAGTAGAAACACTACGTGTAAAACGAATGCAAGACAAGGAAAAAATGAAAGATTTCGAAAAAACGAAACTTCAAGTCGAGCAGCTTCTTGAATTCAAAGCTAAAGTCATGGAAAGTCAAGTGAGTATACATTCAATAACAGGATACATATTTACTGAATATGTATTTATATATATAAATACAATTATATTTATTAATATAAAAAATTATATTCCTTTCAAAATTTCATTTAATAAATTTATCTTTTAATTTTTGAAAATACATGTTCTCATTTTTTCATTTTTATATTTATATGATCAAAGGCAAGTCTTCAGAGAGAACTTCAACGAGCTCGACAAGAAACCAGAGAAGCTCATGCGGCGAGGGAACAATATCAGGAAGAAATGTCAGATCTTGCAGAGACAGTGGAAATGGCTACGTTAGATAAGGAAATGGCGGAAGAAAAGGCCGAAACCCTTCAAATCGAATTAGAGCAGCTCAAGGAAAAGTTGGAAGAACAAACTTTGGATCTGGAAATATTACGCACAGAAATGTCCGAACGGGTATAACATCTTATCTTCGTTAAAGATGCCTAGTTTTCATGCGATATTAATATAACATCTTTTTTTTATATTTTTGGCATGTATTTAAATGGTATTATTATTTCCTTACACAAACAAGGCAGCCGGTGGCGGATCAGGTACGGGAGTTTCTAGCTACGAGGTGAAGCAATTGGAACAGCAGAACAATAGGCTGCGTGAAACGTTGGTGAAAATGCGTGATTTGTCGGCACATGAAAAGCACGAATTCCAGAAACTGCAAAAAGATATGGATCAGAAGAAGTCTGAGATTTTGGAATTAGGTCGCACAAAGGAGAAGCTATCAGCGCGGGTCGAAGAGATGGAACATCAGATAGCGGATCTACAAGAACAAGTATATATGACGTTTGTGTAATTTGTAATAATATTTTATTCAATATATTCGCATATTCTGATGTTCTTCGTAGGTCGACGCGGCATTAGGAGCCGAAGAGATGGTCGAGATGCTAGGCGAGAAGAAAATGGCGTTGGAGGAGAAAGTGGTTGAGCTGGAAGAAGCTGTCGCGGATCTAGAAGCTCTACAAGTATGCAGTTTTCGTACATTTCGCGTTAAGAAATATACAGTATAAACAATCCACGATGAATAATGCAATGAATAATAACTTGACTTAGGATATGTCTGATCAACTGGCCGAATCGTCTAAAGAATTAGAGTTGGAGCTTCGTGAAGAATTGGATCTCGCTCTTGGAGCAACGCGTGACGCTCAACGGCACCGAGACGCTGCGCTGGAGACGCTCGCGGATCGCGAATTAACCATCACAAAATTCCGCGAACTCACGCATCAATTGCAAGAGCAATGTTTGCAGTTGCAGCAACGAGTTCAGTCAACAGAATCCATCAAGACTAACGTTCGAGGTGGGCAGAAAAAGTCACGTAATATGAAAAATCTTAATTATTTTTCATCTTTCTCAAATTCTTCTACTTTAAACTTATTGTTTAGGTGCTGATCAACAACTCGCGGAGATATTAGACTTCCAGAAAACATTCGCCGAAACTCGAGCGCAAACCAAGGCGGTCGATCTAGAGTTGCGTCGACTAGATGCCGATGAGGCGCGGCATCACGTTCGCTATTTGTTGTCTTTTATGCCCCCGGCATTTTTGGCCCGTGGTGGAGATCACGACGCGATATTGACACTTTTATTGATCCCAAGAATGACGCAGAAAACAGAAATATTGATTTCGCAAGTTCGAGAGAAATATAGATCTATCGAGAAAATAGATAGGTAATAATTTCACTTCGTGCAACTTGTATACACAAATCTCTTGTATAATCCTTTGTATATTTTGTATAATACTTTGTATCTACTTTTTTATATCTCTCTTACAGGGCTTCGGTAGTGAGGGGTCATTCGGTGGCGCAATATTCGTTCAGATCTCATTTATGTTCGCATATGTACGCCTTACAAACGACTCTAAGCTGCTTCGAATCGGCTTTGAACTCGTGCAACCCGGAAATGTTACTTAAAGTGGGCGCGGCTTACCCGGAAATGGCTGCGCAAGAAAAGTCCTTGGATTCGTTAATCGAATTGGCGAAGAGAGATCAGCTGGACGAGAATTTACCGATGGACGCGATTGAAAAATGTTGCACCTACTTTGCCACTATGTTCTCCGTACTCTTTGGCGAAAGTACGACTATCAATCAAGCACGCCTAATAGTCAATGGCACGAGAACATTGAGCAACACGTGCGACGCCATCGCCACTGACGCTACGGCAATCAAAGCACTAATACAAGGAGAGGGTGGTGATATAGGTCCGTTGACATTTGAGTTAGATTTGATTAGCGTAGATGTTGCGCTTTAACGTGTATTGTTATTGCTCAAGGTCTGCTTTGTCAACACGTCGAAACGACATGCGAGGTAATCCAGCAACACTTAAAGTCGGCTAGAAGACGAGTACCGCGGGATCAGACTGGTCCAGCGTTTTCTGTAGGCGCCAATTTAGGATTAGATAAAGATTGCAGTGAGCAATTTTCGACATGTTATCAGCATGGCGTGAAAATAATAAAGACTCTTCAGTATCTATTGAAAAGTGCTCTGCAAGCTATTACCGAAAACGGTGGTAAGTATATCCAGTGGGTTTCTCTTGGAAATATATCTTTGCGATATTTTTATGATATTGATGAATTCAATTGCCTTCAGATTTGGACACAGGACTCGCTGCTGACAGATTGAAGGAGATGGCCGCGACATCCAGCGAAAAGGTATACGATACGGAAGATTTGGGACCTGTGGCCACTA
This sequence comes from Camponotus floridanus, assembly GCF_003227725.1. Taxonomy (NCBI): domain Eukaryota; kingdom Metazoa; phylum Arthropoda; class Insecta; order Hymenoptera; family Formicidae; genus Camponotus; species Camponotus floridanus. The sequence continues at coordinate 340,802 of NW_020229236.1, forward strand.
TCAAAGCTAGCTTGACGGTAATACAGCAATTGGCGGCAAATCTTGCGCAAAAAATGGCCGAATGTGAAAACGAACTGGCCATAAGTGGACAAACACAGAGTCAGCAACAATCTAAGGACAATGAGCAAATAATGCCAATTGTATCTAGAGCGCATGCAGTGAGGAAAGAGTCGGAAGAAACGAAAATACTCAGCAGGTATTTGTATCTCTTCCTCTGAATGCGTTTGTTTATTATCAAAAGGATATAATTTATGATATTGTTTATGTTCTAATTTTTTTACATTAGAAAACTCGAAGCAAGGGATAGTGACATACGTGAAGCGAGATTAGCTTTGCGAGAGAAACAAGAGGAATTATCCGAGATGACGCTACGGAAGGAATTGGCGGAGAAACGTTTCGCGACACAACAACACGAACACGAGATGAACGTCGAAAAGTTGAAGAGAAAATTAGAAGAGGCGCAAAATCAATTGAAACGCAAGGTATTTCACACTGTAAAAAAAGTATGTAAAATTATACATATAATGAATGTAACAATTACGCTATTTATAAGGGAAATATATAAATTCATGTATTTTTACAAAAATTAGTTTTTTTACTCTTTATTGTAAATATTCGTTTATATTTGAGAACTTTTTACAAGGTTAAAAGTGTAATTTTTGGATTTTATGTACAATTTTTTGTAACATTTATATAAAATTTAAAAATTACACTTAATAAACGAATATTTACACAATAAAGAGTAAAATAATTAATTTTTGTAAAAGTACATGAATTTATATATTTTCGTTATAAATAGCGTAATTATTACACTAATTATGTATATAATTATAAATTGAATTTAATATGTGAAATTGTATATACATATACAAAATGTATTATTACATAAACATTTCTAGAAATCTACTTCTAACATGTAAATTTATTAGTACAAGATGCTTACTTATCATTTAAGATAATAATTTTATCTATAAAATGTAAATTTACTAATGTATGTAAATGTACACCTTTATAGTTGGTCTCAATATTACCTACTATAATAGTTGTAAATTTATACAAAAATTTTTTAGTGCATCTTTCACTATGACAAATTGTAATGTCATGTGTACTTTTAACATAATTTTCCCAACTATCATATTTTCTTGATAATAGGAAAAAGAATTCGAAGAGACAATGGATCATCTTCAAACTGACATCGACAGCTTGGAAACGGAGAAAGGGCAATTGAAGGAGAAATTAAAGTCAATTGGCAAGAAAACGATATCGGTATCTGGTGGAGCTGATAGCATGACAGGAAACACCTCGATAACGAGCGCTTTAGACAATAAATATTATGTACAAGAGATACATGCTCTAAAGGAAGCCTTGAATAATGAACACCAGCAGAAAAAGAAGATACTGTGCGATGTTTTGCGTCAAAAGTTAGATAATTTAGAGCCATTGCCGTCACCAACAAATTTGAAATCTCTGGATTCAACAATTCAAGAATTGCGACAGAAGACTACCAGTCTCGTTAAGGTAATTATTAAATATTGATCGACTCTATCTATAATTATTAATTATTATTTGGGCCTGGAAATATTTTTTCTTATATATTTTATTCATACGTTTCAGGATGTCGAGAAAACTCTAGTTTACCCGACAGTTCCCGATCTGCGGCGTAAAGTACCCGAGATGTCTTATCATTACTTATTGGAACGGCGAAGAAGCATCATGCAGTTAAAGGCACGAGCTGACGAGTTAACTGTAAGTATAAATGATAAACAAGAGACTGAAAATTGATACAATATCGAATATTCCCAAAATTACACTTTTTTCAGGCCCAAGTACGTCGCGAGGCTATTAAACGTACACCGGGTGGAAGAGCAGAAGCCAATTTCGCCGTGTATCCGAATCGTGAAATGGCAGCGGCAATGCAGGAACGCAAATTACTCGCCGCCGAAATAAAGATCCCTTACAATGGCCCGGAAAAATCTTTCTCTGTCAATGTAGGACCGGAAGAACTTAGGAGAATTCACACTCTACTGTACTATTAAATGCTCGCGCTTCGTTATTTATTTCTTGGCGACAAAGTATATGCGATCATGAAAGTCTTAAGACATATTGTGTACAAGGGACTATCTTTTTCTAATTATGTTTCCATATTACCAATATTTTTTTATTGTATATCGCACCCTGCCTCATAAAAGAGCTAATTATACATGTCATGAAGAACTCTACATTAATTGGACTTTTGTACGGAGAATTCGTGTTTGTATTCTCTTGCATTGATGTGAAACGGGTACAAAAGGCAAATCTAGTAATTCGTACTTTGCACTTGTGCAATGTTTATTTATTTTTGATGGGCTACAGCGCGATGACCGGTGCATCGCGACTGGGAGGCTCTCTCTCCAGTGTTCATTCACGTTTATAAACGCAATGTTATATTAGTATTAACAATTCAAGAGGAGAAATCATGTGCCTCCGTGGCTTCTTTTTTTCGTATTATATATATATAATATATGTCTTTAAGAATTGTCAAATATATGGTCTAAAAATATTTACATAAGTGTGTTCTTTGTAAATATACACCCTAAATGGTGATGGTATCACAACAATAGAAAGTAGCGTGGTCTTTATAGAGCATACCCACGCTATTTACCTTGACCAAACATCATATACACTTTCACTGTTGCTATATATATCATACGCAACAGGCAATCATAAATTATTACTAAGATTAACACACACATTTTTTGATGAAACAGAAATATTTATAGTACAATATTCCAGTTTTTTTTTATTTATAGAGATAAAAGGAGCAGTAAACCGTTGATGTATTCCTCAAATATTTATGAAATAAGGTATGCCTTAATTATACTGTCACAATTTTATTATATATACAGACATGTATATGTGTGTATTATGTATATACATATATACATTTTGTGATATATCTTATATATGTATATGCATACACACATACACACAGCGGATAGTATTTAATTAAGTGCATATATCGTTAGTTATTTCGTTAACTTATTCGCCCATTCATTCACAGCATGATGATGCACACTTTTACACTTTCATTTATTCTCTTTAATAATAATTAAACCACGCATTCTCATAAATCGAGAGGATGGTTATTGATTACATCTTTTCATGTTTTCGAAAGAAAAAAAAAAAGAACTGTCCAGGCGCAGCATGTAATCCGCTTCTTTAAATTATGATAAGATTTACAATTTTAATTCATCTTCGCAGTTCGTACTTAAGGCTGACCGGACGACTGGTAGTACCTTCCACGACGGGGACATGTGTGATACATGCTAATATTATTACTTATTAAAGTATATGATCGTAAACAGCTTGTTTGGAACTAACGTTCGCATAATATGGACGTGAGGAGTTTAGCAGCTAATTAATGCAATTAAGATCTTAAATAAGATAGAAATGATAGAGCTCCCTAATAATCGTCGATATCGAGATTTTGACTGTTTGTGATGGCGTTTCTTTAAGTATGTAATATGTTTACGAAGAACGCTTGTTGGTCATGAAGTATAATGAAGTCCTTTAATGTGTGTATACAAAATATCAAACTTAATCTTGAAGCAACAGCACGTGAAACAGCTACTGCACAGTCTCAGCTATTAAAACTATATATATAACTATATATATACGGAAGAATTATCCAGCTAGAGAGCCTCAGTTACAGGAATACTTTTTCGAACGAGAAATAAACCTTTATATATTATCTAGATAAAAGTGAGCCTGTAACTATTTCTCACTATTCACAAAGTTTCCTTTTCTCTTCGGCGGTAATTTTATGCTTCATGATAAACATATTCACAATTCACAGACAGAAAGAGAGTGAATTCGAGGGATATTTCTATGACAGAATCGTTAGTCGTTTGTTCGTTTCTCGATGGAGTAAAATTCGTTACTCGATATAGTATTCAGTACATACTTAAAAGTTAGATTGTTGCCTTAACATTAAGGTATCTTTATCATTATCTGTCAATATTATATGAGGGAGGGGAGAGGGAGACATCATTGTGTGTTTATTCATATAAAAAAAAGTTATTTCAATTAAACGCATCAAAGATACTCCCTGACATCTTTGATACTATTGACACACCATCTTTGATAAGAAAAATATTAACACTTTCTCAACATTCTACGTACGCTAGTATGCTCGCGCTATGTATTGAAGACAAAATGAAATTTAGGAAGCAAGATGTCAGTTCGCCCAACAGTGCAGTGCAACTCATACTCAAAAATAAAAAAATGAAAAACAAAAAAATTCTTACATTTCTTCTTTTTAGATGTAAAAGTTTTCACGAGACACGTTCCGCAGATTCCGAGAATCGTTTGGATGTGTTCTCTCTTTCTCTCCATGAAAATTATGATAATGATTTTATGATAAAAACCATTCGCTATACCTCCGATATTATACTATCACGTGCACTTTTTTAGAAAGATCCTTCCTTTTCAGGGCATCTCAAAATTTTTATTTTTTAATGATTACCAACGGTAAATTAAATACGTAATAACAAAATAAGAACAAGCCACTCTCTGGCTGACTGGTCTCTCACTCGCATTTCCAAATCCAAAGAGTCCAATCAACCGAAACTCTAAGTTGCAGATATTACGCAACAAACATCTCATGTGTAGCCTAAGTAATTACGTTTATCTTCTTATCGCGTATACGCAAATGTTGCATTTCTAATCACATAATTGCGTTCTCTCATTGCGAAATTAGAGTATTGACTGATATGACTCCCTGAATGAGAATTTTTGTAAGAAGTTCGGTACCTCGTTTGAAACACTTTAGTGATCGCGATCAAGACTGTTGCTACAATGAGGAGTTATAGTCTTAGCGCGCTCCTGAAACAAATAGAAGCGAAAATTTTTTTAAATTACGACAAATAATCATTATACTCTATTGAATTTTATCTATAATACAATGCTCATATAGATATAGCAAATGTAACTTTTTCTTTACAACAATGTGACTTTACTTTCTTTAGCATCCTTTATAGACATTTTTTATGCTTAATAATATTAGCATTACATGCACACAAAATTAGGAATAATAATGATACTGATCTAAAGTTTTGTACATGACATTCATTCTGATACTATCTATCAAATGAAGCTAATGATAGCTGAAAAAGTTGACACGTTTTTTAAGCTTTTAAAAGTCTTAATTATGAAAAGTCTTAACTATGAAAAGAAAGCTTAATGTAATAGGTCTGAATGCATATTTCAAATTATTGAACAATGTATTCTTGAGGAAAACAAAATAAATTCGAGATTGATCTATAATTATTAAAACAATATATAACTATGCATTATTATTCTATTAAAATAACATGTAGAAACGTTAAATAAATTATATATAAAACAACGTATGAAAAGTATTATATCTATCAATATACAAATTAATACTCCAAAATAGATTCTCAATAAAAATATTGATTAAAAATTTTTGGTATAATAGACAATATTTGGTATAAGTTTATATATACATCACGGATTGTGGAATTAATTGTTAATTAGCGTATAAGCATACTTTATATCCATTAGTTTCAGTTATTATATAAGTTGTAAATAAAATCTTTTTTCCACGAAATTTTATGACGCGTTCTTTCATCAGAAAATATGGAAAAAGAATTTAAGGAGTCCCTGGATTATTGCTTCTTGGAAGAATGATTTGTCCCATTCGAGACGTTGTTGATTTTTGTGGAAGGTTCCAACCATCTTTTAAGCTTGAAATTTGCTGTTAAAAATGATAATTTACATAACTAAAAGAGACAAATTTTGCATTAAATAGATAATAAAAAAAAAAGCATTAAGGTTAAAAAAAGCATTAAGTTTCAATAATTCAATTAATCCCATGATTGTTATGACTGAGAAATGAGATGCACATAAATTTCTAATAGAAGCTAGAAATTGCATACAAACATGCTACAAAACATTAGTTTTAAAATTAGTTTTGAAATTTTTAACCTGATTGAGCATTGGCCTGAGTAGGTGCTTGACCTTGACCTTGTCCTTGCCCTTGAGCACCTTGAGCACCTTGAGAGAGACCTGGAGCTGCTGATACTCCGCTACCAACAGTACCACTCGCTACTTTTTGCTTCAACATTGTCCAATCGAATGTAAAATCGTATTGATGATTCAATGTACGGAAAAGTATGCGGAATAGTTGGCGTAGATACATATAATCAGGACTTTCTTCGAAACGTAAGCCCCGCGTATAATTCAAATACATTGCAAATTCGGCGGGAAATCCCTGAGAAACGCATAAGTTTCATTGTAATGAATATACATGTAATAGGAACATGAAAAAACTATGAATAGATTCTTCGATATACCTTGCATAAGACTTCTACTGGCGTAGACATTTTTTTCTCACTAATTTTTTCATATTTTTGCTTCTTTGTTGCAGCTTTGAGACCTTGCCAAGGTAATGATCCGCGATTAAAATACATAAGAACGTAGCCGAGTGACTCCATGTCATCGCGACGACTTTGTTCAATTCCAAGGTGTGCATTAATAGATGCATACCTTGCAGTACCCGTTAAATTTTTATCTTCGCGGTATATTATATGCAATCTTGTGCGACTGTCCCTGTACTTTTTAGCCAATCCGAAATCGATGAGGAACAGCTGAAACAATCATTTTATAATTCAGAGGATTATATGGGAAATTTAATTTTTAATATGTACAAAACGTAATACTCTTAGATTAAGGAGTATACCTTATTACAATGTCGCCCAATCCCCATTAAAAAATTATCTGGTTTTATATCTCTGTGGATAAAGTGTTTGCAGTGAACATATTCAATCCTACCAATCATTTGATCTGCCAACATTAGAACTGTTTTAATCGTAAACCTTCTTGAACAAAAAGTGAAAAGGTCTTCCAAAGATGGTCCAAGAAGATCCATGACAAGAACGTTATATTCACGTTCTTGTCCATACCTGAGATAAGAAAAATTTTGTCAGTTGTCTAATTCTCATAAAGCTTGATTAATAACTCAATAATGATTTATTAAATTTTTATTATTACGTGACGTCATAAAAATTTCTTATCTGGGTAAGATATCTTAAATGTAAAATACACGAAATATAGAAGGAAAAATACATTAAATGCGATAGTTACCAACGTATATGCGGTATTCCTATGCCACCATGTAATATTTTGTATAGCTTTGACTCATATAAAAGCTGCGGATGCCGGGCTCGCATATTTTCCAACTTAACTGCGACTTCCTGAAATGAAAATATACAGCTTATGTTATTAAACTGTGCTTCAAAGCTTTGTCTAGTACAAAGATTACAAATCAAATGCAAATGAAAGTTGTATAATGATATAATCATATTATGGTTTCTTTCTTCTTATTATTACGAATTTCCTTTGTTGTATGAAAAGAATTTGCTTGTACATTATGGAAATAACTATAGATAGATTATAAATGTATGTGTGAAGAGAGATAATGAAAAAACAAAATAATGAACTCTCTAAGTGTAACAATTGTGATGTAGTGCACTGAGTTAATTTAAATTCTCGAATATAACTTTATTATTTAAATTCTATTTCCTCTCTATTATTCTATCTCTACTATCATTATATCCTAAAAAAATATAACTATTAATACTGCATTTTTTACATTGTAATTGATACACATGAACTGCATAATAGCGGATGCTGCTTAAAATAAAATGCATCGGAGCATATTAACAATAATTATCTCTCAAGTTACTTCAAAAAGGGGAAGAAATCTGCAAAACAAATAAAGTAAGGGTCGATCTTGTCATCATTAGTCATCGTGCTCCAGGGTTGATCTAATTTTCATTATCTGTAAATTGCAACTTATAACCTAGTGAGACATTAGGACGCAGGATTAGTTATAACTCGGTCCAGCGGGAATCTAATCCAAGCGAGGGACGTCGACGTCCACATCGCTGGCCGATTCGCGCGATTGCACAAAATTACGCGCACTTGAATCCCGATAATCGTCATTATTATGACAAGCGTCAGCTTATATTTATCTCGACGGCGTCGCGACGACGTACGTACGTCATTCGCGATACGCATGACAATCCGAACCTCCTCGCGGGATTATCGTCGACGTTTATTCACGACACGCACGCATGCACGCGCGATTCCTCGCGACGCGTGTCCCCTGGAATCGCGATTTTGACAAGGAGGACGCCGTCCGAGAGGTCCTTCTGTCGCGTCGAAAATCGCCTCACCAACGGTTGCTTCGTCCCGAGACTCGTTGCTTCGGGACGAGCTCGACGATGTCGAGAGGGGCGATGATTATCGGACGAGTATCCGCGACAAAAGGAGACCAGACGAACGGGAAACGCGAATAGGGGGAGCCGAGCTGGCAGTCCAGCAGTAGGTCGGTGCTCGAGAGGCGTTCCGTTTTCCTTACCTCGCCATTGGAGATGTTGATGCCGAGGTAGATGTCTCCGAAGGAGCCCGAGCCGATCTTCCTCATCAATCTGTACTTGCCACCCACGATGAACTCATTCTTTGCTATCGATACCGCCAACGACGCCATGTCACTATTCTCCGTATGCCTTCTCTCTCTCCTCCACTCTGTCTGGCTCTTCCCTTGCGCGGGGACCTCTACACGACGATGGTAGTCTTGCACCTGCTCTACGTCCCTCTCTCTTTCTCTCTCTCTCCCTCTCTCAGCCGATCTCTCTTGTTCTCGCTCTCTCTCTCTCTTTCTCTCTCGAGTCAAATCGAGGTACGCACCGACCGGGGCGTATCAGCACGCTTTGCAGGCCAAATTTTGACAGTTAAGGTCGCCGAGGGTCGCGATCGTTGTTACGTGTCACACTGGGAGCAGTCACTGACGGCACGGCAAGCCCCATCGACAGCGCGCCGACATTTTCCCTTTCGCCGTTGGCACGAGAGCAGCGACTGACGTCCCGGAAGCGATACGTCACGACGGTGACGGGCGGGCGGGAGAGGGAGAGGGTCACTACCGCTCAATGGAGCCACCCGAGCGCGATCAGCTGACGATCGCGCTTGACGTTTCGCGCGCGCGATAATCGCCGTATTTTTCAGGCCGCGATCGCGTCGAACGAAGGACGGCCTCCTTTTTCCCCAGCTCCGAATTCGATTCTCCCTTGAAGTCGCTCACTTGAGGTGAGCAGCGATTTAAAGCGCCAGCAGCGACATCTCGGGGAGCTTGTCAAGTTTCAAGATGGCGGCGGAGCGTCCGTGCGTTTCTCTCGATTGAGCTTCAAGATTTTTCCTGCGATATTATACGATTGATATCAATGGCAAGTGTCTTACTAAGAAACGTGGCGCGTGTAAGATTAGGCGGACGCTTGAAGGACACCCGGATAGCGAGAACGAGCGACGAGAGCTACATCAGGTATATCATGACGAGCCGGGCGAGACTCGAAAAGGTCCTGGAGGAGCTGCAGAAGAATCCCTATTACGATAAATATGCCGGGAAAATCGCCAAGCTGCAGCAGACCAGTCCTGACGAATTTCTGCAACGCGTCGAGCGACAGGAAAAAGCTCGTGATAAGAAAGGTATGAATTTTGTAAGATTGCAATGTCGTTTCTTCATCATTCGAAATCTCCTCCTCTTCTCTATTTTGTTTTTTCCTGTTTTCACTTGACAATCTTGCACAGTGGACCTCTCTGTGAATGTATTTTTCATCTAGACATCTGTAATACAATCTTTACAACTGATGTTACAGTTGCGATAAATTACCAGTGATAAGAATATTAATTCTAAGAGTTGCGTGGCATTGTTTTATTATGATAAATGATGCTTGAATGTTATTGTTAAAGAGAAGCGAGCTGCAAAGTTGTATCAAACTGAGGCGAAACCAATTTTGGAGCCTGGGGTGCAGGCACAAGAGGCACGATTAGATAATATTATGAAGGTTGACATGATAAAAGATAAGACAAAGGAAGAGATTATAGAAATATGGAAAGAATATCATAAACAAAAGGATTGTATTTGCGGAACTATGACACCTGAGCAATACGATATGATGTTTACACGTGGGAAAGAATATTCTACCTTTCTGTTACCATTACCTAGAGAACAGGGCTATGAATTTATTATGTGTCAATTCTATGGTTCAGAAGTACACATGACGCCACTTTTGTGGTATCAGACGCATAAAGAGAATGCACCCGAGTGTTTAACTATGATACATTACACTGAATTGAGAGATGATAAAGGCATTATACTTATGCGGGGAGAATTTGATACAAAATTACTACAAGTACAGGAAGCACAATGTCTAGCTAATGAGCTGCAATTATATTATTGTAATGACAACAAACACAGATTGCAGCTGCTTGAAACATTTACCCAAAAACCTAACGAGTTTAAACACATGGATCTTATAGCTCAATTAGAAACAATATCTCTAGAAGCACCTAATAATATTGAGAAGAAATGAAAAAATATTGTAAAATATTTCTTTATTGCTTCTTATTGTAGTATAACTATATGTATACAAAGAAATAAATATTTTTAAGATTAACAGCTCCTGTATTTTATTTTCTATGTAATAATTTTTTTAACGTACTGTTTCAAACAGTAATAATAATTTTAAAAATTATTTTATTACTTTATGCTGTTTTATTAGTATTTCTTTAATATATGATAAAAAATATATTTTTTTTGGTATAAAATCTGATATATCGCTTTTCTCTTGTACTTAGAAATTTCTTGAATAAATTTTAATTAATAATAATAATTGTTCATTTAAATTTCAGTCATACGTATAACGAAAAATTATGAGCTTTCAAAATTGGCAATATTTTCATTCCTGTTCAAAAACGTACGATCATCATGGAGTCAAACAATAAAGAGGCAATATGTAACAGATACATCTCAAAATAAATATATTACCACACCCATTTTTTATGTGAATGCTGGTATGCACAATTTTCAAACTAAAAATTCTTATCAAATTATAATCTACAAAAGTATAACAGGAAAGTGTTATATAAGTATATTTATATATTTTATATATTAGGTCCTCATATTGGCCACTTGTACAGTGCTGTTCTGGCTGATGCAGTTGCTCGATACAATACCATGTTGGGACACAAAACATTTTTCACTACAGGCACTGATGAGCATGGCAATAAAATTAAAGTTGCGGCGGTCGCGGCGGGTCTGCCGAACCTCGAATATTGTACAAATATCTCGCAGCAATTCAAGGAAATGTGTGATAGGTTTGAAGTGGATTATTCGCGTTTTATTAGAACCACAGAAAAGCAACATTACGATGCAGTGCATCATTTTTGGGTTCTTAAAACAAATTTAGACATCAATCTCTGTAATGTATGTTTGATATCTTGATTTACATTGTATTTTTTCAGAAACGACTGGAGGAAAGAGGACATATCTATCTGGGAAAGTATTCGGGATGGTATTGTGTATCGGACGAAGCGTTTCTATCTGATACGGAGTTGGTGGAGCAGAGAGATCCTACTGGTAAAATAATCAAAGTCTCCGCGCAATCAGGAAATACGGTGGAATGGACGGAAGAAGAGAATTACAAGTTTCGACTTAGCGCATTTCAAGATGATCTCAAGCATTGGCTCAAAGATGGTATAAACATTATTGTTTCCCACTTATAATTTAATACTTTCTTATAATGCTTATAAATTGAATTTTGAATCTTTTGTAGAAAACACAATTAAACCAGCATTGTACCATAAAATGTTGTCCGAGTGGATAGAAGAAGGTTCATGTTTGCAAGATTTAAGCATCACCAGAATCAGGAGTAAAGTGCCATGGGCCATGCCTTCTCCATGCGATGAGTCTCACTCAATATACGTGTGGATGGACGCTTTGATAAATTATTTAACAGCGTTAGGATATCCAGATGAATCATTCAAAGAATTTTGGCCACCTACTATTCAAGTATGATTATAAGTCCTAATTGTTTCTGATTATTAAAAGATATAATATGAAATATATTGAAAGAAAATATTGATGCAGGTAATAGGAAAAGACATTTTGAAGTTCCATGGTGTTTATTGGCCAGCATTCTTGATAGCAGCGGGTCTCGAGCCTCCAAAAACGTTGCTGTGTCATGCTCATTGGACCGTCGATCATCAAAAAATGTCGAAATCAAAAGGAAACGTAATCTCCCCGTTTGAGGCTGCAAATGATTATTCAGAAGATGGATTACGATATTTTATTCTCAGAGAAGCAGTGCCGCAGAATGACGCAAGTAAGATGATTCCTGTTCATTTAATTATTACATATCATTTTGCACTCATGTATATTTTTTATCTCTATACATACAAGAGACTTTGTGCTATAGATTACAGTTCAAAAAAGATTGTCAATGTATTGAATTCCGAATTGGCGGATACATTGGGCAATTTGGTCAATCGTTGTGCGGGTAAAACGATTAATCCGTCCAAAGAATTTCCCGATCCGGCAAAATACTGGAATGTGCTGCAATCTCAGGTGGCCGACGAAACTAGAAAAGCGTTAGAATCCGTAGGCAGGAAAGCGCGCGAGAGTTACGAAGAATACAATTTGCATCATGTCGTAGATGCGGTTATGAATATGCTTCATTGTGCGAATAGGATGATAGATTATCACGAGCCTTGGCAGTTGAGAAAGCAGATTGACGATGCGAATTCAATTAGGGAACTTAAAGCCGTGATATCGCTCGCTCTGGAAAGTAGCAGAATAGCTGCTTTAATATTATATCCAATCACACCAAGATTAAGCAGCAATTTGCTCGATTTTCTGAACATTCCGAGAGAAAATCGCACATGGACGGATACCGTGCCTGAATTTTTCAATAACAGTAGCATGAAAGAAAGATATATTGAACGTAACAATGTAATATTATTTAAGAAAATAAGGAGTCAATAAATATTATTTGTTCAGAATCTCGATCGCTGAGGAAATGTGTCTCTGCCGTTTCCTATATTCTTTACAAAAATCTCAGAGTGATCCAATAAAATTAAGTAGCGAAAGTAGTTAAATATTTCAATTACATGTATGTATATTAATACATATCGAGAACGAGAGGATATTTTGTAAAAATTCTATTTGTTATAATTTTATACTTGCAGCTGAAATTTTCTGTAGATATTGTAAATAGAGAGTAAGAAGCATATATAAGTGCCTGTTTTTCGGTTTGTGTGTTCTATGCTTCGATGGGATACAGGAATCAGTAAGAAGTCGCAAATCAGATACTCTTGTCGAAGTCTTATAATCTAATATATTTACAGAGAACGGTCATTCGAATATATCAGTAATATACATCAACATTGCGCCGAGCCGGCTAGAGAGTTTGAAACGTCGTTCCTTCACAACCGTTCTTATACAATCTACAACAACGTATACACATGTGTACCATTTCCCTTTGTTTCCCCCTGCATCCCCTCTCGCGCCGGATCGCAATGCGCTTTGTATCGTAGATATAGATGTACCAAGGAAGCTCGACGGATCCTCGCGAACGCCAAATTGGCTCGTGACTACTTCCTTCCGCTCGGATATGTGATGCAGAATTGAGTTTTAGATTCGACGGGTGCTCGACGATTTTCGATTTCGCGATATATCTGATGTGCCGCGCTTCTGCGAGTTATATCTTTCTCTCTTTCTCTTTGTCTGCGTCCCTTTGCGCCCCGTCAAATAGAAAAATAATTAAATGGCTATTTACAAGATGGAAAATGAATTCTGTAGTTCACACGGCGCGCCGTTTGCGCTGACCTATTGCTCTATAAAGTTTTTTTTTTTCTTCACGATATTTCTCGACTGACGTTACTGTTCAGAAACGTATCGGTAACATCCAACTCTTAATATCGTAGATTGGCTATCGACTTTGCTCCATTAAAGAGTTACGATTGCTTGATGAAATTAGTATCCTAAGCGCTACTACACTTGGATTCTTCTATTAATCGACAAATCCCACTCTATGCCTTATAGTCGTACCGCTTAAAAAAAGGATAAATAAGTAAATAAAAAGTAAATAAGTAAAAAAAAAAATATATATATATATATACATATATATATAATAAAAGAAAACTACGATTTCAATGAATCAGGTTTTCTAGATATGTCACGAAATAAGTTTCAGTGATTGTCTTAATTACAATGATTGATTACGTCTTCGCGAATTGTCACGCTTACGCCTGCATCGAACATCACATCACACAGCCTTGTTCGTGATAAGAAGATGCTCCTCGATTGTTTGAAAAAAAAAATCTTCGTGTCACTCGTAATTTTTAATTTGTTTGAAAAAAAAACCTTCGTGTCACTCGTAATTTTTAATTTGTTTGAAAAAAAACCTTCGTGTCACTCGTAATTTTTAATTTGTTTGAAAAAAAACACCTTCGTGTCACTTGTAATTTTTAATTCGTTTCAAGTCGCGAGGGTGATGACGATGACAGAGTCGAAAGATACGAAGTATTCTTTTTATTATATCAATTATCTCGATATTATATTGCTCCTGCATTTACGATACCCGATGTCGAAGAGAGACGAACAACGGTTTTCTAAATTCTCGAGCCAAGTGCCGATAGCTAACTAGAACATTGATATTACGTGAGAAGAGATTTAATATGATCGAATATTATCCCAGCGGCCTCGGTTACATTTATATTAAATGAGCGATTGTATAGCGAGAAATGTTAACGTCGTAACTGCAGTTGCAAGTCCTTCCTCGAGCAGGTAGATTTAGCGTTTAATACTTGCCAGATAGTTAGCCGTCTATGAGGTTGCTGTCATGTCGCCAACGATTATATATCATCGTTGGCAACACGATAGCAATATGATTAATCATTAATCAACATGGCAACAACATGATTAATTAACATGATTAATTAATACGATTAATCACTTGATTATCTGGATTTGCGAGCGCAAATACTAAACTTTAGCACACACGAGAATGAAATCCGCTTGTTCTTCCATACAAGTAACATCGTGTGCAGATTTTATGTACATCGATGCAAGTTCACATGCGCGAAACGGGATAATTTACCGTCCCGTTGGGAGTCGTGCAATCGCGGCAATGGTTTTTCTCTCAGCATGCGTGGGGGACTCGAGACAAATTAAAATAAACAAATAAATTCGGAAAACAGAAATAAAATCGGGAAATTTTACACGTCGAAATGAAGCCGACTCATAATTGATATGTCTCTCCCGTGCGATTATAGAGGATCGATATGATGAAAAAGTGTCTTTGGACGTGGCATATGTAAATTCGCACGTCATATTACTTTCCGTCAGACGATGTCGATGTTTCTAAAGATCCTAGTGTCGCAGATTCCTCGACAAGATCGACTGAGTGAGAAAGGGGTGAGAAACGACCGCGACGACTCCGGAGGCAAGCGGCGAGTGAGATCCGGGAAAGAGATCGTTCGAGATGATCGAGAGCTGTTGACTCGCGGTTTATATAGCGCTGACGATGGTGTCGCGATGTCGTTGAGCCATGACGCCGACCTGGCAGCTGTCCGCGCTCGATCTTGGGCTGATGTTGCATTCGACCATGGATCCGTTGCGTTTCTGAACCACCACGGAACGAAACTCGCCGCACTCGCTGGTTGAAGGCTGGTTGCCCCGCGCGCGCGCTCCCTTCGTGAGGATCCTCTTGAACGCTTCCCGGAATTCAGTGTTGAAGATGCTGTAGATTATCGGGTTGAAGGCCGAGTTACTGTAGCCGAGCCACGTGAGAACCTGGAAGAAGAGATGATTTCCACGTTTCAGCGACAGGAAAATCCTCAGAGAATTCTTCTATAAGATGATCTAATAAAATAATTATCATAGTCAAAAATAAAAATATCCCTCTTAATTGATTGTTTTAAGGAAGGAAAAAGCTCGGTCTCAAACTGAAACAATTGTAATCGAGATAAAATCGATATCCTGATGTTCTCTAAGAAGATTAGAAGTCGGATCATCACCTGAAACGCTCGGAGAGGTATGCAGGTCTTGCAATAGGCTGCGACAATGTTGACGCAAAAGAAGGGCACCCAGCACACCAGGAATACGCCCATGATTACGCCGACGGTGATCGCGGCCTTGTGGTCGGATACATGGTAAGGACTGGTCGGCTTCGTCTTCGTCTGCGGCTTCGGTGGTTTGCAGCGACTGCTCTTCGAGCGAAAACTCTTGGCCATCGAGGTGTCCGGCAGCTTCGTCACCGCTCGGATGCTCTTCACGTGTTTCTGCGCGTAGCAATAGAGCCTAAAAAGAGGGACACATCGTGTATAGTCACGTCAAATAGCTCTTGAAAATTTTGCTTCATCAATATGATTTTAATGATAATTTATTAGCGACTCATTGTTTTGCTAAACGAATATAAGGAACGAAGAATATATAAAACGCACGCAAGAAGCTTATTGCGTATACGTGATTTATCTCCTATTCACTGCGAATTTTCAAACAAAGATCTCTTGTTCGAGACTGAATGCATTGTTTCGGTTTTGCTCGAAGCGGCTTGGATTATCGCGGTTGGTCATGCTTTGTAGAATTGCGTGCGAGCCGCATCACTCGTGAAGATTATAGCGATGATTAGCGACGAGAGTGGAGGTAAAAAGTTAAATTAATAGTTTTCGAGCGGCGATGAACGCGCGCGCGAGCATTCTTACCTGCAATAAATACCCAACATCACGATGCAGGGCACGTAGAAAGATATGCACGAAGACACCACCGCATAGGTGGGTGTAATGTCTAGGGAACACGTAGGGTGCTCCTGTAAGGGTAAAAGACGAGTAAAATTAACGGAGAATAAACGTGAGGATTGCGCAAACTACTTCGGACGTGACGGGGTAAAATGAAAAATGTCATCTATTTTTAATCCCTTAATTATTCGAAAGCACAAACTACAACGATTCACACACAAAAAAAAGAACATTCTTGTTTTGAAAATATATTTAGTTTTAACATGGAAATCTTGAAATGAGATTTTATTGCGTTAATTAAAGGAAAATATAATTGCTTGAATAATTGCTTACTTGAATGAAGCCATTTTATATAGTTTAATCAAGAAAAATATATATTCTTATATATTTTTCTTGATTAAACTATATAAAATGGCTTCATTCAAGTAAGCAATTATTCAAGCAATTATATTTTATTTTTAAGAAAAATATATATTCTTATATATTTTTCTTATAATATTAATATATAAATAATATATAATTAAATCTTAAATCATAATTTTCTTGAATGGAAAAGAAACAATGTTAGATAGAAAATAACATTTTTAAATCAAATATTATAATTTTCTTAAAGTAGAATTAAATAATTAAATATTTTTGAAGTAACAATTACAATATTAAAATAAGACTATAAAATTGTTGAAATTTAAAATTATTAAATTCTTCTAAGAAGATTATAAATTGTTGCATGTATACGAAACAATGAACGCGTTAGTTTAAGTATATAAGTTTTGATTTGACACTTATTTTTTTTCTGTGCATGTATCTTCTTTACAAAGTTCGACGCGAATTCAATTTTTTCCGCAATCGATTATCGTATGTTGCATCCGATTGATATTTATAATTGCAGATTTTTTTAAATATAATGTGCATTTGTTAATATAATGTGCACTTCAAATACTTAAACATTACTCGCGATAATTAAAAGCAATAGTTTGCTATCAGAAAAATTGAAAGAAGAAAAAAGGTGACTTTATCAAATTTTAATATTAATATTAATAAACTAAAATGATTAAATTATATAATTGTTATACCTCCACTGCATCGTTATAACTTTTCGGTGTATCTTCATTTCTGTGAAGATCTAGACTGATCGGTACGAAGGATATGAGTCCTGCAAGGAGCCACACAACAACGATACCGCCAATGGCAACTCTCCTGGTTACCCAACGGCCGTATCTAAAAAATAAAATACAATCCCTTAACTTAATTCTCCACAATATCCTCAGTTTATCGAAACTAATTAATTTATCAGAATTAAATTCTTTCACGTGTAATTATGATATCTTATAAAAATAACGAAATATAATATATAATTCTTATTTTTTCAATCTTAAAAATATTAAAATTTAGTGGGAAATGTTTGCATGCAAGTGTCAAGCAAAAAATAATTATAATTCTTTTTTAATTTACGATTGTTTAGTTGTTCTTCTCGAAAAATTATGATTTTATGGCCTCACCTGAGAGGATCCTTGATGTGTATGTAACGATCGAGCGATATGGCGCATAGATTCAAGATAGAGGCAGTGCTGCACATAACATCGAAGGCGATCCAGATGTCGCAGAACCACAGCCCGAAGACCCAGTAACCGAGGAGATCGTTGACTCCGGCAAAGGTCATCACCAGCCCACCGACGAAGAGGTCGGCGACGGCCAGAGAGGCCAGGAAGAGGTTGCCGATCCTCCGTAGCCCGCGGTCGGTGTAGATCGCGACGCACACCAGGACGTTGCCGGCGACGGAGAAGAATATCAGGATCACGAGGAGGAATCCTGCGGATATATCGGCAGAGATTCGTCTGACGGAGAATCTCCAGGACACGCTGCTATTTTCGCCCCTCGAAGCGCGTGCCTTAAGAAATCCGCTCGCCGATGAAATATGATTCATCGGATTGAACCGAGGAAAAAAAATGATCGACGTACGCGACTCGAACACTATTCAAATGGCCCGGAATCTTGGACGCAATCATAATAGAGATATATTTCGAGCAATATTTTTAACATTAAGATGTTTCATCTTGTGCCTGATCATCAATATAATATTCGTGAGGAAAAAATCTCAATTTTTATTTTAACGAAATAATCTCTGGCAGATTTGATATCAATATGATTCATGATTTGCTAGGGGAGCTTTGAGGTAGCCATAATTTCTTACAATTTATTTGACATTTATGTATTTTTTTATAATTAAATCATGAATAAGAATGCTTACGAGAGGTACAATCGAATGAAATTGAATAAAATTAATGAAGGGACGATAAATCCGTTCTGTTATACGCGCATATCACCTTTAAAGGATTAGTTCAGCAAGTATATAACTTGCTTCTCGCAAACCTTTATTTTATCGATAACGTAAGCGCGCGCACTCTATATATTACAATAATTGATGTTAAAACGTCGGTTATAAGAAAAATCTTATTATCCTTTAAAATTTCTCCGTATATCTTTCTCTTATATATAAAGTATTATCTACAGAGAATTTCATTTTCAATAAAAAAGCTAAGAGACGTTACAAATTTAAATAAATTTAAATAAATGATCATAACATATTTTCTGAGTATTTTAATTTCAAAATCTATTAAAATACAATTCTCGAAAGCATGAAATCAAAACTTTTAGATTGTTAAATTTAAAATTAAAAAAATGTTTACATATACCATTTCTATTACTATACTATTACTATGACGATATCTCGATGTAAAAGACACGTCAAGAATCACAAAATTATTGAACAGAGTTTGACAGTTGGTGGCGAGTGTGATACAAAAATTATGACACTCACCCTCGGGACCCACGTCCAATCATAATTTATTCGATTTTATCGGTTATATTAAGCGGCAAAAGGGGTCTCGGGAAGGTGGCAGAAAGCGGTATACGAGGTAAGGGTAGCAGAATGGTGTCGAGAGATGAGGGCTAAAGGGGAAAGGCACAGACTACTGCGGTATGATTGGACGGTAGGTCGGATCGGAGGTCTTCCGAGAAAAGGCACTCTCAGGAGGCTGTCTTCGAGGGGCGACTCGCGATCGATCAAATGGAAAGTTTAGCGAACCAACTAGGAGCACCGACAGCAGCGAGAAAGCGTCTTCAGGCAGATCTTCTTCTTCCCCGTCTGTCAGATTACTCTGCGGAAAGACAAAGAGAGAAATACGTGTGAATGCGGGTCTTATTTTTTGATTGTTATGATTGATGCGAGGCAGGAGAAGATGGAATTAGCTTGACTAATCGATCCCCGTGTCAGACAATACTACGTAACAATAGCGTGATACACTGCGATGATTGTCAAGACACTTTTACGACGAGACTACGCAGACAGAGCACAAAAAGCACCGTAAAGACGTCTAAAGGATGTGAAGAGACATCTAATAGCTGAAACTACCTGACGTCTTCTGGATTTTCAGAAACACAGCACTTGGACACATCCATGCATACATACGTATCTTATGGATTTACGATAAAATCGTGATAAAAGAACGCAATGTTTAATATTCTTCGTCGCGTAAAAAAAGTTGCCTTAGTCCAGTTAGCTCTTTACGGCGGTGTAGGCAGGTAGGCGCTAATTATCCGCGCCAGGCAAGTAATTACGACCTGCTGGCATTTTATCGTGGGATTTATCCGGCGACCGAGACCACCCGTGACGTATTTCATTGATAAAGCTCAGGTATTACTCGCGATGATTAGAGGATACGAGGCCGGTCGAGATGTATTCGCGGTGCTATTAATTTGAATCACATCTGTCTGCGTACGACGTGGGTGCGGTAATCGATATTCATACGTAATTTCGCGGTTAAATCTGCATAATGCGCGAGTCGAAAATAAATATCTCAATATCTTGTCGTATTTCGCGAAACGGATATACGCAACGTCCTCCGGAATCAATCAAACCGCGAGTTCGGCGCAATCATGATAATTTATGTAACGCGTCGCGTTGAGATCTCGCGGTGAACTTTCGAAAGTAGAGCGACGTTTATCGATTCATTAGATATGCAATGCAGCATACACTGTACTGAGCTACTTTATATTCTACATTCTAGCACGGTTTATATTATATATTACATTAAGTTGCAGCACACTCTTATATTACTCAGCTCAAGAAACACTCGGTTTCGCGAAATTTTGCACGTGGAATAATTATCGCCGATGCAAATTATGCGCCAGTACTTATGAATTTAAAGTAAGCACAGTCGCGATAAGCGACAGTGGGTATTTTCAAAAAATTCCAATTCAATCGGAATAGAATTTCAATTTCCATAAGTTGAAATTGCATCTCCTTCGCTCCAATTTTCCAGTTGATTTCCAACTAATTGCTCCGATTCGCGCCAATTCCTGTGACTCTTCGTAGACGCTTTATCTTAGATCTGGCTCAAGAGATTTCCTATTATTTGATGTCAAATTGGCATTCAATTCATATCGCATAAATTAGAAGTAATTTTCCCATCGGGCGCCTCGAAGATAAATTATTCTCATTTCGTCGTAAAAAATATTGAAAAAATTAGCATGGCAAAATAATCGAATGGCATATTGGTAATAAAATTTTATAAAATACAAATGTTTTTATATTTCGTATTTAAGATGGCTTTTATAAATCTTTCAAATAAATCAACATACACTGATTAAAAAAGTTATAAAGAATATTTTACAATAAGAATGTTTGAAAATACAATTAAAAAAATACGAATTTTTATAAATCGCAATTTTTATTTCGCTTGCGAAACTTTATTTATTTTTCTTTATTTATTCACAAAAGTGGATTGTATAAGCGTTTAAATGATATTTTGAAGACATTTTTTGTTTACATTTTAAGCTTGGATAGATTTACATTTAACTGTGTGTGTGTCTCACTTTTTGAAAAAATAAATATATCCTAAGAAAAATATTAAAATATTAAACAGTATAAATTTCAATAAACAATCTATAATTAAATAATCCATATTTAAATTATTTAAATTATTTTATTTTATATTTAAATTATTTTATAAACTATAATTATTAAGCTATATTTAAATAATCTATTTTGCATTTAAAAAATGTAAATTATTTTCATAAAGACTTTTAACGCAAGGTTTTATTTTATACGTCAATTTTCTCAACATCTTTTACGAGATACAAATACTTTGTCTTTGAAATAAAGCTTGATAGATCACGTTTTCTGGATTCAGTACAGCACATAATAGTGATTGAGATACATGTCCTTACAATATATCTCATCGCATTAAGCGAGTTCTAATGGTCTCTTCTATTTATATACATACCATTTCGATATAATGTACAGTAAGAGCGTGAATGAACTTGTAAAATAAAAATGCATTAACGTGAAAGAAACGTGCTTCAGAAAACGTGTAATGATTACACAGTAAAAAATTATGCGTCTATATGTTAAAATTTTCTTGTGTTACCACATTTTGATCAATACTTTAATGTAAAATTATTAAACATACAACTTATATGTTATTATTTTTATAACGTTTTCATGTGTTATATTTATGTCAATTTCATAACTTAACACTTTATATATGTCTCTTAAAAATGGAATAATATTTTGAGTATTTTTAACATAATCATTTTAAACAATCAACATGTTTCAAAGTCAGTTTAAAATTATAAGAAAAGTTAAAGTGAATCTTCAAATAATCTTGAACTTTGACATACAAAAATAATCAAATTTACTAAAATTAAATGTTTCTGTTACAAATAATTTAAGTTAAAATAATTACTATTATATGTTAAAGTCCTACAACAATTCTTACGAGTTATTGTAACTATTTTTCATGTAATTTTTGATTAATTTATATCTTATTTTTACATTACATTTAAAGTCACAATAACAAAAATAAATGTAAAGTATTGTGTCAATTATTTAACACTTTTAGTTTGTCAATAAGAGAGACATAACGATGAATGAGTTATTTTAACTTAAAATTTAGAGTGGACTTTTTGGAACATGTGAAAAATGTTAACATTTTATTTTTTATTGCGTAACGCGAGAGCACAATCGATCTTTAATGAATCTTTGTTATTGTACGACTTATTAGCATTATAGTTACACAGTTTGCAATTATCTTTTTACAATTTTACGAATATAAATTTTTCTAGATCCGTCAAAATTAGCAAATGACATGCGGCGATTTATAAAACGCGTCGATAACTTTCTTTCGATTAACATCTCGTCAGTGGGTCGCATCGTTTTCTATTTCGTGCGACTAATTCCGTCTGAAAGTTTATAGGTATAACGTGTGTGACATATATCTCGATCATCATTAATTTCCTTTCTCTCACGACTTTCGTTCAAGAAGACCGGTTTAGGTCAACGATCGATTCGTTCTGGGAACGACTATTTGTACCTGTATTTGGCAGTCACTGTGATTTGACCTGAGAGTCAGCTCAAGGAAATAAACGAAACGATAAATGTGGGAAACTTGCGCTTTCTTCGGAAATGTTTTGCGGCTATTCATTAATTCGCATCTCCGGAAACATAGGTGTATTCGCGCGGTGAAAGCGTTTTGTCATTTATCATGCACGTTCCCGTTTTGCTGTTGAGATTAATCAAATTACTGCACAAATATAAACATATGCCAAATTATTACTAAAATTCTTTCTGTTTAAATATTTTCTCATTCAAAAGTCCATATTTTCGTAAACCATTACTTGTGAAGACTGAGAAAAAGAGAAGATCAAGTTTTTAATTTGTTTTATGAAATAAGTTTCCCTTTTTCAATCTGATAAAACGAAAAATTATTTTCTTTAACAGTCGCCAATACCTGGAAATTTTAAAATTAAATTCTGTCAAAAATTATTACATTCAATATTATTAATTATCGTATTTAGTTTGATCGTTAAATCGCATCGTCTGTAACTTGTACATAGCTAGACCGTTCATATTTCTACGCATCGTGATATACGAGCTTACAGTTTCGAACTGTATTATTATATATTCAATAGTTTGCGAATAAATCTATTACAGCATCTATCGCAGATGCGTGTGTGAAGATAACAGGAACGGCGATGCAACACCGGCTGCAGTTTAAATCTCGAACAAGAAAAGTTATCGTGGTCCATATGCGATGAAAATAGTAGAAAAAGAAATGACGCGTGCGGAGTAGGATTTAATGAACGACGAAAACGGGGCACAAAAAAATTTAAAAAAAATAAAAAAAGCATATCGAACGCGTGAAAAAAGTGGAAATGCTCTCGTTTAGTTTTATGCGAAATTGCTTTTACGCCCCTTCAAAACGTTGCTGTCATAGACAATCGATCCATGCAAATTATGTTACAACTATTTTTATCCATTTCGATATACGTTGTTTTTCTCTCTCTCTCTCTCTCTTTCTTTTTTTTCTCCGGACATAAATCTACTGACAGTTGTAGTCAGAAAGGATGCCGCCAATTTTCACCAAATCGCTTTCTTCTCATTAGAGGCAAACCTACTTATAGTAGGTTGTCTTACATGTTTACGCGAACAGGTTCTCTATTAGATTCTCGTTTTTTATCGCTCTGAGATTTATGAATGTGCTCGATTTTGTGTTCCACGCGAATTGAACATCTACAGAAAATATTCATTATATTCTACGATTACACGTATGCTCGTTCTTATCTCAACATGCTCAAATAATGCGTTTTGCATCAAAGGCTATGATTCTTAGATCAGAATTAAAATTAACTGTATACCATCTGACGTATTATTCGCATGTTCTTACTCGCTATTTCCTGACGTCATAATCCAAAATGATAAAGTAGATCTTGATCTTGAGAATTCTTAATGGCTTGGGACATGGCATGGAACTTTCAGTTGCGGGATTGAAATTATTTCCGGAACTGAAACGGATTATACTGGGGTTGTTTGATTTATATATATATATATTTCATATTTCTCCATACGTTTTACATTATTTCGAGCATTGCGTGACTTGGCGAGAATACTCGAGATTCTCGATATGTTCCTAGAGCAAGTTCGTATCTTATCGCGCGCGACGCGGCGGAAAATCCTCCGAAGGATTTCATCGATTCTTCGGATATATCGCATCGCATGCATATGCAAAGGAAAGTATTTTATTGCATCAGCGGCAAAACGTCGTGCTGCTGATAATAAACGACTGCTCAATCAGCATAGGCTATCGATCGCCCCCGCAATCATCGTGTCGCACGAGTGGTCCCTCGTGTACGTATGACTCGAGGACGACGATTCGTGGTTTCGACAATTTACATTTCGTTAACAAAGCGACGAATGTTGGGGAAAAATTTTTCCATTAGCTGAATATTCGTGGACCGCGACTTTACCATGCGCGTCCAGTTTCTCAGTAATTGGCGCCAATTTTCGTGAAATCTCTGGGATTAAAGTTAGCCAATGTTATGGAAACGCGACGAGTTGAATAGTTTTTTCTTCAAAATGTGTACAATTCAATGTGTACAATTTTTATTAAAATGCTTTATAGCTATATTCATAATTTATTAATGGTCTAAGAAACAGTTCTTGAGAGAAATGTTTCCTCAAATAATTGTCAAAATTCAATTTTCACGAAATCTCTGGAAATAAAGTTAGCCAACGATGTTTCCCCCAAATAGTACGATGTGTACAATTTTTATCAAAATATATTTCCGGCTATTGTACATGTATTACATAGTACTTATAATTCTTATTAATGATCTAAGAAACTGCTCTTGAGAAAAATTTTCTCATCATTCAACATTTCCTCAAATAATTGCTGGAAATAAATATTCTTAAAATTAAATCAAGACAAACCAAATGTAAAACTTTTCTTTTCTATAAAAGAAAAGAAAAGAAGGGAAAAGATTCCAAATGTAATATTTTAGATGGAAATTACATCTGGTTTATTTTTCTGTAATTTTAAAAATAGTTTTACATTTGGTCTGTCTTGATTTAATTTTAAGAATATTTATTTCCAGCAATTATTTAAGGAAATGTTGAATGATGAGAAAATTTTTCTCAAGAGCAGTTTCTTTTCTATAAAAGAAAAGAAGAAAAAAAAATCAAGATAGGTGTAGTAGATGTGTCGTAATAATTATCGAAATTACCCGCGGTCTATCGTTTTGATAGATCAAAGGAAATGTTCAATGCATGTGTGATTGCCATGTGATCAACTAATACGCTTATTCTGTTGATGTTGATCGAGAGAGAAGGTAGCATCACATGCTCGTTACGCGCGCGATTACGGTTGCCGGCTTATTACTCGATGATTGCTCTGTTAATTTGTGCTTTAACGATAATCGCATTGTCTGCCGACGATTGCCGGTATCTTCGACGCGACAGGGCAATATTACATGCACCGACGATGTCGCACGCGATATATATATCGCAGCGTAGATATTTAGATGTGACGTACACGAGTTTAGACACATTGCCTGTTAATTATCGGTTCATGTCGTTCGTACCTTGATCACCTAATATTGATTTGCGCAGATTTGTCATCCACTTTCTTCTCATTTTTGGATACGACTTTCTCTGACGCCAATATTTTCAAAAAAAACTTTTAACTAGATCAAGAATGCAACGTATGAAGAAAAACAATATTTCGCAAAAGTATTAATTTCAATTTATAAATGTACATATCATCGTCCACACAAAAATATATATTTACTTTGGCGAGCCACTGCGTGTTTTAACAAATATGTATTTTTTTTTAACGTTGGCTTCTATCGATCGTGACCTGTATATTGTGATGGAAGATTAAATAGCTGCATCCATCATTTGTCGCGTACGAAGATTATTTCGGAGATATATTTGTTCTTCCTGAAAGATAAAATCCTGTCGAAGCTTCTCCATTATCTCAAAGCGCGTTCTTGGTCCTGAGATATTTTCTTCCGTCATCGATTGAAAAGGATTCAATACGCGTCCCTAAAGAAGGAATAAGGTAACCATAAATATCAATCTCGGTATTACGGTTTTTTCGATTTTACGTGGAACCATGTCTCTCCTGCTTTTTTTTCCCCTGAGGAGAGAAGGACGCGTATATATTGTACACTTTTCTTTCAGCACACGATCCAAAATAAAAGACCAATTTCTTTCCTCGAGGACGGTGATATATAAACTTCTGCGAGGAAGCAGGACAAGTATGGCTCTTCGAGCCATGTAACATTTTCTAGATAAATAAAAGATCTAAAAAAATTCAGTGAAACGGAAAAAATGAATGCATCCGGTTTCCGTGACGGAAAGATTTCACGTTATTCCTGTTCGTGACAGCATCGTGGCATGCTATTAATTCCATTTCCAGACTTGTACGCATAGCATCGGGATTATATAGTATGTATCTGTTTAACATTAATTAGTAAAAATTAATTAATTAAATTATGCATAATTATGGAATATTATAATTTATTCATAAATAAATGAAAAAATAGGTCAAAAATATTGTAGATACAAAAAATCTCTGAAAAGAGATCTGCCACTTATCAATATTAAAATAAAATTTTTAAAAATAGACCAAAGAATCTATAGATGAATGATAACTCGTTAAGGATTTAGGCCATTTTATATAGCAATTTTTATTAATCCGTTTGTGATAGCATTGTAAAATCTAACCCCACATAAGAACGGGAATTAAATCCATTTTCAGCTCGTTCTATTCGCGAATCTGAACAAACAGGACGAATCCTCGCCGACATGACACTGAATAAACATCTTCGTTGAAGGTAGAACCCTCCCTACTTCGCTTTAATTCAATTGCACGGAAATTACTGCCGCCGAATATAGTTACGATGAATAAACGTAAAATCAGAAATGTATAATTTCGTTTCACCCGGAGCAATCTTAATGAGTTGACGCTACCAAAACGTTCGTCTTTGATACCGGGAAACCGTAAAGTTATTAATATCGCATCGGAAAACAAATTCCGTGACATGCCAGAATCATGAGACGAGAGTCGAGACCCTTTTTTGCTGCGGCGATTAATCATTCAAAATATAGAAAATATATAAACGCCGAGCGTTTTTGTTGCTAAGGGTCGGATTTAAATTTACGATTTCTGCCCTTTCATTCTTCTCGCGTGGAATTGGAATCTTCGTCCTACTTACAACTACACCGGCAATCCTTGCTCTCGTGAAAAGCTTTGAGTTGAAAGACTCGTTCAAAGTTCAGTCGAAAGGATTCGAGCCCCTTTAAAGGTGGCCCTTTGATTATACAAGAAAAAGCTTTGAGATAATAAGAAAAATCGTTCTTCTTTTATTTATTTAACTATCATGTGGATATCATTGACAACAGTGTTAAAAAGTCATAATCGATATTAAACGTGCTGTGAGATTTTGATGAAAATTAAGAAGAAGAAACTAATTAATTCTCTCCGCGCGTGATATCATCTTTTTTTCAAAATTATCAATCGAAAAATATAACGACGGTCGAAGATGGAAAAGGAGAAAGTCTATTATGGATTAATTTCACATTTTATTTTAAAAAGAAAAGAGTCATTTATCTCCTCTAGAAACAGACCCGTGCGATCGATATGTTTTATTATCGGAACATCGGTGGCCATCCTCGATTCAAGGGCCGCAGTTGGATAACCTTGGCAAATAAATAGCAAAGTTCGCTCGTAAATTGTTCAAACTCGAAGGAAGTGCGTAAAATACTGCGACGAGCATGTTATCGAATGTACGAGATTTACGACGTGTCTCCCTCGGGGGCTGATCGACGCCCTTCACTTCGGCTCATTGCGGAAACTCGTACTAGCAGTCGACAGTTGCATCTGCCGTATCGAGAAGTGTGGTAAACGTTAACTGCATCTCCTTCACAGTATATTTGTCACCTTGTTGTCACTTTATTTTATTTTCGCACGTCGCTACAAGTGATCCATCGCGTTTGGCAAACTGTTACGAAAACTCGAGTACACAATCGAGTATACCAGAGATTCACCAGCCACCACCCTTGGATGTAATGTAACTTTGGGAAAATTAAATGACAATATATCTCTGTTTCTTATTTTTAATTTTCGCGGGATGTAAATTAAAAACTTTCTGAGACGGTTCTTTTCCTTAATGAAAATTCACTCATAATAAACGATCTCCTTTCTCTGTTTAGGACCATCTGTCATAATAAATATCGGAGCTTTTCTTAAAAGCATGATCATTTATTTAAATGTGTTGGATATTAATCTAGTTAATCGAGCGGCCTACATCAATTTGCATTACTGAGATCGTAAAACGACAACGTCGAGAATCATTATTATTATTGTTCCCGGCAATTTATAGATGTCTTATCAAGCTATTATATACGATGTAACGTTGTCAGAATTTGAAGGGAGGCTTTGTTAGAATTTGAAGGGAGGGCTTTATCGAGCCTACCAATACAATGAGCTCAAACATATTACTAAGCTTGATGATAAAATCACCACAGAGATCAAAGTTTATCACGCCGGTTGCCGTAATTTACAGCACAAGGTTCTGCTGTTCTCTATAATTACTTTCTAGTGAATATTTCACCGACGGACAAACCGAGGAAATATACTGCCCTTAAAAGGGAACCGAAACGCTTTTAGGAGGTCCGCGGTTAATTATACGAGCAGAATGAAATGCGCCGAAAAAGCAGAGAACTTTATTTTAATGGTGAGACGAAATTATTCCTTTTTTTTGCTTCTCTTCTCGTCTGAATACTGCGATATGTATTCTCTTGTTCTCGTGACTTTCAAAGATTGATCCATTATAAAATAGGATTGCGCGAGAAACTAATCTTGATATTATCTTGTCTTGCCACGAAATTCGAGATAAGATCGAAACAAGATTTTTATATAATTAGTTATCAAAAGAGTCAAAATTGTAAAAAGAGAGATTGCTGGTCTTGTCAAGATTATTGATTTTTAAAAAAAGTTAAAATGTGTATATATTTGTAAAAAAATTAGATGAGAAAAAATCATTATAATGTACGCAAGCTTCAAAAATGTTATTTAAGAAATAAAAATATTTATATTAACAAATTTAGGAACACTGCTCTTTTGTAAAAATAATATTATATTTTGGAAATTAAACAAATGACATAAATAATAATAATTATCTTAAATTAAGATTATGTTAAATATTATTTTTAAAAATTGCTTATATTAAATAAAAATTGTTGATAAAATCGAAACAAGATAGACGAGATTTTTGCTACAAAGACCAAGATAGATTTAAGTTTTTGAAAATTTTTAATTCCGATACAATATTTTTATGAATATTGCTTTGGCAACTCTGCTTGTGCAACCCTAGTGAAAAGGAATTTAAAGGGTAATCTATAAAGCGACTTTATGGCGCGCACTTTACATAATGCATATTGCACCACAAAATTGTTTTTCACTAGGCTATAAAATTATACATTTTTCACGAGATCGGATTAATTCCCACTCCGACGGTGACGACGGTGAGCTTTTGAGCGGTTTTAAACGCCCCAGCGTAATGTAATATTTAGGTTCCTAATTTAACGCTAAGTGCAGCTGTCAAGTTTCATTTCGAGCTCTATTAGCGATATAAAATCTGAATTTTTTAAATTCATTAAAATTTTTGTTTTTCGCGCTTACTTCTGTCCGGAAAATTGCGTATAAATATTATATTAATACATATACACTATATGTCAAATTATGTTTCTTATAACGAATCAATATAAATTTACGAATAATAGAAATAATAGAATTATTTGAATATTACAAAAATTTTGTACAAATTATTTAAATAAAAATTTCATCTATTTTTCATGTATATTTATAAATGCTTCCACATTATGGCAAATTATTTAATGTCGGTTAACTATAAGTTGCCATTTTTACTGACACTACTATTATAGTACAATCTTAATTCAAGATCTTTTGTATGTATGCATGCTTTATAATAACTACTTCCGCGGAACTTATCAGAAGTTGAGTCTTTATAAAAAGTTCTACTGTCATCGTCGAGCATTTTCTCGTTTTTTTTTTTTTTCGTGGCTTAAGAGCGCTCTTTTCCCCATTTACTTTTATCTCTGCAACCTTTATGATCGTGTTTTTCCTTCAATGCATAAATTCAGTTACAAACGAGTGTCAATGTGAGTTTATTTTTGGTTTTGATAACGAGTATTTTTGTGTCTTGAATTTGTTTCGATTTTAACTCATTGTGTTTATTGTGATATGACTCAGAAAATTATATGTCTTCGTAAATGATGATGTTTCTTAAAATGTCGTTAATAAGTCTTTGTGTTATTTATGAATATCAAGGCAGAATTATACAGAAGTTTCTGTGTAATAAATCTGTATATAAAGAGTACGCTTTTGCGAAATTTTGTTATGAGAAAAGTTCTTTCACAAGTGAAATTTTATTAAAAGTATTTAAAAAGCTGATGCGAATACACATTATACGGTTTATTTATTTAAAAAGTAATGTGAATTTTTAATTTCTTTCCAACGAGAACGTTGAGAAAATTTAAATAAGATATAAATAATGTACGCATAAAAATTATTATATATTTATCTTTTCTTTCAAAAATATTATTTTCAACGCGTATATTAATATAATATATAATTTTTCTTTTTTTTTATCAGAAAAAATTTAAAGTTTCATTTTATTTTAATTAGTGTACGTGTTTATAAGAAAAGAAAAACTTAACTGTTTTTTAAAAATATAAAATCTGGAAGAAATAAAAATATATTCGTCATCACTGACATATACGTTTATTCCAATTATATCATGTTAACCACGTCAGCAAGAGTTCTCGATTTTCTCGCGACTTTAATTTTTCACACTCTGTGCAATTCCACTTATACGACTGAAACGGTACTTGACACGATGATACAGTGGAAAATAGAAATACTGAAGAGTCATTCAGCATCAAACAGACCATTTTTTTTTTACAGTGGAATGAAAACTGAAATAAGCACATTCCCAAGTGGCGAGAACGTCTCTCAAATTATTCAAATGCGATATAAATTTTAAATTTTAAATTGAGATACTGACATCTCAATTTCAAGTTAGGAAAAATTAAGGTTGTAACTTTTCTTTCTTTCTCAATGTGAAATTAATCGTGCCAACTTTTATCGAATTAAATCGTAAGAAACTTATAAAATTTCATTTTAAATCTAAATAAAAATTCCCTTCTTTGTATATTTCATATAATGCTTATTAATAAATGTAATGCTTTAATCTTCTTCTTTCCATAAGTCTTCGGAAATTTTGAGTGGGATTCACAGAATCTATTATTAAGATTAAGACTTGTAGATTCCTCGATATGCTGTTTATATTATTTCGCGCGTGTTAATTCAAAGTTCGCAAAGTTCTTATCCATCGATAATCATACTTGTTGTCCTCGCTGCCGAACCGGAATCAATTTCCACGGGTTCTTGTCGATGAGTTTGCGCATCGCCATCGACAGACCACTCGCTGATATCTCTCATCATCCCAAACTGATTCCACGGGGCTAATAGGCTGAATCATTTCGTGCCTGATGGGAAATTCAATCAACGCTTATCAAAGCGAGTCTGACAAAAGGATGGTAACGTTTTAGTTTTTTTCCAAAGTATATATATATATTTTTTTTTGTGATGCGCTATTATTACTCTGATATAGGACGAAAGAAGAAAATTAATTTTTCTTTCGTGTTTCGATTAAAATATTACAGCAACTGCCAGTTGCATTCGATAAATGTTTGAAAAAGATTATCTTTAATAAAAAATTAAATTAATTAATTCTCTTTTCAACTTCAAAATTTCTCTTCACATAATTAACGATATTAATTAACGAAATTAATTTTGAAATTAACGAGATAATTGCAAAAATTATATAATTCTGATACATAGTAATAAAACATGCAAGCAGATGGTCCGACATGCATGATAATGAATCGCAATCATGATTTGCGGTCTCTTTTATCCTACAAAACTTATATGTAACGTATATTCTCTGTAGTGTATGTAGTCAATTTATTTTAACGATGTGATTTAGCTGCGGCATCATACAAAAATTGAAATTTAATTTTATGTTTACCTATATCTCGTGGGCGACCCGAAAAATTAGAATACGAGAGATTGTTTAAATGGAAAATTGAGATTTTCCACGATGCTCGCGTCATGCGCGGATACGCGTGAACGATCATTGTGTCATGGTAACGTGGGTGCGAATATACGACCGCATAATTCAAGCATCTCGTTACACATACTGCCAATGTATTATCCGATACGCGAATTGATTTTCAATATCCAGCGTGTGAAACCGTGGCTAAAGGTAAACCCGTGCGCGCCGGAATTATATGAATCTTAATATATTGGCTGCCATCGTATGTACATTATATTCTCTATATATATATGTAACTGCTTCTATATATTTTCTACTTTCTGTACTACTATATTTCCATGAATAACAGTTTGCATTCAGACTATTTTCATTTTAAACGTTTTCATTTTAAGAGGATCGCTGTGATTTCTGCAGGAATACGAAAGTTAACATAATCGAAATATTTTTCCTCGAATTCTTTGAAAAATCCTCTACAAACGAGCCTTAGAGAACTCTATTTCTATAAACTTTTAAAAAACTTAACAAGATATGATTCAGCTCATCAAATTTTTCAATAAAATAATTTTGAAAACGAATATTATATATTTTACGGATGATGTCATCAAACATACAATTGTGATGGACTCAATGATGGAATATTTCACCGAAATGTCCAAATGAAAGACTATTGTCTATTGACGATTTCAATCATCTTCTGTGGCTACCCACGGCAAAATAGTTTCCGTTGTACGTATATGTGCAGAAATATATATTTTTGTTTTCAGAAAAGTGTCATCGGAAGAGACAAAAGTGTAGCCATAAAAGATGTATGACAAGTTACGGTCAGCTGATGAAATAATGCAGCAGACTTGTCAATTATATATTCTCTACATATATCCTTTGTTTAAGCAATTTATTCTTAAGTTAAATTTGATCTCGCTTATATAATTAAATTTTCAGATTCGTCTACGATTGTAGTCGTTCTTTTTCTATTTTCTCGTTTTGCTTCTAATAGCACGATCATTTCTAATTATCCATTTAATCACATTAAAAAGGATTAGGAAAAAAAAACATAATTCTCGCTACAGATGAACTAAACATCTAAGAAAAGTGCAGGAAATAACGGAGCGCCTTGTTACGTACGCTATAAATAAGAATTATCGAAGAACATCGGAAAAAAAAATTTTATGTGACGCGTTTCCTTCTCGATCTGATCTCGAGAGACATTGTATTGAAAATCCACTGGTAAATCGCCTTAAGAGTTCTGTAAATGTCTTTTGTACGTGCCTTGTATTCTCCTCCAGAGTCGGTGCCATTAATTGCCAATTGTTCATAATTAAGACATCCATTATCTCCAGCAACGATGTTTGTTTTATAGATGATTACGAATAGAGCTAAATGGAACTTTCAAAAGAAAAAAAAGAGAGAAAGGCAAAGTCGGTTGAATGATGCTATTTGAAGCCCTCGAAGCCTTGCCTATCAAATGTGTAATCCTTTGAAAGTTCCTTTTCGTTTTATTTTCAATGCGGCACAATTGGACCGTTTGTTATTGAAAGTGTACACCAATCAATAACTTCATTGAAAGAGCGATTCGAGAGCGAAAAAGCGGCGTGGACGCTCATAAGTCTGACCTTCTCATTTTAATCAGTTCCTCTTTCGAAATATGAAAAATAATATGTGGATGAAATACCATTTATTATATATTCCTCTCATATTAATGAAAAACATAATACTCGATGTATTTAATAAAATATTAAATCATAATATTTAAAATATATAAAACAATATTAATTATATATGACATATAAAATATCTTTAAAAATATAGATACGAACTTATATTTTAAATATGTACTCGCAAATATTAAAACATATGAATAAAATTAATGGAAAAATATCTCAAATAAACGAAATATCTCATAAACGAAAAAATGTTTTTCACGCTGGAAATTCGTGGATTAAAATAGAAAGTCAATTATATATTAGTATATTCCATTTTGCCGGATTGCTTTACTTGTTTTTTTCGCTTCATTTGAATGCGGAATGATGTAATTTATTAAATTGGCGGTTAAATAGAAATAATCGCGCTATTAGGAAACGAAAACAGAGAAAAAAAGAGAGTAGGAGAAAGAGAACGATTGCAAATGAATCTGAAAATTTAATTTTAGTATGCCATTAAGCGAGATAACGGGGATAAGTGAAAAACATCGATGTCTGATCAGACAATGGGAACGAAATTGTCGGTGCTCGCGATAAAAAGATCCTTAATGGAAAAGAAACTCTCTCTTTTCTCAGCCCAAATACGTATTGTAACTGTGTTATCGATTTACCATGACATCGATTTGATAATTGAAAAAGCGAGAAGAAAGTAAGAAAAAGGTAACATTGTACATCACGTTAATGAAGATAAAATTGAGAGGGCTTTAATCATGATAGCCTCTTAAAGAGGATTTTAGATTTATTACGCTATTATCTGGCTATTGCAGTAAATTATCTGGATAAACATCTGTCTCTCTTAAAGACAAAAGAAAAAGAATCTAAAATTCGTGCTTAGTATTTCGATGATGATAAAAACACAGTGACACTTGCAAATTTGCGAGTTTATTTTTTATATGAAATCGACAATATACAATTAATATAATGTCAATGTGTAGAGACTTATAAATTAATAATTCACAAACAAAAATATGTGATTTTTTCATCTCTAATCATTTCGGCAGATTAAATTAATCAGGGAATTCCTTTTATTAGATCAATCAATTTTTTATTAATTGAACGCATATAGATATGTGTAATAACTGTGATAATATTATGATTTGTTTGATATCATAATTAAATATTTGCTGTTTGTGGATATCAAGCTGCGATGACATTCGAATATTAATTTGAAGCTGTCGCGCGGCAGATGCTTTAATTAAAATCAACGCTACAGTGTACAGAGCAAATTGTCTCATATGTTCTTACAACGCGGCTTTTATCGTCATAATTTCATAATTACATTCTCGAGACGGATCTCTTCTCTCGACGATTGATCAAACGCTTTTGCATTAAGCTCAAATCTATCATTTATCATTTGATATCCCGCGGAAAGATTAAAAACTATTTTATTTTTCTCGAGACGAATTAATGTGTGTCAAATATTTTTGGCAAATAAATTTTTATATTTCATATTATCTTGTCAATAATATAGAATAAAAATACGCTTGTAATAAAAGAAAGATATAGTTAGAGAATATCAATATATGGCTTGCTTTATATGTTTTACATGCAATATGTTTCGTAGCCATCATTTTCTTAGATTTTCTATGTTAGAATCTCTTACGCAAATATAATGTCAAGCGACAAAGTCTCGATAGAAAGGAAAACTGGATTGTGAATACTTTGTATAGTATGTGATTCTTTTTACTTGTCATTCTAGATAGAAGCGTGTAGAGCATGTGGAATCTTTTATCGATATATCTGATATAGTTGCATCGAGATTCTATCAAAATTCCACGCATACCATTCAGAGATATGTTCGAATTAGGTTCTATAAATTGGACTCGATAAATCTGATACGAAATATACATCGTATAATACATTGAAATCGTTTTGGAAGATTTATTGAAAAGCGTATGCTTCGTTGCAGACGAATTCACAAAAATATATATATTTGATATTTCTTATATATTTAAGAGTGTTTAGAAAAATCTCTCATATAATTCTTATATATTTAAGGTTCGAAAAAAAGAGGATAAAATCGTATAGAAAAATATAGACTAGAATTAAAATTTATTACAAGTAAAATCGTATAGAAAAATATAGAGACTAGAATTAATATTTATTACAAGTAAAATCATAATATCAGAATATTTAAAAAAATATTTCAGAGAAATACTAAAACTTAAATATTTTTTGAAATTTTATTTCATAAACTTGTCAGTACATTCAAAAATATTGAATAACGAAAAAAATGTATGAACAAATGTTGATTTTAATCAGCTCAGATTTTTTGCATTCAAAATTATACTAATACTAGCAGATTTTTTGATTTTTCATCCAAATGATAAAATCAGTAATAAAGAACT
Source organism: Camponotus floridanus (assembly GCF_003227725.1). Classification (NCBI taxonomy): domain Eukaryota; kingdom Metazoa; phylum Arthropoda; class Insecta; order Hymenoptera; family Formicidae; genus Camponotus; species Camponotus floridanus. Next base: position 377,469 of record NW_020229236.1, read on the forward strand.
GTAACTACCGATAAAATATTAATCCAATGGTAGCTTCGAAATTTTTCGCGTGTTTTTTTCATCTTTCAAGCTTATATCGCATTGGCTCTCTGAATATTTGGAAATGCGAGAGGATGACGTGCAGCTGACATCGTATCTCCATTACAATCAATGCATATGAAGATCCTTTTGCATTTAAAAGATAGCAATACATATCAAGTATCATGAATATCTACGCTCTCAATGAATTTAAAAAAAATAATGAAAAACTACAGCTAATTCGCCAAACTCAGCATTGAGTTTTTTTCTCATTGAAATTCTCTCCCTTTCTCTCTTATATTTTAATTTTTCTAACTTCATTTTTACGTTCTTTAATTATATCAAGATTTGCAGTGTCGCATGTTAAAAGCTCGCGACAAACACAATTGTCTCCCATAAAATGTGAAAAGAATTCTAAAAAGTCTAAAAACGATAAAATTTAAGAGTTTTAGTGTATATAATTTTCATAACGACCGAAAAATCAGCTTTCGATCAATTGTCGCTCGTCGATTTATTTCCGGCAACTATTTGTTTTTTTTTCCAGCAATCACCGGAATGACATCTTGGCCTTATAAGAAATTGGATTCGCCGCGGCATCTTTTTTTCAGGCATTTATCTTGCGGATCTCTACTTCTCGCCTCAAAGTCAAATCCTTCCTTTCTTTTTTTGGTGAAAGGTGATGATTTACCGATGACAATACATTATTTATGAGAACGCGACAGGAATTTTCGGCGTGTTCGATTTCAGTTTCGCAATCTTCAAACAACCTATTTTATCGCTTTTAATTTCCGCTTCCTTTTTTTGCGGTTATTCTTATCGAAAGTAGTTTGTGTTAACTTGGGCAATATACTAACCGATATTACTAATCAAAGAAATATTAAGAAATATTATCAGCTAGTTCAATTTATTCTGGCCTCTGTTAAAAAAAATATGTCTTTAATTTCTCATTTTTTTGTGTTTCGTATAGAATTAAATATTGATTGTATTTTCAGAATTAAAAATAAACAAAGATAATATTTTTTAATAAAATAAATAGACATAAAATAGCATTTTGATCAGCAATTGGTTATTTACTGAAAGATTACTTTATTCTCTCGTGAATAAATGTTATAACACAATGAAAATATGTTTTAAATGCAAATGATAATATATATAAAATAAATTGTAATTTATATATACATCTCTTCGCAGAAAAGCGTTATAAATGCAATAATAAAAGTATTATGTATATTTATAGAAGTATTATACTTTATTTATATATATATATATAGTTACAATGATGTTATAATTCAACATTTTCATTTACAATTGTATCTTATTACTCGTATTTTTATATTTCCACTATATTTTAATTCAAGTGACAAAATCGGAAATCGATAATCGTTCATTTAAAAATTCAACATCTAAAGATAAATATATTTAAATACAAATAATAATAATGTTATATAAATATATCATTATTATTATAATGTAAATTATTTAACTGCAAATAATAATCTAACTCAAACATACATATATAATAGTTTCCACTAATCGTTTTTCCCCTGCTTCATTAATCGACGAAGGACATTATATTATTATCGTACTAATAACGAGACCAAAACGCATAATTCCATTTCGCATTCCCTCGATACGGTATATACGATACGTTAACTGCAACAGTGCACAGAGTGCGAATGTTCCCACACGGGATTTCGATCTATCGCATCTATCCATCTCCTAGATAGCTGCACGCAAAATTCCGTTTTCTGAACACATATGCCCTTTAATGATAAATGAGAATTGTCACGGACGCGAAGATCAAATTATCGCCCTATCTGGCCTCTACAGGGACATGCATTACTTTTGCAAAAAGCAAGTTTCTTACAAGAAAGTTATCAAAAACTTTCCGTTTATTTCCCGGTCTGACGGATTTTTAATGCTGCGAGTTGGAAAGTTTTTATGTTTTAGCGCCCAGAGCGAGATATCACACACATACACACACATTCTTGATTCCGAACATAAACTGCATTTGTGATTTTGTTTTCAACTTCTGCTTTCGAAACTGTGGTTTTAGCAAGAAGAACCGTCAGATTAACGTCGATAAAAGATTTACGTTCAGAAGAATATGAATATTTGATGCTTTTCTTTTTCGAAATCATATCAAGAGCATCCCTAACATATGAATTAATGTAATTAGTCAATCGTAATCGCGACGACGGTTTAGATTATACAAGATTGATATCATTTGCTCATATCACGACGGTCTAGATTATACAAGATTGATATCATTTGCTCTTATCATTCTTTAGCTAAATAGTTTGTAACAAGAAGAGAATTTATTTAACTAAACTTGGGCTGAAGCCACGTGTATAAAATAAATATAGAAAAAGCTTGATCTGTGGTATAGCTTACGGGATATTTAAATTTAATCCTTCATCAACGGATAGTATCCGCAGCAATAGGAATTCAGTTGGGGAATTTGGAGGGATTTGGGATCAAGATCGGAAGGGCGCATGTTTGCGCTAATTAGGCCATTTACGTGCTCGTTTGTCGCAGAGTATGGTGCACGTACCGTAACATCACACAGGAGCGATTGGCCACGACCGCGAACTACGTTGGCAGCTGAGGTCGGCTTTCCTAACAGGTTGACCTCTTATCCACGAGAATCTAATTACATAACGTGGCCGACTTCGTTGACGCTGGCGAAAGACAAAGAGGGCCAAAGAGCCGGGGAAAAATGCTTTCATAAAGGAAAAGCGATGACATGCATGAAAGAGAATGATCTTTTTTTCTTTTTTGAGACTTTGATTATTTATTTACAGGCAAACTATTGGCAAGCCATCCCGAAATAAAGATCGACAGTTCTTCTAAAAAGAATTCCTTCGCTTCCATTTCTCTCAAATTTAATTGCAAATAATAACTTGTTTCTTCTTCTTTTAAAAAACTACGTGTATCATACGAACATTATATAAGATGTGTAACTTTTGTGGCTCGACATAAATTTTAAATGATCTTCGATGCGAGAACTCAATGTTCGTTCAACGCGACTTCGAATATTATATCCTAAGTCGTAGGCTTTCCAAGTCGTACAATAACCGTTTAATAGTTTTCGCCTGTTAAACTTTTTATGACTTACGCGCGTCGTAAAAAGTTTGCTAACATATTTGCATACTTTTTAGAACACATACAGGATGTCCCAGACTTAACGAATCAGCCGTTAATGGTAGATTTCTAAGATCTTCTGAGACTTTGGAAACGAAAATCTTAATACCAAAATGTTGAGAAAGATGTAGTTTCGGCGCTGCAAGAGATTAAAGATTACTACTCGGCATTATGTTCTTCTGTGTTCAGGGACATACAGCGCGATAATATCGATATCGATAGAGGGATCAATATAAAATAAAAAATAGGATTCTGCAAAAATAGGATTCTGAGCGCGATTGTGTCCTCGATGCGACAGTAGTCGGTAGTTTGAACATTTTTATGAATTCTTCCTCAACATTTTAAATTAGATATTAGAATTTTCGTCGCCAAATGATCTCAGGAATCTGCTATTAATGGCTGATTCGTCAAGTCTGGAACACCCTGTATATATTAACTATTCATAATATTTCATCATCTTCTCTGAAAATTGCCCCAAATGTACAGCGTATCAGTGGATGTGTTTTCGATCGTTCGAGAATGCATCGTGAGAGGAATTCATTCCGTAACGTTGGACGAGAAATGGGAGTAAAAAATCGCGTTTCCATCGCAGCCGAAAATACTTTAAATAAATTAATAGCGCGCTCGCGAAGTGGATGGAGGTCGAGCTGCATTGGTCGATATGCCAACGTTTCCTTGCAGGCGTTGCACCTGAGGTCATACACCAGGCAGCGGGTTAACCTGGTGCCATGTGCGGCGGCATTTTGTTTCGCGGCGGTCGGATAGTTCACCCCCTATAGCGCCCTGTTTCGGAGTGCGCTCTAGCTTTTTATAACGCTAAGGCTGGTGGGCGGAAACATGAATCACTCCTTATTTCATGGTGTTTCTCCCGCGAGAGAGTACAAGAGGGAGATATACGGAATTTATTTCATTTCGCTCGCACGACCAGACCGCTGTAAAATCGCATCCGAAAGGCCAATACGTGACGTTGATTCGTCAGTTTGATCAGATAATATTAGCACAGTCAGTAGTTTTTATTTTCACGTGTGATATCGACGATACGTGACACATGTATATCTGCGTATGCGAAAAAAATTGCGTTTTCGCAGCGTCAATCAAACCCATTTTACGTTACACTTCAATATCAGTTTTATCGACCATTATATCTATGTATTATTTGATGAATCAATCTGTAGTGACAGCATGAAGTGCGATAAAAGTAAATTGAAAAGATGGGTCAGTTAAAGTATCGCATAAAGACACCTTATTTCTCTTTATTAAAGTAAGAGAAGGGAGAGAAAAAAATTAAAGATATTATTTTTGCCAGAGAAAATTGAGATTTCTATTTGTTTTTATTTCAAAAGTATACTATTTAATAGCAAAAAAATGATTAAAAAACATCGAAATTATTATTGAAAGGTTATTAGCTTCTTCATAATCGATTTTATTTATGAATATAAACTATAATTTTAAATTAATTTCAGGAATAATTTCTATTTTGTTTAGAACTGAATATGATAAACAAATAGTATTATATTTTGTAACAATTTTTATTGCGAAAATAGCATTGCTATCTTACTGTACAGGATGATTCATAAATGAAATATTTCAGTTTTCTCTTTATTAAATTAAGAGAAATGAGAAAAAAAATTAAAGATATTATTTTTGTCAGAGAAAATTGAGATTTCTATTTGCTTTTATTTCAAAAGTATACTATTTAATAGCAAAAAAATGATTAAAAAACATCGAAATTATTGAAAGGCCATTAATTTCTTCATAAATAATCGATTTTATTTACGAATATAAACTATAATTAAATTAATTTCAAGAATAATTTCTATTTTGTTCAGAATTAAATATGATAAACAAATAGTATCATATTTTGTAGTAATTTTTATTGCAAAAATAGTATTGCCATCTTGCTATACAGGATGATTCATAAATGCAATATTTCAGCGAATGAACATATTAAAAATAAGTAAAAATGTTAGATAAACATATCGTACATAGTCTCTAAATTGTCAAAAATGAAAGAAGATTTAATTTTACTGCTTTGTTAAGATTCGAACATTTTTAAACAAGTTCTTCCAAGCTCGATAAATAGAAAGGGAAGTGAACTTAGAGCTTTCCTAATTTTTTTAAATTTAAATATATATATTTAATATAAATATTAGACTTTTATTTTTAAAGTCACTTATTGTATGCGATACACAAAAGTACACGTTAAAGTTCACGACTTGCAAGAAAAGAGATACAAAACCCCGGATTCGAAATTATTTGAAGAATTTCAGCTATTTATTTTCCAACGAGTGAGAGAGTGTCGAAGCGGACATTCTTGAGTATTTTCCTTTAATTTTCCAACTCAAGAACTATGATATATACAATTCATGTTTAAATAACATTCTTTATTTATTTTAGCGTGTACATTCACCCTTTGCATTTGAATCATATCCTCCTACTTATAATCGAAATACTTCACCGTGCGTCATCGTAACAAACTTGTTTGGCAACGGGACTTTATGCGACAGATTCGTCCCGTCTCGAGGCGCGGGTTTGCATTCGCCTCCGTTGTGTTTGCATAATCGTAATGTAAACTTTACACTCGGAACTTCTGCCCTTATGAAGTCGGTAACTTCGGCAAGTGATGCGAAGAAGAGAAACCGTTCCCAGACGATCGCTCGCTCGTAAATATGATTATGAAACGCGCGCGTGGTACCTGTCGTCGACGACGAAAGGAACACGAGCGCCGACAAATTGCAAATTTCTCTGCATTTTGCAATTTGTATTTTACCACGAGGGGAGGATTAAAGTTTCTAAGCTATATGCATGGTCTTTTATTACCTCGAGGCGAATTCTCATCCATATGCAGACGTGCGGCGAGCGTGCGTAGTCTATTGATTAACTCGCAGCTGTGTATGCGTGCAAATGCAGGTTACAAATGCAGTGTAACGCAAGCGTATAATACCGTCTGAGAATGGGAGAGAGAGAGAGAGAGAGAGAGAGAGAGAGAGAGAGTTTCACAATTTAAATGTAATTTAAAAGTCGACGCACTAAAGGATTGCGATAATCAAATCAAATTTCTTCAGGGCAGATAATAATTAAAATTTGTAAAATAATAAAAAGAATCTTCCGTGTCTTCATCATATTCCCTTTTCTAAATAAATTAGTAGCAAGCGCTACGCATTTTTCTATTAGAAGTCGCGCGAGTACATTTTTCCCCCTCGTAATTCTCACCGCGCACAGTGCAATAATGTCCAAGAGCTTTATAATTCCTCTTAATCGTGAAAAACGTGGACTAACGGTTTATTTGCATTTTTTATGCCGTGTAAAAAATGTTGTTTATTTCTCCATTATCGCTCTAGCACGAGTGCTGGATTGGTGAAATACCGCCCGTTATTTGCACACATGCACTAGATTAAATTTCCAGTTGCGGACAAAGTAAGCAACGCGTGTTTATACTTGCAAAAATTTGCATGCTAGGAGCAAAACTCTGGCAAAGGCCATGGGTGAATCCCGCAAAATTTTTTGTAAAATTAATCACTTGAATTAGGGCTGATTAAATCTTCTCGCGCGATGATAGACGTTATCACGAGACAAGTTATGAAGAGAATAAACGACAAGTGTCTCGCAATTGCACTGTAATTTTAACGGGAGCTTTCGGAGAGCTTTTCGGCATGCCGTAAATGCGGCATTGAGGCTTGTTAATTCAGTTCACCGAACGGAGTTAAAGTGGCAAACTCTGGCCTTCGACGATACGAGAGAGAGAGCAGCTAATCTCGGCAGAAGCATAATTATAACTGCTCGGCGACGTGCTCCACTAGGCAGAGCAGAGCTCATTAATATTCTACCGGGGAGTAAGTATGTATAAGTAAGCGTAAGTAAGTAGATAAGGTAGGTTAAACATGCGTTACGAACTGACAGTTAATTGTTCAACTCCGCCATTCGTGTCGATGTCGCATATTTTTTTTTTTTTCGCTTCTAATTAGGAAACTTGGGCTCGTTAATTATCGATTCGAGAGTCAAAGAGTGTCGCAGGCAAAATAAATATCAAAAATGAATATTTCCGTAACACATCACGAAATTTCATTCATTCGGAATTAATTAGAGGTTTTAATCGATTTTAATAAACAAGAGTGTTGCAGATTCATATTCCAACTAAATGACAAACACGTGACACTTTAAACATCTAAATATATATATACATATATATATATATATATATATATATATATATATATATATGCTTGCAGAATAAATTCAATCAAAGCAGTTCAACGTTAAATTAATTTGTTTAATCTATTTTATACAAATCAGATGCGTACATATTATTCTGTAGTATCTCCATCATTAGATTAGAAAGTTTTCTCTATCTCTCTCATTTAAGTTTCAGCATAGCTAGTTCCATTTAACATTAATAATTATTAAATACTGGCTCATACTGACGTTTCTAAAATATTATAAGCAACCCTTATAATCTGGTATTCAAAATCTATTGTGGCTGAAGATATATGCATCGCGAGGAGTTTATAAAGATGATTAATATGTTAGCGTGGAGCATGTAACTAGTTAGTTTCGAGTACATATTGTGCCACGCTGAATAAATAGAATTGAAAGATGGAGTATTACAACTTCAAAGGAGTTTACACAAACAAATCGTGCTTGCTGTTTCAATATCATACTAACATATAACTAATGTAAATATCGATAGATCGCGATATTGTAATTCAAATAAATTGAACCAGCCACCAGTCTCTCTCTGTGGATTTCATTATCAATTTAATGAAAAGATAAATCCTCAGATTACTGTGATTGGATATCTTATATTCGCGCATTATATACAATATTATATGTATATATGTCGAATTTAATTTAATTTAATATTTAATTTAAGTTAATTTAATTTAATTTAATTTAATATTTCATTTAATTTAATTTAATATCGCATCACTTAATCAAATGTCTCAATTAATTAAATCACAATTTCGTTTAATTAACTCTTATCGATTTTCACGCATTGTTTAAATTATTGATTTATATTTTGCTTTTCGATTTTCATTCGTTTATATCTTTATTTTTTTTTCAGCTAATCATACGGTTGTCGAGGTTTTTCTAAACATTTGCCTTGCGATTCAACGTATGCAGAATCTGTCCATAATCGCGATCGTGAAGCATTCAGCATGTTAGACTCGAAGGAACTCGTTACTCGTATACATGCATACTTCGCATCGCAATCGTTGCCCTGCGATCTTTTGCCTCTGTGCGGATGCATATTGCAAATTCAAGCCTGTCATCCTTGCGTGCCGCGTATGCTGCATCTCAAATTCCTATAATACGTTTTCAGATAAAGCGAAATGGTCGATTCCCAATTAATTGTACGCGAAGGAAAAATAAATATCTTTTTCCTAATCGAAAAATTTAAAGCACTTTGCATAAATTTCTTTCGGAATCTACTTCTAATAAAGTTATCTCACGTCTCTTTATTTATTCATGAAGATATACCGACGAATTATTGATGAAACACGTCTTGGAAAGTTACTCTTACGCGAATAATTCGAAAAATATAAACACGAGAAAATTTTTACGTGTACATAATTCAAGTAATATGATTGTATAAAGATAAATATTTTAGACAAATAAGTAGAAATGTGCTATTAACACATGTATAATTCACTTTGAGGAAATGCTCGCCAATTGCAAGATAAAACTCAAAATATTAGCAATAAATGTGAAGAAACGTCTATAAAAAGATGTCAGATTTTCGAAAAAAAAAGTTTATTAACTGAAAGTTTATTAATGAAAATTCTCTTGGAGAATTTCTGCCCCCCCCCCCCTCCTAAAACTGATAAAACTTATTAATATCAAGAAAATGGCAATGTTCGTAAACGAACCTTAAGTCCCTTCGCTTTTCCAAGTTAGTTTCCAAGTTACTTCGGTAAAGTGCTTTAATATGTAAGTAATAATGTTGCAGAAGCGAATCTAAAATGCATGACTACTGACATAAAACGATAACGGGCTCTTAAGTTTTATCAAGAGTTCGATCGACGATAATACTATTTATTAACTATTCACCGAGAGATATCTTCGGGATTTCATTCGACCTGGCGCGCGGAATGCAATCCATTTTCTCATAATATCCGTCTAAATTTTCCCTATTGATCCGGCGGGCTCGCCGCCGAAAATAAATGGTTCGCCGACACTCGGATAACGAAATCCTATCAATTAACCATTCGCGCGAAATCTCGCGCGCGTCCGGACACGCGGGTTTATTGCCCGCAGCGCTAAATCGAGCACGCAGAATCCTCGAATGTTAATGAGACGAACTTGCGATGAAGTGACATCGTTTGCATAATTCAATGTTCGCCCGCGGAACGAAAGTTCAACTAGAAACGTTTCAGAACTCCTTTGCGTTTTCCGTCTTGTGACGACCGCGCTCTGGCTTTTAAAATCCCCTTTACTTTGTGTATAAGCGCGGAATTTAATGATCTTACTGAAATTTTCGCCAAAAGAGAGAGAAAAAGGGGACGCAAGAAAGCGTCGTAGAATTCGAGTTCCAATAAAACGAGACGCTCGTAAAACGCTTCCTACCCTCGGCAATAAATCCATCAGTATGAACTTTCCTCGTAATTCGAGGTTTCGAAGAGCTCGTCTAAAGACTCGCCGAAGAACAGATTATTAGAGTATTAAAGGTATAATATTGTTTTTTTATTATAATCTTGGCATAAGCGCGGAAAAAATAATGTCACGAGGGACGGAAATTTCTTTTATAATGAAGATACTTTCGAAAGATAATTTCCCAATTGCGTATCCATAATGAAAGTTCGTGCATGAGTTTATAAAAAAAAAATGGAAAAATATAATATAATAAAATACTGCTCGGAAATAATGACCATTACGAGAAAAAGCTAAAGAATAAAAAATAATAAAAGCGCGGAGATTTACCAGAAATAATTTACATATAATATAAAAGATTTGCACGTGCGTCACGAATGACATTCTTAATCTAATCCACGATATTGACTATATAATTTATGTGAAGAGTTCTCTCTTTTTTCTCGTTGAAAGAAGTATTGACGGAAGCTCTTCTTTCCATTCCATTTCGTTGAGTTTGATTACGCAAATGCTTATCCACGATTTAAGGGATGATGTATACGGTATTTGGATTCAAAAAATTCTAATTCCATCAACGTTTCAAGAAGTTATGAATTCAATCCTATGAAATATTGAAAAGTTTTCACTTCAAAAAATTTTATTTATCATTTTATTATTTTATTATCCTTGTTTCGCAATTTTTTATAAAGGAATCTTGATCGTTAAATGCTTATTGCATAAATCGTACTAACGCTGTAACAAGATATATTACTCGTTGCTAAGAAGAATCGCGACTACAATCGCTCGAAAGTTATGTATCTTAAGTATCTTTCCCTCAACCTTCAACCTTGGGCTCGAAATATAATACTTATCTACGATTTAGTGGATATATATGTATCTTCCTCCGACCTAAATAAAAAAGGTCTCCTGGGGAAAAAATCGTCCTCTTTTAAAAAGTAAACGGTTGGGGTGAATTTTTAAAATTGTGAGATACCCGAATATCATTAATTCGGTGAGCCGATAAAAGAAAGGATCGAGTAATTTCGATGTTGCTTAATATTCAAACGCAATCGAGATTGCATTCGAATGCATACATTGAGGGAAAAATTTTTTTAAATCAAATAAATTTGTTTTCTTGAAACTTTTGCTTTAAATGGAAGAAATTGTTTATTTCATTTAAGCAAAAGCATTTAATTTTAATTAAATATGCATGTTATATTAAGTACATTATTTTCAGTTATATATTTTTTATATTTAAATACTATTTTCGTAAAATATATACTATAATTTATTAAATTAAATATATTATTTTTTTAAATTTAAAAATTTAAAATTTTTGGAAATAAAAAATGCATTTTAATAAATATTTAATTAAAAATTATATTTTTTTAAGCGTATATATTTTTTTAAACATATGTAAATAAATACTTAACTTAAACAGACGTTTTGAATATACGAGTACAAGTAAATATGTGATTAGTACCCATCGAATAAATAGTTTTCTTGAGTTAATTAAAATTTTTTTATTTCAAGATAATTTTTCCCTCAGTGTAAGTATAGAACTAAGATAAATCATACGACATGGGCTGGAATTTTGTTCGTTAAATACATCAGTCTGAAAACTCTGGGAAATCTAAAATGGAGAGACGAGGGGAACATTAGTGAAAACGCGACGACTAATGTCACGTGAGAAGATCGAAACTAATGGCGACGTAGGAACTTTGTAACTTCGAACTTTGCCGGATTACAAACTCGGCGCGTCTACTTCGTCAGGGATGAAATTCGCGCCCTGTTTTTGTCACGAACGAACGCGGAGAACGTATTAGGAATCACGACCGCGCGTGTAGTGACAGTCGCTTAAAAGCCGTCTTGAGAACTTTTGATTTCAACTAAAAATTGCAATTTTATGAAATAATAGTGGCTAAGATTGTATAAGACTAATCTTGATATTGCTCGTCTTGTTTCGAAACTTGAGATAAACTCAAGACAAGATTTTTATACATAATTAATTGTCAAAATTAAGATTGTCAAGATTTTATTGGTCTTATTGGAAATTATTGATTTTTAATAAAACTCAAATACATATATTTGTAAATTAAGTGAGGAAAAAATCACTATATTTTACAAGTTTAGAAAATTCAATAAATAAATAAAAACATTTATATTAATAAACTTAGAAACAATTAAAACAATATAAAATTTTACACAATTATTTAGCTGCATAAAACTTTGTATACAGGACATGTACGCCTTTGACTGTATGCAAGTGAGCTGCATCTGCATTCTATATAATAAATGTATGCAACTGCCTTTTCGGGCATAAAGATATTATATTAAAAATTGTTAAATATTATTTAAACAATTAATCAATATTAGACAAAAATTATTAATAAAATCGAGATAAGACGATATAAGGAATTTTTGTTAGAAAGATTTATTCGAGAGCAAGACAAGATTTAAATTTTCTAAATTTTCAATACTGATACAATATTTTTATAAATATTGTCTAATCTTTTGTTTAACTTTAATCTTATAAATTATGTATCTACGCAAAATCACACAGAGATCCTTGTATCGATGAATCTCGAAAGAAACACGAATGTCTCGCATATTTCTAAATTTTTTACATGCGTAGATATTTATTTTCTCTTTCGGGAAAAAAAGCGAGATTACGATTCGATGTATTTATTGAACATCGATGTTTTCGAAGTTCAAATTATTTTTTGCTATGAATAAGCATCATCTCTGTCGCGCGACAGCGAAAAACAGAAACTCAGCGAGCGAAATACATATTTCGATATTGAAAATATATTCGCGAGAGATTCGCCCGGAAATTGCAAACCCGACGAGAGGGCCTAACGAACCGCGAAGCACCGAGTCAACAGCTGTTCCGAGGAAGTACATCCGCGATTTATCTCTTTTTCTGTCAATTCAATTACATCGGCCGTTCGTACGGGGCTGCTTTTATCGCGAACGCATGCTTCTGGCATGGATGTGACCAGCGTATATGCATACGTATATTTGCCAGTGGTAAGTAACACGCTCGATTAAACCGGGATATCGCGTGGGCGTGAACGTGTGCAAACATGGACCGATCGGGTCCGTTGTCGACAAGAGGCAACGGTACGGTAGATGCGATCCATCCGGTCGTATACGGAATTTCGTCTTAGCACGCACGTCATGCATCGGCCGCGAATATGTAGCAGGAGGACATTCGCGTTCAAGGCACTTGCGATGAGAGTCGATTCCGAGCTGGCCACTTCGCAATTCGGCCTACATTCTGTCGCAATCGATAATAAAGGCGATAAAATACGAATTCCGGATTCGAGACGGGCAGAAAAAAAACGCATTCCCTGATCTAACAATAACAAAATTGTACACACTTAATATTTAGATATGCTACTAATGTGTTTACACACGTGAGTTAATATTTAAATTTAATTTTCTGTCCTATTTATTTTTATAAAGTGTTCAATATTAAGATATTTTCATTTTTTTTTCTCTTCCACAGTTATGTGTCGGAAGCATGTTCATGTGTATTTACATGTAATATTCTCTTGACATCTTATTCCTGAAAATCAACAACTAATTTCTTCTTGTTTTCGTCTTTCTTCGCGTATTTCTTGATAAATTTTCTTTATTTCTTGTAAAGTTTTTTTTATTTTTTTTTATTTAAAACTTTTTACTCTTTTGATATTCCCATCCTTTTTATGAAATTAATGATCATTCTGGATTATTTATCCTCTTAACCGATAAGGGACATATCTATGAAGTTCAAAGACAATTTTTTTCAAATAAATTATTAAAGATCAAGACGCAGGATATATCTTTTTTTATTTTTATATGTATTTGAACCGTCATTTGTAATCTTCTCATTCTTCATTAATAATGTCAGTTTTCATTTGTCTTAGTTTTTTTTTTTTATCATTCTTCTTTTTATCATTTCTCATTCTTCATTAATTTTTTATCATTTCTCATTCTTCATTAATAATGTCAGTTTTCATTTGTATTAGTTTTTATTAAAGATGGTCTAAAAAAGGACCGAACCGTTTAACAATTAAAAAAGAATTTTAAAAAAACAATTAATTTGCATCTTAATTACTGCGCTTGACTTTTATTAGCCTTTTCTATTTGAATTTATTTATTTAGTATATTAGAACTTTTTTTGCTAATTTATTGATTTTAATTTTGTTTACAACTTTGTCTTTAATGTTAATAAAAAAGTAGAAAGAAAATGAAAGAGAGAAAGAGAGAGAGAGAGAGAGAAGGAAGGGTCGCATATAATATCTACGCTATTTGAGCAATATCTATTGGAGAAAAAAACAGTTGTATGAAACGCGACAATATTTACGATGCACTTGGCACGACCGCAACATCGCGGGGAGTTTGAACTATGAAACTGTTATTGTTCATTGTTTTTTTATCAGTAACGTTTTTTTTTATCAGTGTAAAAACAATGTGAAAAAACTTCACCGAGTTTTGCGTTTTCACCCCGGCGGGTATCTCATTTCGCCGGCTGCTCATATTTTGCGCCATTTTCATATCGTTCATATGTCGCGATGTCGAAAACATCGAGAGCTCCAAGATAAATGGAGATACGAGACGAGATAGATCGAGAAGAGAGATCGAGGAATTCTCGATCGAACGAGGGAAATTCGGCCTATATTTTTCCGGACGCCGCAGCATCTCGCATTCCCCTCTTCCATTCGAATCTATTATCGCATCTATTGTCTTCTTTTTTCATCGCGATGCATGCACGAAAGCCGCGAGTCCCCAGATATGAGGAGCGGATGCGGCAAACTGCACGCTAGATTAATATATCGACCAATGGCAGCCATTGATCGACGCCTAGGCCGAGGCACACGGCCTATTCGCTCGGCTAGATAAAGCTACATGCATTATGCATGCATACTGGATGCACATACAGCCCCCAAGAGACGATAACGATACGCTTAAATTGCGCAAAATTTCAAATGAGAACGTACGCGGCGCGAGGCTGAGATGGATATTCTAGGACTGCTTTGACATACAAAACTGATCGATGAGAGCTTTATGACGACCCCTTTTATGCGAAGCAATGACACTTTGTTTTCCTTAAATAAAGAAAAATTGTTACACTGAAAGTTTCGTCGTTTTTTATGTTAAAATCAATTCATTTTTAATAATCAAAAATCTTTTTACAAAGATAGAAGACGTCGAAGATTGATAACTGTCTTGATGATTAATAAAAATGATTCCAAAACTTTTATGAAGTGTTACGGGATAAGTCTTCGTATTAACGTATCATAATTAAAACAAAATTTTTTTCGATAGTTTTCTTAGTTTGAGTTAATATTTATTTTGATAAATATTTTTTTTACAATAACACGATACTAGTGTTTATTGAAAAAATTCCTTTCCGACGTGTCATATTCAATTTTCAACTCCATGTATATTGAAATGTAAAAAGCTATGAAATATCGTAAATTAAGCAATGCAATTTTACCAGATATAATGATTTTTTTTTGGAAGCCATTGTGCTTCTTTTCCAACGAGTGCAACGTATGTATTTCGCAAGTTCTCTCGCCTTGGTTTCAGTTTCCAATATTTTCCGCCCGTGTACTCTTGCCATTCTGGTAATCAATATACCGATAATCTGTCAACTTGAGTAAAAATGCAAGCCGATTTTATGTCGCTGCTGCAATGCACCATTTTTACTATACCTTTAAATACCGGAAAATTTTTTAAAGCGTTTAAATTTTTTAATATCCCTCTTCTTTGCAAACATTAATAATTTTAAAAATGAATAAGCAACAAAAAATACAAGAGATGAGAAAAATGAAATTTCGTACGCCTGAAGACTTATAAAAATATAATATATGTATGTACATATTTACATATATACATATTTTATTCCATTTAGAACAATTTTCTTTGATGTATAGTTAAAAAAAGTAGCGAGCCAATGGTTAATTGCGCAGATTCCGACTTGATTACCATGCAAATTTCAGAAACCTTCTCTCTCTTCTAGTTTAATCACAGGATTGTGTGTCACCACACACAATTGTATACGGGTTGTGTTGGCAACAATAAACGTTCTCGTTCGTTAAATGATCTAACCGATTGGACTCAGGTTGCAGTCGAACCGATTTTACTGATAGCCGAGTACGAAATTTCGATTGCGAAAACCGGGATGTTTGAATGCCAAGGACGTGAGGCAATCCCGTGATTAGTACTTGTTTGTTCGACAAACAATGCGTACGATGGACCAAGGATATCGTCGATAGCAATATGATATGGCGATGCACATCGCTTGCATATCGATACGATAATGTCTGGCTCATTCGATCGATCTGCAAAGCACCAATTGTGACTACTTAAGTACCTAGTTACTCGTGCGATTATTGAAAGATCTAATTATTAGCTATCGAGAAAATTAAAACAAGATTAACAAAGATCATGTTCTTATCGAGTTGGAAAAAATATTTCAATATCATATTTTTACAATTTCAATGTCATATATTTTTGTCCTAGATTATATAAAAAGAATTATTATCACAAAATTTAGGAGAAATTATTTTTTATAAAGATTTTATTTGCGCATGAATCTAAAATAAAAAAAACATTTAAAAAAATATGCATTATATATTGTAACTTGATATTTCTTTGTTAAATTATTACGATAAAAAATTAGAATAGGATAGTATCAATAGTAATCTGCTTGTAATAGTATTAATAGTATTAATAGTAATCTGCGATTTTAATATAACATTCGTTCCATCTGTAATTTGATAAAAAAATACAAAACGCAGTTGTTTATATTTTATCCCATTTCTATTTTTTCATTTTTATTTATAATTAATTCGTTATTTTTAAATATGATATATTCCATGAAAGAAATTTTTACGTAAAGATCGCACTGCAGAATTTTGTGTACGAGCATTTCAAGCAGAAAAACATTTTTTTCTAATTCCGCATAGATAGATATGATTGATAGAAATCTCGGTTAAAATAATATGGAAGGATTTGGAGCGTATTTTCATCTTCATTTTCATACTCATAATGAAATATGAAATTGTGGCCGACTACTTTTGTAATGAGAAAGAACAGAAAATGCACTAAAGATAAAAAAAGACGAGTAAAGTAAAAATATATACTTTAAATTTACAGTGAGAGAACATTTATGTATGTACATCAATATCTCATGTTTCTATTATAACAAAAATATACAAAAATATACATCTCTCTTCATAGAAAAATAAAAAATTATAGGTGCTATAATACTCTTATTTTAAAAGTGTGTTTTCTTCTATAATGATAGAATGATTACATAATGCACATATATTTCATTTATTTAATTGTGCTATTATATGACCATTTTGCAATGAGTTAATTTTGCCATAATTATTGTGATATAATAATTTTCATAAAAAGGATAGCGTAAACACTCGCCATCTTGCTTATAAATTATCGGAGCATTTATATGTATACGTGTTTCTCGTGCAATAATCATGTTCGTTAACCGTTTACCAACTATCGCGAATGCGTTTCCTGTCCGATTTTTAACGTGTACGTTGCCATGTTCTATTCGCGTGAAATGCAATTTAGAATAACGAGCAATCGGTTATACGCGAAGATATGCATAGATTTCTATACAAACGTAGATCACTGACTACGCTAGCCGGACGCGTGATTAATACGCGTTAGCGATTCATCATAGCGATGTTAATTTCTATGGCAGGTAAATGTAGTTCATGTTTCCACATCACGCACCTTGAATATGCCACTGCTAGGTTTAACAATAATTTCATACGTCAGCGTAGCGAGGCTTCATCGTTCCGATTTATAATTCAATTTGCGCGATATGTAAGTTATATTCATTCCAAATATTACATTTCAGTAAATTGTGAAATTCTCTGCCGATAAATTAATTTTTATAACGTGCAATAAAGTTAAATTAATCTTTATAGTCGCTATTTTATTCTCAATATTCAAACTGATTATATCGAAAAGCCTCAAACCCTTGTGCAATAAACATTGATTAAAATGCGCGAGAGAAATAGAGGGAGGGGACACTTAAATTAAATTCTAAATCCATTTAGCATTATCACGAGATCTAAACAATAGTACAATTGTATCGCACTCATTAATTAATCGTAACCGTGCCGCGAATGGAAATTGCAATTCGATGTATTAACTCGCGCTCCGTTTTGTACATTCATTACGTATGTATAAAATTTATTCGTGTCTCTCTACAAGTAGTCATAGTCATTGGACATCAATCTCTCACCAAGCATAATAAAATCTCTTCTCCCGTCGTCAGTTAACGCGTATAAAATCGGTCGACATTTTACATGAAAGAAAGATGCGTTAAATGTCATTACATAATAACGAGTTACGTCGCAAATTTTTTTCTCGAGTGGCGCCTCTTGCTTTTTACGAGCGTCGCGTCGAGGGCAATATCGAGCGTCCAAAGCTTGAATTTATGAAGCTACTTCTGCGTTATCATGACAATGAAGCGACGTAATGTTCTTGCGCGCTTTATTATACGGCATCTATTGTGCCGTAATTACGTCGATTCTCTATGCGCGTCGAGCTGCTTTCAAAGTTCTGCGGCATTCCGCATTTTGCGTTAAACATGCTCCCAACGTCATATTATACTGTGCGTAATTGCGCTGCTTTTACACAAAGATGACCAAGATGACCATTTGGAATTATTCTTGCATGTAACAAAAAAAGAATGCATTCTCTTTGTCTCGCGAACAAACAGCTAAAACGTTTCTCTTTTTCCTCTATATTTAACATGTAAATAAATTTAAATTTTAAGAAGGAAAATAAAAATGCATATTTTCACAATATTTTGCAAGAGTAGATGAGTAATAATCTATGTAATTTGAGTGCCTATTGTTTCTAATTTTATAATTTTTATTATTCTTTATATAATTTGCTTTAGATTAAAAGTTCATTATTTATTAGCAAAGAGAAAGACATATATTTCTTCCATATTTATATATATTTCTTCCAGAATTATATCAATTTCGAAATATTTACATAAATATCGATTTGATGCGAGATATTAGTGAATGAAAATCGAGAATTCGACAAACGTGGTGTTAAGATTGATTCTGGATGCACAATTTAATTAAAGATGGATAGGATGAGAAAGTTATACCGTGTAACGTGACTCTGTCTACGTCAAGGTATCATCTTGAGATCAATTTACGTACAAAAAAAAGAGATCTCTCTCTCTCTCTCAGCTTCCTTGGAAGCCCTGGCTTAACACTTATCCTCTCTCGTGGAAAGCGACGTGGAATGAAATATGCGTCTTACCGTCCTCTCCTTTATGTACAAAATTCAAGAGGTTTCGGAGAGTATTCTAAGTAAATTTAGTTAAGAGCTTTGCACATCGGCTGAATAATCTCTGAATATCACACACGCTTTTCTTCAATAAAATACGAGTCGTTTTTTTAGCTTCGATTGTTCAGTAAATGATCGGAATAAAGAACTTAAAAATTTGTATAATAGCATAAAAATATATAAAAAGTAACTTTTAATTTATTTAAAAAATCCACATAGATATTAATGATAATAATCTTATATAATTTATTTTGATTTAATCGTAATTAAAATAATAGCAATTAGAGGGAAAGATACAATGTATATTTTTTAAATATTTAATATGCAATTTAATAGCTTTACATATTTTATAGCATTATTTATCAGGAAAATTTCCGGTATTATCCGGATACAAGTGTGTGAAAATGAGCTAATATAGCTGACAAAATAGAACAATATAGTCGATGTGGTAGTATTGGCGAAATCATCATGCTGCCATTTGTTTTCGGATTATAATGATCCCATTTCAGTTTACGTTATTATGCGAAATAGAACATGATTTAGCGGCATTTTGAAGAAATTTTGTGCGCGGACGAAACATCACATTACTCGTGTATAATTAATACGTATCATGTATAATGTTTCATAGTCTTGCAAATTGCGGCAATCTGACTCTATAACAATTGTGACATAAAAAATTACTTTTATTTTAGGTTCTCGAATCTTTGAAAATAATAACGCAACTCAATTGTTATACTGTATATTAAAAAATTAAAAAAGAAAAATGAACTTTTTTACTTCTGATGTTTTGATTTCACGCGTTGAATTAAAATAAATATAATAAAAATTACTAATATAATATTATTATTATTTTTTCTTTTAATTTGTTTGTAGCACAACAGTTTTTCGATTAAATACGAATAAGTTTATTTAAGTATGAATATATATCTTCAAATTAAAATTAAAGGTAATTAATATTCATTGCAATATTCATAGATTCTGTAGACTATTTAACGATTACACATAAATCTCATAAAATACGTACTTTGATAAATTACAATGACGTATAAACAGCGATTTTTATAATATGCGTTAATTAAATAATTAACTGATTTAATTAAAGCTAATCGTAATTGATTATTTAAGTAAAGTTAATCGTAAAATAATTTCACCGTTAATTTTGCCATCTCTCGATATTTGTCACGATTTGTCGGCCTTTCGATAACACTACGAAGCGTGGTAACCTTGCCGCTTGTTTTTGTGCGGTGGCCTTGTCATTCCCGAGACTCAGGTGTTTTGTATGTCGCCGTATTATCAGTCGAAGCGCCGTCGCGACAAGTCGCAGGAAACGCTAAAAGTGATAGATTATTACAATTAGGATTATCATTACAATTAGCTATTGCCAACTCGCATGTTTAATTAATTGCTGACTCGTGTCGCAACGATGGGTATTTATCAAGCAAATTTGCTCGATTTACATACATATTTCAAGCACGAAATGTTAGGAAACATAAATTATAAATTATCATTTCATTATAATTTTCGCGATAATACTTTCTTTAATAATACTTAAGCGTTAATAATATCATTTTCAAAGTTTAATTATTGATGAAATGTCGTGAATATGTGACGAGTTAATTCTGGTAGAAATATCAATAGAGAAATATCAGTAAAGTAATTAGTAAATGCAATTGTTATTGATTTTTTAATGTTTGTCAATCGCACATAATAAAATTCAATATTTGTACATTGTTATAATTTGTCGAATTGTTGCGTATTTCGCGAAATTTATTCAGTTGTAATTGTTGATTAATATGAACCTAAGTATGTCTTGAAATATTACAATTCGTGAATAATTATTTTTAATTTTAATTTGTAAATTTATTCACTTACGTTATCATGCAAAATGAATTAATCTAATAATAATATAGTATAATATGATAGTATAATATTTGTCAACGAATAATATTATCGCGAAAAATAATGCATGATTTTGACTACAAGATTTTCGAATGTTAAGCGGGTCATAACTTTAGACATATTAATGTGTATTATTTCTGTTGCAATATAATAAAATCTGCGGCGCGATTATAATCGCGAGTGTCGAGTTCAAAGTGCGATTAACTGCGTTTTCGCAAGTGAATTTAGTGAGTGCCAAGAAACAGCAAAAGATGAATAAAGGAGACAGCCTGGAAGGCAGCGCGATCGTGAGGTGAGTAAATTATTATTTATTATTTGCAAATATATAACCGTTTATTCCCGCAATAATTTTTGTGTGAGATATTTTTGTTATACATTATTGTGTAATTACGTAATATATAAAATATTAGTTTCAGATTGAATATTCGAATTGATATTACAAATTTTAGAAATATTTTATTATACAGCCATTCATGTTAAGCTATTTCCAATGTTGGAAAATTTCAATTTTTTTCAAAAAACGCTGCAAATGAGGTTTAATTTTTTTCATTATTATTATTTGTAATCTTATTTGCGTGCTTTACACATTTTCATTCAATATTTAATTTATAAGAATGTATAGTGTTGAGTAACGTTCAACACAGCTGATACCTTAGTGGGATCGATAGCTGTTAAATACTGAAAGTGATGAAAAAAAGGAACAATTAGCAATATCAATTTTAACTTGTATTTTAGTCAAGGACTTGTTTTCGACTAAATTAATCATGTCGAAAAGAAAAAACAAACGAATCGATAACGCTGTTCCTGATAAAAAATTAGAATGAAAGAAAGGAGAAAAAGACGAAAATAGAAATAAATATGATTCGGCAGTGACCTGATAGAAAACGGAGAAAAGAAAAATGTGAAAGAAGGGACATATGGTCCACGATGGCAGGTGTTCGAAAGGATTTTCCGCGAATTTCTTCTGTTGGAAATTGAAGTGAACGGAGAATAGATATTCTGTAAATGGTGGAAAAATCTCCTTTTAATCTCGATGATTCGGATGTTGACGCTCAAAGAATTATCATTGATTGTGTACGACTATAAATTCCATTTATAAAGTTCAACGATGCTTTCAATATCTTTTGTCAAGTTTAGTCAATCTTTTGAAAGATATTTGGTGCGAAATAACTTTCTTAACTATTTATCACAACTGTGGATTAATTCAACGCTCATTGAATGAGAATTCTTAAATGTATTTTGAGATAAATTTTCAATTTACATTACATTAATAATTAAACATTATTAAATAATATAAAAATATTAAATAAGATTTAAAAATATATATAAATATTATATAATATTATATAAATATTATATTTAATAAAATATTATAATATATAATAATAAATATTGTATTATTTATAATATTATATATAATATATTTATTTATTTATAATATTATATATAATAATTATTATTCGATATAATACGTTATCCAATATATTAATGTAATAATCTGACTAATCTTTATTTACTAAATGGATTGATAAGTAAAAATAGTTTATCCTCTTAATAAAAACTAATAATCTAATTATGTTATTATCAATTAATATGGCTACAAAAGAATAATATTAATTCCTTGTCGTGGAAAATGTAAGAAATTGAATAATTTGCAGATTATGATGTTATTTACATAGTAAGAATTATATTGTTACATAATTCGTCAATAATACACTGCCGCTTCTTTAAATGCAGGTAATTATATTGCAAGCAAGAAACTCTATGTAGGATAATTATCGGTGTAGTAATAATTGATATAGTTTGCTGGCGACGCAGTGTCAAAGGGGAGCAAAGTGCCCTTTACGATCCCTTGCATGATAAGTGTGTACCGATATAATATATTACGTCACGGCGCGTTAAGCTAATTTGTGGTGTAGGAAGCTCTACAGATTTAACAGCATGCTCGATTGCGTTAAATCTCTTTCGTCACAGCAGCATCAATTACATTTTATTGTAATTGGACATCTATGTGATGAACGTATCAATTATTCAAAGACTGATTGTTCAATCGTGTATAATCGAATCTAAAATTCTTGACAGATCATTTTTTAATAACATACATTTTATGAGCAAGCGGTCTTTGCATATTTAAGAAAATTCTGCACATTCTCATGCTTAAGAAAAAGCATTCTTCCTTGATTTTTTACTGAAATCTTGTACTATAAAAGTATACATTTGAACGAACAAAGTTGTGTATTTAAAAAAAGACTCGTGTTAATAAATCATGCTTAATCTCTTAATTAAAACCCCTTCAAAAGCTAAGATATATTAATCAATTTATTGGATGGCAACTTTTAAGAGGGAACTGGATCAAAGTTAGAAGAAATTTAACATAATTAAAGTTTAATATAATTGAAATAATAAATCTAACATAGTTAAAATAATAAGTAAAATAATATTAAATAAATATCTTATATCGAACTAGCTTTATTATCATGATTGCATCATAAAAATTTCATATTGTATACAAAAATTCAATTAATTTTATATTTTAAAAGTGCTTTGTAAAATCAAAAATTCATGAACCACGAAATGTATTTATTAACTTGTGACGTAGTTAATCCGTGCAGTTCCTTCTTCAGTGCATTTCAAGCTATTAATGCATTCGCTAAAATTACGGCTATAAAATTTAACGCATATGTTATTTCCGCAGATAAGTATATATATTTTCGATAATAAAAATTATTGATCTCATAAGTTTCAGAAATATGGAACGCAGCGACTCTTATTCAAATATTTGCTATAAAGTATTAATCAAAATTCTCCAATTTCCGCGATTTGTACCAAACGATCCAGTTTCTCGTGAAAGATTGAGTAAAGCAGATATCTCAAACAATGGATAACAAATATTTGATAAAACGATTGAAAAATATATATCTTTACATTAAAATGAAGGATAAATATATTAAAACACGCCCACGAGAAAGATGAATTTATCTGCGATATCTGAGCAAGTGTAATAGATGACACACATATAATAATTATTATGCAAATATTCTTTGTTAATTAATCGCGTAAAAATAAAAAAAAATATAAATGCTATTATTAAATTATCTCCCGTCAATACCTTGTTGTTATATCTTACATGCGTTTTATTTATGCTAGATAAAGCTAAACGAAGCATTGCTAGATAAAGCTAAACGAAGCATTGCATAATTAATTACGTTGATTCATTTGAAAATGCGTTTTAAATCATTTCAGGAACGCATCGAAAAGATGTATTGCATTTTCCGTAGTAGTTTAGTTTATTGCAGGCTATCGCTGCTACAACGAGACTGTTTATTGCTGATGTTCCTTTGGGAGTTGCGTGGCTAGCATATGAATACGATTTCATTCGTGAGGTAGAAAGTCACATACGGTCACTCGTAAAAAAAAATGATAGCATGCATGAAATACGTAAGACGACTTTTACAATCTTTGATTTAAATTGAATAAAGTATATACTGATCACTTATAAACTGATAAATCATTGTGTGTTCGTTAAAATATATTCGTGCATTAATCATTTCTCTCCGAGATTTTTATAGAAAAAATCGCAGTAAGATATTCCAAAATATTTTATTATTTTGTTTCCCAATTTTACATAACTTAATTAATGTATATAATGCATTTTAATAATGCATTTTTTATTATTAAAAAAAGCAGACACTTTATATTTTCATATTTTGATAAAATTATTGTCTCTTTAATTACTCTGGCGAATCAAAGAGAAATGTATAATTTATATGTAATAATATTATTATTATAACAAACTTTAATAAGTGGTAAATACTTTAATACTTTAATACTAACAACAATAATTAACAACATACAATAATCGTCAATCAAATTTATAATATTCAATATTTGTAATAATCAGTACAGGCTATTAAGTCACTCATGGAACACAACGAGATGAATAATTAGTCTTTTGGAATACATATTATTCATGTGATTAAATAATAATTAAAATTTAATTACAAATTATTGCAGGTTATAAAATATGATTCATTCGATTGTGGTGAAGTAATTCATTAAAATGTCAAAAATATGCGCACGTGTCAAAGTTAAAAGCTGCAAGTGAAATAGATCAATGAAATTTGCGGCGATGATTTTAAATATGTCTTTACATATCATTTTATTAAATAAAAGAATAAAAACTTTCTAAAAAAATGATGCTATTTATATGAAAATTTGCAAGATTTTACAAATGTCGAAAAATGTTCCAAAAAAAACCATGTCGCTTTAATACGTAATAATCGATTATAATAAACTTTATAAAGCTACTCTGCAGAATTGAAGCTTTCGTAAACTGCCGTTTTATATATAACAATCTAATATTATCATGAGCAATACCAACTACGTGCTTTATCAGTTAGCTAAAATTTTCCCTTGTATTACAATTACAACGTGGAGAATCGAAAATCCACGGGATATTTTCGGTACAACCACGCGCGCGTGAACTCATCGTGATTACCGGAAATTTACGGCACATCCGACGGATTTACAGAAATATTCTGTGCGTCCGTGATGTAAATGATGTAAAACAAGCGTATCGCGCGCAAGCGATGACGCAATAAAACAATATGAATCGTGAGCGATATATATATATATATATATATATATATATATATATATATCTTCCGTAAATTGCCGAAAGGGTGAAAAATAATTTCATTTGCGAATATAAATCGCTCAAAGATACATTTTCCATTAATTTCTAACACGCTATTATTTATATTTATAAATAAAAACAGACAAAGAGAAAAAGGGGGAGAGAGAAATTGTGTGGAGATATAATGGATTAACATCTCCGAAAGCAGCATATTTGCAAGGATGAAGATGAGAGAACTGTTTAATAATAAATTTCCATGAATGACTTCCTCTTTAGTTAGAAATACGTTTATGGAAATATTTGAGATTGCAAATTAATGGTGCACGCTCGTGCAAATTTGAAACGCGAGTAATAAAACGAAGTAATAAAAGTAGATTTTGAGGCTACAAAATTTTCGATAACATAATGTAAACATATTTTGATATATAATGTAAATTTCACATTAAAGTCCCCATTAACATCGGGGTCATACGATGGAAACATTAATATCGGCCAATAAAACGACGCTCGTCCTGTTATGATAAAGTAATTTCAAAATGCAAACTGACACACATGAAATTTAAAAGTATGTCAATAGAAATGAAACATAATGCATCTTATTAATGCATGAAACGCATTCTAATTTTTCCTTGATGAAAAAAATTACTTTTTTATTAGTACAACGTTATCTCAGCTATTTGCTTTGTAAAGTACAAAATTATAAGATGCAAACTGTTATTTAATATTTACCAGAAAATCACGAAGAAGAATTTTTTTGATCATATTGAAGATGCATCAAAATATGTACGAAGAGTATATTAAGTGCAATTTTATTTCAAACACCGAGAGTTCTCATCGATCACTTCCCTAATAAAGTAAAAACTATCTCTCCATGGTTGCAAATACGTTTATTTTTATTTTAAGTGAAATCTTTCTTTCTCGACTTATTTAAACATGGAAAAATTTATAGTTTTATGCTAAATATTCCTCTTAATTAAATTAATTAAGGAAATATAAAGAGACTCTTTCTTAAACTTTCTTAAACCTTTTATTACAAAACAGAGATGACAGTAATTTAAGCGATAAAAAAAGTAGAAAATCAATTACATTCAAATTGACGTTAACGTTATAAATTTGAATAAATTAACAAAATATAAAATGGGGAAATATATTAAATATATTACATCATAACGTAATCCATCATTCACACAAATCATCTTAAATAAATTATCAAATAAGCAATACTATATCAGCATTTTTTTCTAAATAAAGTATCAATAAAAATACTGTCTCTCTCTTTCTCTCTGCAACAATTTTTAAATATAGAAATAGAAATAAAAAGAGGAATTTATATTTTATTTTTAGAAATACACACTCGTAGATTGATGAGGCAGCAATTATTCGTAAAATAATGATCGAGTACGCTTCTAAATATCGGAGCTCGTTTTCGTTAAGTTGCAGAGCAGACCCTCGACATTGTCGCGAGTCGTTACGACTCGTTCTTGCGCGACATTGTCGAGATCTCTCTCTACAAAATCAGGCGCGAGAAAATGGGCGTCGCGATGAATTTGCATAAACTGTCACGGACGCGATTAATCGCCCGTTACCCGAGCGCTGTCGCGAATAACGTCGCGATAACAGTCATGCGCGTATAAATCCGAAAATCCCCAGGACAATTTAATGCGTTGGCATTGTCACTCTGGGAAAATCCGACGAGATTTCCCGTCGTAGGATCGCGTATTCGCGCGCACGACGTCGTGAAATTGCGATTGGCATTAGCCGCCAATATAGGGGTTCTCGATTGGAGAGATGTAGGAAAGGGTGCCACCCACACTCTCTTTGACGTTTAAAATGTAATTTTACTCTAAGTCCAATTGCGCGGACCCGCTAGGAGAGGCTTCATTAAAAAGGACGCTCGCTCTTAATTAGGAACAAAATTAAATAATTAAAAGGAGAGAGATCTTGAGCTCTTCAATATGCAAGCACAATGTATAATCCAATATTTAAAAATATATTACAGATAAAAAACGGAAACCACTCTAGCACTTCGATATATAAATCGTCATTGAATCTATTAACGTGTGATTTCAGGAATACAAAGTGCCATCGTGATAATGCTAAGTAAATAAGCTTTTTACGCCTTTAGCTCTTTACTGTTTTAATCCCGTTTATTCAGTGGAGATTTATAAGAAGAAAATAATCGCTTTTGTGTGTTAATTATTCTCATGTATAAGAAAAACAAAAGCAAAATTTGCAGAAGGTTAAAAAGTTCTTTTCTGCTATTCTCTTACTTAAGTCTGCACTTAAAAAGCACTAAAATCAGACGAAAATTCGCAAAATCTATATTCACATAAAATTGGAAAATTTTAAAAAATATAATTCTAATGGATTATTTTCTTTTACTTTATCTCAGAGTTTAACTTCATTTAACTTTAAATAAATAATACGGCGCGCAGAATATATATGCGAGAGGAGAAAATTGGATGTGTAACATCCAACTAAGCTGCAACGCATCATAATTAAATCCCGGACATGTAATCTAAATTAACTCGCCTCTGCCTTAGCTACTTCGGCTTCGGACAAGTTTTTCCCCCCCGCGGCGGTGCAATTATTCTTTTTCTTCGTTACTCGAATTAATTTTTCGCACGCGCGCACACACCGACCAAGTCCTTCATCAGGACCAGTGTCCCGTACGCGGCTTGGAGATGCTGGTTAAATAATCGCATTCTCCGTCACGTCAACTTTCCACGAGCTTGCCGCAAGCGATAAAAAAAAAACGCGAACAATGCCAGGTGTTCTTCGCAGCAGATAATGGAAAGTTAAATTAAAAAGATGCCAGTAACGCTCCCCGAATGGAAGATCTACCTATTCTCCTAACTCTTACATGCCCTTTTTTCTGCTCGTGAGGGCGGTAAAAGAAAGACATCTTTTGAACTCGCGCGATATTATAATTTTATATCTGTATCATACATCATGTCGGTGATAAGAATGAAGAATTGGGTTACTTACTTTGTAACACAATAAATTTATGCGCGTTTATTATTTGTTTTGATTGCTAAATTTATCATTTTTCTGGTCAAATTATATCGATTTTTAAAAAAAATTGCTCTATTGGTTTATATCTAATTATTTTCATTTTTTTGAAATATTTGTCTAGTGAATCTATACCTCGTGAATCGAATATGCTGATCCTATCGCAGGACGGAACCGGTTATCGCAGATTATGCCAATATCGTCTAGTATTATAAGCGCGCTTCATAGTTAGCCAATCATCGACACTTATCTTTATTCATGTTTGCTTTGGCCCTCATCGCAGCGACTAGGCTGTTGATATAATGATGGTAGTTTCCGCGCGTGAAGTCGCTTCGAGAATTCTCGCGATCCCAGTTCCATTTCGAATCAAGGATAGATGAGAGGTTTGCTTCCCTAATAATGGAATTTCAAATGTCAATAAAACGTTCGTGGCAGATAGTGTTCTTTATCGAATTCGCTCGAGAGAGATCTTGGCGTCTGTTTTCGCGTATATAAATCGCACCGCGAGACTGTCAAGTAAAGATCTGGACAATTCCTCGGTGTCTTATTTTTTTGTTCAGAAAAGTACATATAAAAAAATTTTTTATTGTAAAAATAATTCTTATCGAGAATTTGGCTTCTAAATTAATATAACAGTACTATAGTTCTTGATTGATTTATTGAGTTATAACTTGCGCGTTTTAAATTTGCTCTCGTGAATTTAGAATAGA
The DNA here is from genome assembly GCF_003227725.1 of Camponotus floridanus. Classification (NCBI taxonomy): domain Eukaryota; kingdom Metazoa; phylum Arthropoda; class Insecta; order Hymenoptera; family Formicidae; genus Camponotus; species Camponotus floridanus. The sequence goes on from NW_020229236.1 coordinate 406,791, forward strand.
CAGTAAAGCCAATCAAACGTTACGCTGGTTGGCTCCTAACTAGAGTATCTTTCTGATAAACACAATGGATGCGTAAAACAATACACTACGAGAGGCTAAAAAACGTCGATACGAAATGGATGAATCGAAAGAGCGGAAATGGAATAAACCAAGGTATATTCGACCGAAAATATGCGGGTTTTTGAATTGACAGAAAGTGGCAGTTTTGTCATGAATGCTTTATCAACGTAATGCATCAGAAAGTGATTGATTATATTGTTTTCTTTTCCCTTAATATTTTTACATTTGGATTTGTCATAAAACTATCCAAAAAACCAGCTAAAAATTTATTTTTAGTCCCTTTTTAGATTGTTCATATATATATATATATATATATATATATATATATATATATATATATATATATAATGTAGATTATTTTTTTTAGATTATTTAATTGTTTCAAGTCGAGATCCATAATGAACAAATTTTTATAAAAAATTTATTATTTTTTATTGTTCATATATATAATGTAGATTATTTTTTCTAAATTATTTAATTGTTTCAAGTCACACACACACACACAAGATCCATAATGATCCAAATTTTTATAAAAAATTTATTATTTTTTATTTATACATTATATTTTATATATAATAAACATAAGGACAAATTTACTAATAATTGTGTACTCTATTGTATTCTAAATATTAATAACACTCTTTTCACTTCCTTTCCACTTACTTTTTTCTCAAAAAACTGATGGAACACCGATGCCGTAAGTACCACGCGACCGCGATGGAGCTTTTTTCGACTTTTTTTTAATTAAACTCCACTGTTGCGTCGTCACTCTCCTTTCTCGCAAATAACATCCGTGAAGCGTGCAATTTTCACGGAGGTTTCAATCGCTCGCCATTAGCGTCACGCGGTCGCCATTTATACGTGCAATAATTCTTCTTTTACGAACGCGAAGTTCTAAGTCACGTAAAACGCATATAGTCGTCCGTTATACGTACACATGCACACAAACGTATATAGATATATCCGGAACAGAAAAGCGGAAATTTATCATATTCGCGACTCGTGAAAATTGCATGCGATTCGACAGCGCGAATTCCGCGTTGTAATTCCTGCGTTTTCACGAGCGAGAACAAATCTTGCAGAGCAATTTGTCGAGTCCGAAAATTCGCCACGTGTAAATAATACGCAGTAATCTCACGTAATCCAATTATTGCCACGGGTCTGCATCATATAGGTGGATAATACCTAAGAGAGAATATCGCGATTCCCAGACACATGACGAGTTCTTGCAAACGACGACGAAGTAGAAATTAGAAAACTTTTGCCGCAAATTCATGAAATTCAAATGTTGTTTTGCGTGTCTTGCGATACCCTCTGAGCGTGAAATTTCGCGTTGTCAAAGAAATACAAAGTTACCACAAATTGTGAGACTTGGGGCGAGATTTCCACAGTTTCAAGCAATTGCGAGAACATGAGTACTTAAATTTTCTTTTCATATATAAATGTTCAGTAAGCTTGATTGCACACACACATACACACACACACACACACACAAAATGTTCTGTAAGTTTAAAACTTATTATATTAATATTATATAAATAAATAATGCGGATGTATTTATCATTAAATTTATCATTAAATAAATTGATTTATCATTAAATAAAGGACTTGATATATTCACATACTATTATCATATATTGAAAACAAATAATAAACAATAAAATTAAATAAAATTTTATAAATTCTTTGCAATTGACAGTGTTTATCACATTTTATTGCATTTTATGTTTATTACAGTTCTTCACAATTTTGTCTCATGAAAGTTGGTCTGTTGAAAATAATCATTAAAAAAAACCAATTTTTACTTTCTTTTACTTTCATAATTTGATGATAATAATCTTACAGAAATGTGTGATTATGCAAGAAAGATACATGCTTGCTTTGATTATAAAAGGTGAATACGCAGTAAGTAAGATGCGGAGGTTTCTTGGAGGTATTTCTTGGTTTCAATAGAAATGCACATTTTTCGACAATAGTCTTTCCAACGAAATTGTAAGACGAGTGCTGCAAGAAAGCGACATGACGTAGAGAAGCCCGTCGCTTCGCAAAATTATCGTTCGCTTTTCTCCTTCACTTGGTGTGAAACTTTTCATCACCATCACGGAAAGTGACGAAACTTCGTAATACATGCGGTAAAATGGGACGCGAAGTCTCGCCACAAGGATAAGGAATTGTTTCGCCGTTGAATCTATCGGTTTCTCCTCTAGTTGAATTTAAATGTAAATTTATTTTTGCACTACAAAAGATTCTTTACAATTTATATAATCTTGCTAATATTCCTGAATTTTTATCAAACACAAACGAATAATTAAATCTTAATAGCAAGAGATAAATCATTTAAAATAAAATTTCATATTTGCATTAGACAAATTTTCCAATTTATACGCCCAGAATGTTTAAATATATATAAAATACGAATTTTTTTCGTTGATCCTAGTATTTTATGAACAAAAATATCCCTTTAATAATTATTAATCTTTTATTCTTTAGTCATTTTTTTTGCAATATTATTTTCCTTATATTACAAAAATAAAAAATATATCGAATATAAATAATATAACAAAATTTGATTGTTACCAAGCAATTATCAAAGAGAAATTAAATTTTATGCTTGTTTTTGGCATTTTTTTTAAAATCTTCCCCAAAAAAATAATTGAATAAAACTGAAAAGAATTTTCTACAATAAAATGCTATATGTAGTAAAAATATTAAAGCGATTACAATGTAATAATTCGGATCAAAAGTAATTTTCGCCATATTTTTATAAAACAATGTGTTCGAGATAAAAAGTTAAAAAATAGGAAAAAGTATATAAAGACGTTAATGGGTTGGCAGTTAAGTTGTATCGAGAAAAAGTTTTCCGGTTGGAGAAGATCTTCCTTCAGCGTCTCAGTAAAAATGTTGCAAAGAAAAAGTAAGATAAAATACCTACACAGAATGGTAAAACGGCGTCAAACTTTATATGTCTCTTAGTACTGCATAATAAATGTTTTCCTTTTGATACTCGCAGTGCTATTTTCACCTAAAAATTTCATCAAAATTTCGACGAAAAGGCAAGCAACTTCGTGATTACACATATGATATAAAATAATAATGATTTCAGCACTACCGTAGTAAGTTCGCAAAAATTAAAAAACATGCAACGGCACGATTCTTTGTGATAATAAATTGCAATTAACTTTGACGTTTTAGTTTCAGCCCAATCATAAAATTCCACGAATAAAGTCTAGATATCTGTCAAAAGAGTGATATCCTCGATATTTTCCTACGAAAGTCTGGTTCACCTCTCGCATTTGCACCGATCAAACATTCATACGGGCAGCTGCATTTCAGAAAAAGTAGAACACGAAAAAGCCGCAGCGCAGCGGAAGAAAATTATACGCACAAATACGAAGGTTTGAAGGTTCAATGTAACAAACAATTCAATATTTATCGATTTTTTTAAATAATGTGTGTGTGCATCTATATTTATCGCCTTGATCGCATATAAAATTAATACAGTATCATTCTAATATTTCTAAAAAGATGAGGCCATATCAGTTTTCGATTATTATATTGTTACAAGATTGAGAGTTGAATTTTTGAATAAAACAACGAGTGAATGTGCAAAAGCAAATTGAAATTTAAGATAACATGGAAGTATTCAAGAATTCTCTGTCAGAGCGAATGCACTTTACTGTGATGTCAAACGGAATTTTTTAAATTTGCAATTTGATCATAGATTGCACTCCCTCATACGAGCTTAATTCGATGTGATTAACTAATCGAGTTCGAAATAAATGAAACGTGGTTCGTCAAATCTGTCTGCAAACATCACGATATACAATTATTATATATTGGGTGTTTTATTATGAATCGCACTTTAATAATTCTAAAAATGATTACAAACGCCAATTTATCGTAAACATACGACGTTATCAACATTCATTATCGATCGCCGTTAATTTTAACTTTTTTCTTTAACTAGCGATGTGCGTGAGAGAACTTTGAAAATTTAATTTATATTATAAATATTCCTGTGTGCATGTCTGACGCAAGATACACTTACGCTCGATTATAATCGCAAATGATAAAAATAAATGATATTTTGCACGAAAAAAAATTCGCGCTGTGTATTTATGCGTGCGCTCAACGAAAATGCTTTTAGAATCAATATTATTACCGAGTTATATCAAAAGTTGAGTAATTTCGGAGAGTTTAATTCTCAACGTTAAACGGAAGAGAAGCTTAAAACGTCTATTATGTAGTTTACGATCTATAAAATAAGATCTCTATTTATCTTAAATAGGAATCCTTCTCGTATATCTATTTTCATCGAGTTCTGAACTCGACTAAATTTATTCTGGCATCATCTCCCTTGGATTATATGATCTATAAGACTAAGACGAGTTATCCCATTTAACTAAACCATTCCCTCCACCCTTATCCGATTATACATAAATAAAACGCGTGGCAGAGACGAATTCTGCATAACGTATAATTGCTGGAACGTACAAATGTGTTTTCGTGATGATGGACGACAACAAGCGTTATAGGTAATCGCGATGAGGAATCTCGGTCGCCATAAGCGATACGGAGAGCACGTACGGCAATTCGACCCAGCGAGATGCATCACGAAATTGCATTTCCGCTCGTGATGTCAGTGAGGAGCTAACAATAAAGTACCAGGTCCATACGCGAAGGAATGGAGGACGAATAAGCGTCATCGCGGTTAAGGGTAGGACGAAAAGCAGGAAGCAAATTGGTCGGATGGTGGAAGCCGGAGGTCCCGGCAAATCCCAGAATGTCGGAGATGAAAATGCGATACCCGATGCGATTATAACGCGCGCCCTCATCCACTCGAGACGCTCACTTCCGTATAAATATTTTCTCAGCGTGGATGTGTCGGCGATATCTTGTGTGCAGGGCTCCTGGTGGAAGGTGCGCATCGATTATCGGGTTTCAAATTATCCGTCGGCCCGTGTTATACGTCGGTGCTACTTGCGCGCGCGCCTCAGTTTCCTCAATGATACGAAAATAAAATTTCGAGACCGAATTGTGAAGTACATATCTCGACGTTTTTATTTGTATTTTTTTTTTCCTATCTCGCGAAAATCGGAATATCTCCCCATCGCGTTATTAATAACAGAATAATATTTGCGTCAGTGTGCAGTTATATAACGTATTTTTATTTTCAAGAACGTAGCATATTATAAAGATAAATATTTTTATAAATAAGTAATTTTTTTCACGTAAAAATTCAGATTTGCTAGAATTTTTAGCATATTTAGTATGAATACGAATGAAAAAAATAGGGACCTAGAAAAACGCATACATTTTTTTATTTTCAAAAATGTATATTAAAATCGGAAAATTTCTCATATACGTGCAGATTTAAATGAATTATCTGAAATCCTTCTCTTTTTTTTCTTTTTTAAATTTTATTTAAATAAAAATAGAAACACTAGTTTTTTCACGCAGAGTAAAATACAGAATATAAAATTTTTGACTTATTAAAGAGCTTAGAGAGGATATTCTTTTCATATCTCCCTTGCATGCATAAAAAGTTACTTTTTTTTTTTTAGAAAATAGAAATAGTCAGATTTAATTTCAAGCTAATTTTCAATTACAATTAAATCGATATTTAAATAGAAAAGGTTTATTAGAGTAAGAAGCAGAATCTTATTGGTCTCTAAAAAAATATAAGCCATAAATTGGATTAAAAAAAAATCGCAAATAGTATCCGAATCCGGTGCACGTGGCAAGTTTCGCTAACGCTGCTCATTTTCCTGCAATTTCATTTAAAGCACGGTAAAGGGAAGGAAGATGTTTCAGCCAAATAGGACCACTTTGTATCGTTCCGGTGAGACTAAGCGGATGTGATGAAACAGCCATGAAATCGGACGGAATTGGCTTTGGATCGTTTCTTGTCGAGGATGTTTCCCGTCCCGTTGAAGATTCTAGGACTCACCCTCCCCCCTAGGGGACAGGGTCGAACGTACGCGATAAGATACAGCGGAAATGATTTCGAGTAAATAATACAACCGTCAGTGATATTTCCGTAAGTGATGTGGCTCGCTTTATTATTAAAAATTTTAACTAGTCAAATTTTCTATAGATCGTTTTTCAATTTTTCGATTCTTGTTTAACGAAGATGTCAGAAGAGAAATGGCATTGTTTTACAAGTTTTATTTTTTTCGTGTAATAAATATAATATATTATTATATATACAATATAATATAATTAATTTATAATAAAATTTTTGTAATTATATTTAATATTTAATATTTAATATTTATTTAAAATAAAATACATATTATATATAAAATATTAAATAAATTGTAATTTATAAATATATAATATATAATATAATATATAATATAATATAAATATAAATATAATATAAATATAAATATAATATAAATATATAATATATATAATATATAAATATGTAAATTTATTGTTAATAGTCAAATTGCAAATTTGCTAGTGTTTAACTTGAAATTAAATGAACAAATCGGTCATAAATTTGTTGAGCCTAATGCGGCGTGCAAATAAGTTCAATATTAAGGAACAGCTTGTGCGGAAGAGCTGCGGAATCGCAGAGATGAATAAATAAGCAGGTAGTCGCGGAAATTACGTTTCAGGGTTCGTCGAAATTAAATTTATTGTGACGCGACGTTCGGTGAGATTTAAGTCTCCCGAGGGAGGCAAAGGGAATATGGTTGAATGTAGGATTACTTTCCACCGAAGTACGTCTTATGATTATTTCATTGTCGCGCGCTTTGTACGCGCTCGGCGTAAGCGCTATTGTGCCGTAAAATTGAATTCCATTCGTTCTATCCGATCGGATTCTCTGCGGCGAAATGCAGTTTCACGCGACTTGTCATTTTTTTCCACTCTAACAGACAGTTAGTTGCTGCCCTTTCCTAACCGTTTTCGGATTTCATGCTAATTTAAACCTATAAATCTAGGAGATTTTAACTTTTAACTTATTTCAAATACAAATATAAAGAGCGGAATCTACAGAGATTCAAATAAATTACTTAAATTATAAATAATTGAAAACAATATTTTCACAATTACCTGAATTTATAATTTAATCTAAAGCCTTTTTTTAATTACTTAAATGCATAACCACATAATATATCACGTAATATAAATTGAAAAGTTACTGCTAATTAAACAAAACTAATTTAATCAAACAAAACAAACAGAAACTTTTTTTTAATTAATTAAATGCACAATCACGTAATATATCACATAAGTTTGAAAAATTACTAATAATTTAAGTAATGGACAAAACGAGCAAAAATGTATATAAATGTTAAACAAATAGCTTTATGGATTTTCCCTACCATGTTTTCCCATTATATTTTCTTAAATCAATATATGCTATTTTACTATACATTTTTGTTACGAGCTACGTAATTATAGAGTATCAACGGAAATTAACATATTCATTTTCGATCAGTGTTTCATGCCCATATGTGTATATATTGTTCTCGTATCTCTTGCATGCAATATTTACATGCTCGATCGATAACGAATTAAGTGCGTGTGTGTATTTTTCAAAAATAAACAGCTGAAAAGTGAATGAAAAGAACAAGTTCATTAATGACAAAAAAAAACTTATTATTAAAATGTAATATCTGAAAGAATTAAATTAATAATTAAATATATAATATTCAAATCAATAAATAAATATTGTAAATCAACTCATATTTCAAATCTAAAAATGTATACGTTGGATATCGTTCGATTCTTGATTAAAATGTCACAAGTGTTTCTATAGCAATGTGGATTAAAAGATGAGATCATAAATCACATTTTACATTGGAATCACTGTTATCAAAGTATGTGTATTAATTAATATGAAAGGACTCCGCACTAAACCCCGTGACATATTAAATGAAAAAATATATAACTACACATAATGGAAATTATAAATTTCGATATTGCAAGCAAAAGAAACATTAATGCACGAAAATTTCTTAATTGATATTCGGTTATTGTAATTTTCTTTCGTTTCTTTTCTTGTTTTAACATTTTTCCTTCTTGCAAATGTCGGCGATAAATCAGAACTTCGGACTTGAAGTCCGATCTGTTTCTGATACATCTGCCTTTATTGTTTCAATTTATTTTTATGGACTGCAAAGTTGACTGAAAATCGTTGTACGACGGCATCTAGTTTTATAAATCTCTTTCACTGATTTTTTACGATCGATTGTACATTTTTTGACGTTGTACAATTTATATGCTTTTCATAAATACAAGAAATATAAAATCCATGTTCCATACATACATACATATAAAGAAACAGAAAAAACATAGAATGAATCGTATGCATTATGTATCAAAGTCATCCTTCATTTTCATTTCTTCAGAAAATGTATGTCCCGTTTTCCTACATTTTTACAATTTATGTTAGATAATTTAATTAAAAATATACTTCGCTCATATAAATATTTTTATATTTATAATACTTAACTAATTGAAAATTCAATAGATATTTATTATTAAGTGTAATAATACTGTAAAATAATTCTCAAAACGTAAATAAAACGGTGATCCATAAAGCTGTAAAATTGTTGTAGTTTTATATAATGAATGATCAACTGATTGCGTACGTATCGTGTAACTAATGATTTAATACGAAACTCATTCTTTATCATCGTTAGACGATAAAAAAATCACAGAGCGTTAAGTATCACCATCGTTTAAAAATAATAAAAATTATTAGAGAAAGAGTGTACAGCAAAAAATTGTATTAACGCGCAAGCTATCGAAATATTCAAATAATTATCGCATACATTACAGGATTATGTCAACGTATGTGATCCAATATGCAAATATCACGAGGCAATTTAATCGTTTTTCTTTTAATCCTTATGACAGCCGCGCACACGGAAGCTGGATCAATTTTGATTCATAGCAAAAATTTTTTTCCTGCGTATCTCAGATTAAAATTTTATTTTAATGGATTTTAATTATATATATAATATATATAATTCTTTTTTTAAATACTACTTATATTTGACAATTAAAAGAAAACAAGATATATTTTAAAAATAAAAATTATTGTTATTTTTATATAATGTACACTAATTGAAATTTTGCTTCGATTATTGAACGAATTTTATAAAACATTGTTAAGATATGAATCAGGAATGATCTGGCATCCACTGGCGGAGAGTTAATATTCTCAAATTCCGGATGAAAACAGCTATTGTCTCAGGCAAATTTATTTGATGATTCGCAGTTATCTAAAGTTTGTTCATTCAGATATTTTCACTATGCGAAGGAGCGTCATTAACTTTCCAAGGGTATTCTCATAAAGGAGCAAGATCTATATCCTAACGACATTATTACCAGTAGCGGTCCCGGGAGGTTTGATCCTTCCAGCGTCTCTTACTTAATTAGTGCACTTTGTAAGATGAACTATATGCCTTATCTGGAGGACGAAACCACGGACAATTCTTCAGTCTGTGAAATATTTTTATCGTGTGCTCGCGGACACTAAAGATAATTCTGTCATAAATTAAAATTAGGATCAAATATATCTTTAAGGCGTTCCTAATAATAATTTAGTATCATAATTAATGATGCTTCCCTTAATTAATATTATTTTCTGCAAAATTATAATTAAATAATTATTAATTTATAATAAACAATACTACACGTCTTTCTTTATAAAATTTTGAAATATGTTCATAAATATATTAATAATGTATCATTGAATGAAAAGAGGAAAAACAGTTTTGGAATTTTTCTTCGTGAATTCGCCAACGGCAAAGTGTAGCACTACATTTCCCAAAACCATGTTGCATGAAATTGATTCGATGTTCACTCGCTAACAACTGTGGTATTATCTGGTTTTTCCCTACGACATTCCCCACGACGGCGGAGTTTCTGCAATTTACAGGATTACTTTGTTTCGAAGCAGATTAATCCTCCTGGAGAGGAATCCTGGAGAGGAACATCTCAATAGGAGCAATGGATGGTGATTGTGGTTGAGCCGCAGACAACCGAACACGAGAAATCGCCGCCGCTATTCTGACGCAAAAACGGCTATGAATTTAATCCTGCAATTTTGACCGGTTATCTCGACCACAGAATAGAATTCATAAGCCGCCGTTAACTCGAGCTTATATGTCACATATACATATATATGTATAAAGAGAGAAACTGTCGCAGTAAAGGAACAATTTTAAAAAGCGTCACCTTTGTGCTGAATTTGCCTTTTCTTCTTTCAATATCCTCCCAAGGATTAATATAGTCTGCGATTTTGTAAAGCCGGAAGCCATAAGGAATTTTATTCTGTCCGATACTGCCTCTTGAGGTCGGTCACGGCATAGGACGAGATTGACTCTGATTCATCCATAACAGATTCATTCTTTTTAAGGACAACTTTTTAACGAATAAAGTTTTTGAGTTACTTCTTCCCGCTCATGTTTTAATAATAAAATTATAGTGAGCTCAAAACGTCTAACGCTCGATAGAATAAAAATCCAACGCAAAAAAGTGTATAAATGAGATACTTTTAGCAAATTATTTTTCTAGAAGTTCTACTGTTTGTATGTATGTAATATTAAAATTTATATTATAATATTATAACATTATATTATATTATATTATATTATATTATATTATTATGTTATAATATTAAAATTAATAATTATTAATAATGATACAATTTATAATAATATTAAAAATTTATATTTATATTTTTAAAAAATATTAAAATATTAAAAATATTAAAAATAATAATATTAATATTATTATAAAAAATTACAATAATAAAAAAATTTAACTAAAAATGACATATTTTTCTTTGAACAATTTTCAAAAATTCTTCTTCTACAAACCAAAATTTTTGTATGATTACGGGACAACGCAGTCTGATCAGATTTTAATATGTATGCACATTCGTAAATTAAAAAAACTTTGCGCTCATTGTGAATCCTCAGTTTTCTTGTGCAAAGCATGATTATCGTAGGGAAAGGAGAATGTTGACATTTAAAAGCGCGAGTGTTTTCAGCTCTTGTTTCGTCTCGACGTTTTACGAGCATAATTTTCATGATACAGGTGTGCAACATACACGCTTAAGCAAACGTCTTTATAGTCATGGATATCTTTTTGATGTAAAACTTTTTTTATTACACTATCTTTAAAACGAGATGAGAATTTTTTTATAACACAAGATATAAAAAATTTCTTATACATATTACATATTATATATTATATTATACATTATAAGATTATTCTTACTTGCGAAAATGATATTTATACAAATTAAATTCATTCATGTTAATTCATTTATCTATTAATAGGATTTGATTGTAAGATATCTGAAGTTAAATTTTAGATTTAATTAAAACTTCGCAAATAAGTGCATTCTGAATTCTGCAAAACTTGTAGAATAAAGCCTTGGAGATTACTCAAATAAATTCGCTGTTTGCGTCTTTATGCCAATCTCAGCCAAAACAATCTATCCAAGAATTTTAAGTCAACTTCAAAGCATATCTTGGTTTTCTCACAATTCATTCCGCGCCCCAGTTTTCTTATATCGATCGCGTATTTCAAGCTCAGTTAAAACATTGTAATTTTCTGCCTGAAATTATTGTTATCTCCATAACAAGCATAATTTTTTTCATAAAATATGTACTACAGCTTATGCAAAACAGGAGTTAGAAGAATTACGAGTGACAGGATAAATATATTATTTATATAAGAAATAATATTTTTATGCAGTCTGCCAATCAATAATGGATGTCTCCCTCTCTCCCTTTCTCTCTCTCTTTTTTAACTTTTACAAAAGCTCAAATACGATTTATCGATTACTAAAAAAGGAAAAGAAAAGAAAAATAAAAGTTGTTAAAAATCACTGAGTATAATATGTGTTTTACGATACATATTTTCTAAATATTGCTGTGTTAGGAAATACGGGAAAAGGCGAAAAAGTCCGTTAACATCACACACTACCGTTAAACAAACTATGAAATTGCGGTCACACGCAATTCATTAGAGGTAGGTAATGCATCTAGCCGCTGGAAAATTAATGCGTTCCTTTGTCACTGTCACGGACGTACTATTCTACCGTTGGTGCCTGATGTAGAAGGCAAAAGTTTTTTTACAATGGACGTTTATGTGAAAGAAAGAGAGAGAGAGAGAGAAGAAAAGAAATAAATATATACATCAAGATTATTCAATTATTTTGATTTTAAATATCTTACAATCAAATTTTAATTTCTAGATATGTATGTACATACTTTGTTGTAGACTGACAGTTAAATATTTCATTCTCTGTTACATCAGTATAATAATTAGGCAGTTTTAAAATAAATTAGACTCTTTTTACATTATCATTTTTTCCGTTATCTTCTTTCGCATCGTCATGATGAGATTTTAGTGTAAAATACGATAAAAAACAAAGTTTAATCCTTTTACCGTTAGTACGATTGTATCATGCAAACAGGCCGGTAGCCATTTATACGGAATCTCATCGACTATATTGACTTAGGTTGAAAATGGAGGAGATAATCCCCATTTAAGCATACGAATGGCTACATGAAAGAGAGATATAGAAAGAGAGAGGAAGATGGAGAGTAATTGTGACGGATGAGAATGAATGAACAGAGCTGCCGGAACCACGAAACCGTAAAAACGTCAGCGAGAAAAATTTCAATTCGTACCCAGTCCCGGAATTGAGATTTCGTTGAGCAGTACCAGACAAAAGATCCGAATTGTTATGCTCTGGCAATAGTAGACGGGGAATTAATGAATTTAGGGCGTGTCGCGTCCGTTATATTTCCTGTTTCTCTTCTTCATTCAACGAGGAATCCTCGTATAAATCCTCATCAAGTCACGCCAGATTGAATTCGCTAAAGAAATGATTTGCGTATATCTATAATTTTCGGGAAATGCAAGAAAAATGATCGCAAATATGAGCTGCATTTATTCTACAATCATGGTGAAAACATAAAAATCACTGTAAAAAGAGAGGATAATTTCGAGTAATTTGGATTTAACGAAAAAATTCTCAAACTGAATTAAAACCTTTTGTTGTCTGCTCTCATAAATAAAAACAATAGATAAAACTACTGATTAAAGGGAAATAAAAAATATTAATATGAGATCCATTAATTGACAGCGTCGCGTTTTCCATAATTTTTTAAATAAAAGATATATATAGCATTCACATTTTTCACATACACATGCACACATTCTTTCTTTTTCTCGAAAAATAAACCGATAATGCACAGATGAAGTGACACGTGAAAGCAAGTGCAGCGCGATTAAAAAGCCCGTAAATATTTACATCGTAAACATAACGTTGACTATATCGCAAACCTCGAGGGTTAATTTGCAATTTGGCCGAGCGTCGCACAAATAATGACGAAACGAAGGCGAGCGATTGAGGACACTAAAATTCCTCTTTAAAACAAGCTTAATTAATAAACTTCATTTCGGTAGAAATTTAAAATCAACTTTCAATCTTAATTGCGAATAATTACGCGACGGATAAACATATCGGAATCGGCGAGTCTTCAATTTTTGTTAATTATGTTGACGATACATCCTGACTTGGCGAATCGGATGAGGAGTCATCGATCACAATTAGTGCGATACGCGCGTCGCGCTAATCTCATTATTTTCATAATTGGACGAGACCGACATCGCGAATAAAGAATTTCAGGTAAATCTCGGGAATATCCCGCAAATGACGAGAGAGAGCATCACTCGTAAGTTCCAGCTTCCATGTGCAAACGTCGACAAATTGTAAAACATACCTAATTAAGACTTCGCTAAGAGAGAGAGAACGATGTAGACGGGATTATTTCGCGGCGCGATATAACATTGAGTATTTTATTTGCACAGTACTAATTGGAGCCGCGCGAACAGCAAGAGTCCTGCTTCTCTCTCGTCAAACATTGACGAGCCGCGAAAGCTTCAGAAATGAGGCTGTAAGAGATATCAGTTGCAAGTTCAATATTATACGAGCGCAAACCGAGTAAACGTCGTTACAAAGTTGTTTGTCTCGTCTATCTTGTAAGATATTTTGGATATCGATTGCTTTGTTCTCTGAAATATCAAATAACAAGGATGAGGTAAACGCGCATACTGATCAAAATTAGAAAATAGTATTAAAAAAAAAGACAAATTTATAAATAATAATCTTTCTCTTTTCAGTGTCAATTAATTATAGTGTTCAGTTTCTTCCTCTTTCTCTCTCTCTCGCGTAATTAAATATCTTTTTGACTTATAAGGGGTTTCCGCATCCCTTTAATAATCATTTAACGATCGATAAATTGACGGTGGTTCGTAGACATATTGAATTTATGTGGATTAATTACATTGCGTGCGCGCGGCATCAAAGCTGAAACTTGCTACGTGTTAAACGCGCGTATCGAGTGATAATCGATTTCATATTTGTCGCAATGCCGGACAGTTTCATGAATAACTTGCGAAACGTGCTGTCAGACATTCCAATACAATTTCACATTGTCCTCAATTAAATTTACCTAAGGAAAATATACTAACGACCAATTAATTATCTGCATCACTGAACTTAAATTTCGAATTTTAAGTAATACACGTAATTCGATATAAATAACTAAAAATATATAAAAAATATGTAAAATAAAAATTTCCGATTAAATTGAAATCACTTAAAAGTCAAATATAAATAAGTACACGATATCGCATGCTACGATTTATAATGATTTTTTAAATAGATATCGCATTGATTGAGCGATAGAGTTGAAGCTAGAAATAAAATTGGGCCAACAAAACATTTGGCCAACGCACTAAATTAATCACGAAGATAAAAGATAAAACCCAGTACGTATAGTTGCACGGTAGCAACATCGATCGTGTTTACAATATTACCGGTTCGTGCGACCATTAATACATTGACGTAGCTTCAAGTATAGCGCAAAAGTTTATTCAGTTTATCGAGAACGGTCGTTAATCGCACATAAATGTACGAGCGATTAATCACGGTTCCGTTACGGATGTCAATCATTTAGTCTTTAATCTACTTATCGAAAGATCAATCTGCAATTTAATCCGTACAGAGCCGTATCGAAAATTTAACGAAATATACGAGGAAAATCAGCTACCGCGAGATGATGCATCCGGGAAATATTAACGATCGCGAGTAATTTCTGATTAGCATCGTGAGAATATAATAGTTCATAATTGGCGAAAAAAATTCAGACAATGCCGGTAGTTAATAAGGTAACAAGCTGATACCGCCAAATGCACAACACGGGCCTCGAATTATAATTTTACGCATAATGCGATTCTCTATTAATATCCATTTCCGCGAAGGGCGATGCAATCGCGAAATTAATTACATCGCCATCGCCGTCGGGCGAAAATGTTCGTTTTAATTAAACTTATTGTTCGATCTGCCGTGCCCTTAATCGCGTGTAATTTCGGTGGGAAACGAAAATTATGAACGAACGATACGACTCTCTCGAAAACTTTGCACAAGAGTATCTTTGCAAGAGAAGAGAGAGAGAGAGAGAGAGAGATAGAGAATTACTCTTTTTAATTAAAGTCATCGCTATCGATTACTCGCGTGCAGCTTATCTGATTAACGTCTCTAAGCTCTTCTCGTCGTAATTTGATGACGTGTTTCGGCCATCATCGTCGTTCTGTGCTTCGCTGCAAATCAAAGCGAGCCCTTTGCGAATCCAAAAAACCTCGATACGAATCGAACGTGTGTGAAAAAGTTATTTTAAAGCAATTATAGTTGGATTGCTGTGCAACTTTATAATAATGAATTGAATCTCACCGCAATCAAATTCCATTCTTTCATAAATCACACGGTGAGAGGCTAACATGCGTTTCGTGGTGTCGATACAAATTTTTTCTCCAATTAAAAAATCGACATCCGTTGAAAACAACGACAAAACACCGGCGAAACCATCGTTCACGATGTATCAATTAAAAATTTACATGTTATTATACGAATTATTCCAACGGGTTATTGGATGTTTTTATCGAAACTTTGGCTCAGATACAATCATGTTATCGAAGTAAATGCGTTTTTCCCCATCAAAAAATTGTGTTTACAAAAACCAAAAAGCAGAGCTCTCAGCGATAAAATTGCGAGTGATGGATTCTATCGAGAAGCACCATTCGATTTAAGAAAAAAATTCGGTCTACATCGGCGTCATAATTAAATTCCATTTATCCCGATCGCAATTTCTGACTTATTCTGGAAGATATATGAAATAGCGTACGGATTTGAGGAGACCTTGAGACGTAGCGAATTTTATTGAAGGCTGCAACATTATCAACGGTTCGAGATAGTCAATTCTCGTTGATAGAATAAACTCCGAAACGAAATGACACGTTTACGAGTTGATTGAATCTCGGCGAATCGAAGGAGTATCTCGGACAACGATTTCTTGAAAAGACATATCGATAGTGCCTTTTGTTACGTCCGTGAAATGGAAACACACGAGATATTTGCCGAGAGAAAATACGAACGGAACGAATTTCAATTCTATATTGAAATCTTGGCAATTTCGATTAATAAACCTGCAGGAATTCGTAATAAAGATTTTCAACGACTAAGGGTCCAAATTGCAAAATTTATATAGTCTAATAAAATAAAATATATAAAATATAACAAATATATTATATTGCGACATAAATTCTATGTTATTAAATGTTTAAAAAAATGCGAAATATATAAAAAAATAAATGACAATTAATTGCAAACAAAATTAATTTCAATATCTCTATCCGCAAATACACTGCTATTTCATCAATACGTCAATTTTTCTATTGATATAATTAAAAGGACGAAAAATAAAATCAATGAATTTTAAATAAAAAACTGTTACATTGTTTTATTGACAGGTTATAACAGAAATAGCCTATAAAATGGGGAATTTTTATATGGCTGTGTCGATTGCAATAAAATGTAAGTGAATTGTAAACGATTCCATACAAAGTTTATAGATCGCTTTTGAACAATATTAACTTTCTTCCTGAAAAGTAATACCGCACATTACAGTTAATAAGTACAAAACTTTAATTGTACTTAAATATTCTCGATAAATTTTTCCGTTTAAAATAAAATTGTGAACATTTATAATCCAAGATATTCCGCAATAATGTTAACTTTCATTTAATTTTACGAGAAAGAAAAAACCATACTTGCTGTATTCCAGACGCGTTTCGCGCTCGTTCATTATCCGACGTATTGTGCCTTTAATTATCGGAAAATTAATGAAGGTAGCCGCGATCATAAATGTCGAGAAATGAATTAAGGAGGCAAGAAGATTTAAAACTGTAGTTAAGCAACGTGTATTTATCATGTCGCTGCGGTCGCAATTTTATAGTTTGCTAGTCGTTCTAAGGGCATGTTCTAAGGGATATAAGCAACGATTAGTGAACGTTATAGGCAGATATATGCAAGCGATAAGACTCCTTTTTCTCCGAAACGAGGTCAATTCATTATGCTCGCGATGAGTTATCGCTCATAACATACAACACTAATCAATTTCCATAATGAAAAATGATAATCAGAACGCGACGAGATAGGCGATGACATGAAGTTGATTAGCGATACAGCTGCCAATTACCTATTTACCAAATACCTTATTTTCAGATTATCGATCAAGATACACAATTGACGGAAATAAAAATTAAGAAATGAGAATAACGATTAAGAATAATCTAGTAATAAACGATTAAGAATAATCTAGTATTTTTTTATAGCAATATTAGAAAAAGGAAGAGAGAAATATATTTTTATATTAGTTTAGAATAACTCATTCCTCTATTTTTTTATTAAAATTTATATGCAAAATTAAAAGAAATTTATATATAATTAAAGCGATATTTTTAATTAACCGGAGACAATGTAAATTAAGAATGTATATAAATCCAAAGTTATAAAAATACGAGATAGATTGACCTGTATTATTCGTATCCGACAGATCGAATCGAATTAAGGTTGCATTACCAAGAAGCCATCCTAAAAGCAGTCGCGGTAAAGTTACATTTACTCCCGGGATTAGGGTTATAGCAACTGGTGCTCGAAATTGTCGTAAGGCGAACAGCCTTTAACCCCTTAGAGAAGGATCCTTCATTACGATTGACAGGATGAGCCGCGAATACTTCGAGCTGTCCCAGATACGCAAGAGAAATGTCGACGGTAATGATAGAAACGCGCCTGTAGAAAAGGGTGCTCGGATTTTATGCCATTTTATTAATCTCCAGGTCAGTTCACATGTTGCATTAATTAACCTTTCATAGCCGCGGCGATTAAAGATAAAATCACTGAATTAATGAATTCTACTGGAAGTTAGATCAGGTGATTAATTTTGTTTCTGGAAACTTTATTATTAAAAATGATAATATTCCTTGTTTTTTTCCTTCTTTCAAAAAATTTCTTAGATTTACATTTTATAACATATTATATAATGTATGAGAAGCTTCAAAAGATAATCGTGTTTTTTGAGATCCTCAATTGACTTGATTCGCTGTTGTATATATTACATATACATACATAATAAATAGTCGAATTTAATTGAAAATCGGAGAGATTAATCTAAGAAACAGCTTTACTTGCCTTGCATAAAAGTGCTCAAGGATCATTTAATTTGTTAGACGCGAGCGAGGTAGATTACTCTAATTCAAAGTGGACTGACCTCATGCCACCTCGCAAAGCTCTTGGATCCTGTAGATCATTAAGTGAACACAAAAGCCGAAAGATGGAGGAAGAGTAATAGCGCAAAGAAAATTGCAGCTTCGATCTTCGAGGGAGAAAGAATCTTAAGAAAGGGAAAAGGTAAAAGAACGAGGTAATAAGAATAAATCGCAATGTGACAAACTATTGGACTATAGTTTAATGACTAAAAAATTTCCATTAACGAAAAATCGTGGAAAAAGAGAAAAAAAGAGAGAGAAATGGACTGAAAAATTATTTTAGCAGTATTTTAATTCATCATGCAATCCTTTTATATTTTCACCGAAATTAAATTTTTCGATCAGAAGCCAAAATCTCGATAATTTATATAATATATATAAACAGTGTATGTGTGTATGTGTGTTATATTTATTATCTCATTCTATATATGATATTTAAAAAATAAAAATTAATGCTTTAGATAGTGATTTCAAAAAATAAAAAATTCCAGCACGATTATTTATAACTGTAAAGATGAAATTATGTATATATTCTATTCAAATTAATTTTTCAACTTTATATTATATATTATATATTTTATTTTATATTTTATTTTCCTCCGATTCTGATCGAAAAGTTAAAACTAAAGAATAAAATATATTATAAAATAGAGAATTAATATAAATTGAGATCTATATTTCTAGATAGCTAGATGAATAATAGTAAATGTGGACACACAAAGTATTATTACACAAAGTCTTTGGTAATGTTAAGCTTCGATATTTCATAATAAGAAGATGAGACTGTATATACCGGGAAGAACTAACTTCATTAAGTGGTTTATCTATGTTCTATTATAGCAATATATCCGCTTATTTCCTCGTGTACCATTGAATATCCTTGCTGAATTGGGCGAAAGCTAATTCGGGCGCCAGATGTGTCCAGGGAACCATGATTAAAGTCTATAGGATCTATCTTACGCGCAAATGAGGATCTCGCGGCGGAATAGTATGCAAACGTCTCGAGGATCCATAGATGGATGAGAGTTGGTCCTTTGAACGTGTATCTTCTCGAACTTGCTGACTAATGCAAATGTTTATCTTTCCTCGATAAAAATCCTTTGATTTCATGATGTGACATGATACGTTGTACTTCAACTTTGATCTCCATCGCCACCGAAGGATTAAGTTAACTTCGCCTTGTATTTCACATCGAAACTCGATAATAAGTCTCAATTACCTGTTACTATTACAATTATCGAATTCACTATTAAAGACAGATATTTCAAAGGGTAGCGAGAAGTTTAAAGGCGTTTAAATAACAAATTACAAGCTTCAGATAACGAACTACGATACGCAATTAAGCAAATATTAAGGCAAGAAGTGGACTGAGGCGACAATTATTTTATCGTAACTATCATGCAAATCATTGCTCGATAAAAAAAAAAGTTAAAATTGATTTAAAAGAAGCAGCTCTTTTGAATGCTCTCTCTTTAATTACAAAGTCGCGGTTGATTTTAATTGTTCAAAATGAAATAATTTCATCTAATATAATAATAATTATATAATAATATAATAATATAATATAATATAATAATAATACTAATAATAATAATACTAATAATAATATTATTATTATAATAATATAATATAATAATAATAATAATATCTTATATAACAATAATATAATAATTATATATAATTAATTAATATAATAATAATATAACGAGATGACAAGTGCTTTGTCTGAACATGACAGCTCGCAACAATTCGGTCAGTTGGAAATAATAGCGCTAATGCACCTTCGCGAGAGTAAATTAGCGAGCTGTAAGTACGAATTAAAGTATGCGGTAGTCATCTCGCCGGAAGTAGGTACGTGCTAAGAGTTATGCGCCGGCACAGAGAGGCAGCGGAAGCGTATGCGTTCTGACATATAATAATAACGGGGTCCTCGGAATGTCCTAGACGCGCGAAAAGACTTCTCGGAATACTCGACGCGCCGTAGAAAAGCGGAATCTGCCGTTTAAATTGATGACGTTCGAATATGTCAATCAATAGCGGCAAATAAGGGAGCACTCGCTCTTATAATAATTCTCGAAATTCACAAAAAAAAATGAAATACAACATCGCGTGTAAATTTTTCAGTAATATTGCAATCAATTGTAACACATGACAGATGGGCTAACTATATGTATATAATAAATTGCAGTAAGATATTGCAGTAAGATATTACACTTTAAAGTTACATTTAGTGAAAATTTTAGTGCATCATATTTATGGCTATGACAATGTATTGCGATCCTTAATTTATATTTTTTATATTTTTTTGTTGTTGAGAGGAAACCCTGACATTTAATCCAAAATCTCTTCTAGAGAAGATATCCCGATGAAAGAAAGAAAGACGTAAAAAAGTAGAAGGTAAAGATTGATTCGCTTGGTACATTGTGCTGTCCAGATGCTGTTACTTGAGTGAAATGGAACGGGATACGCAGCACGAGTTACAGTAGTAAGATAATCCACGCTGCACTTGTATCCTGCGCAGTTGACAAGCTTCTGCGTCAACAATCGGACGTCGCACAAAGGATAACAAGCGGAAGCGTTTCGCTAAATTGCAACTGACGGAATTGAGGAAACCTACCGGTTGGTAGGAGCTAATGATCGTCCAAACAAATCCAAATCTAAAACGTTTTGATTAAATAGCGGAAAGAGGATTTCGGTTTTAATATCGGGATAATATTACTACATTTACAATAAACGTTGTAATCGCCGCGCCTATTAAATCGTGTCAATGATCATATCAATTCTGGCAATGTACAAATTTTGATTATAAAGCACGCGATGTGATTGATGTTGCATTTAATTAATTTACGTCAAAGATATACATGAATGAAATAGTCTTCTTTTTATGAAATTAATGACGGTTAATATCGAAATGTAACATTTAATATGCACAAATTGGTACATATATGGCAGCTTTTTATGAAAATGTCTGTTTTCATCGCATACACAAAGAGACGACGTAAACGCTCGATGATATTCCTATCGCTCGTCGAAATAAACTGACAAAGGTGTGTGTACGTGTATCACATCGAACGAGCGTAAGTTTAACGATGTGCATGTTGCGGGTACCTAAGTGCCTACATATTGAACAGCTCGTTGACCTGAGCATCGGTGTTATACAAAGGCTAACTAGGAACCTTTCATGGCACTTCGATTAGCACAGTTTGCGGCTAATGATGAAACTGGGGTAGGAAGGTGACCACGAAACTTTAGATATCGCGAAGGACGGCCATCCATATTCATTCTGTTTTACATTCATTGAATTTGTTGACAAAGCACCATTATTTTCCGATGACAATTTTCTCATCCAACATCGTCGAACAAACACTCTGCGAAAATATTTTCACGAGCATGAAAGCGCAATAACGAATGTTACCTTAACAATTTTTATTACGAGAAACGTTGAAATCATATCATTTAAATTCGCAAAAGTATTAATAATATTGAATGCAACTTCGTCTTTCGAAAAACTTATAAAATTCATCTTGTAAATGTGCTTAAATCTTATTATATACAACGTTGAGGAAGAAATGAAATGCGTCGGAGAAGGAAGATTTGCAAGATACCTAGATAAATTAATTATCGTGAAATACCTTGCTTTTCTTTACAAAACTATCGAAATGGAACTTAAATAGATTTTTTATTTATTAAATGTAATGTCGATTTAGAGACCAAGAACACGCATTTGGAGCGTACGTACTACAGTTTCCTAGATGCAACACAATCGCTTCCTGCAGATTCGGAAATCCTGGAGGGAGGCGTTTGCGAAGTTACGAGGATTACCGGAGTGTCTGTTTAATATTACGCGGTGGTTTTGCTTGTACGACATCCTACGCAAGCAATTATTAACTATGAAGCCGCGTATCTCAACAAATGCTCTGTCATATACACGACTCGCTGAAACTTCTTCGTCTCGTGAATGAAACATCACTATCGCGATCTTATTTCCATTAAATTTTGAAAAGCTTCAACATGTTAATATTCAAAAGCTACATCACAAACACGCTTTCGATGGATAAATATTAAATTAAAGCTTATTAAAATTAGAGCCAATTTTTTCATATTGTAATAATATTATAATTAATATATAAAATAATTAATGTATAAAATAATATATAAAATAAATATTAATATTTAATATTTAATTAATATATAAAATAAATATTAATATTTAAATAATTGATCAATATGTAAGCTAAACTTCTGTCGCGAGGATTAATTTCGTAGGGAATTCGGTATATTCATTTAATTTAATTAACTCCTGCGATTGCAATTTCTAATGTTATCGTAAGTAATTATCTCCGATTGTTGAATCGGTATTCTCGAGATTCTCATTCGGGTAGAAAGTCTGACTGGTAATTAGCAATTACCATGCAAATGGGACGCGGATGCGCGACGTGCTTAGCGCATATTCGTAAATACTCGTCGCATGTGCACGCACGTGGCAAGCGAACTTTTTACTTTTTGAGCGCAGTTCGTGCGCTGTCCGACACCAGCAAGGCGTGGACGACGATAAATTTCCACAAAATGTGAGTTTAACAAAAGATAAATTAACATATACGAATAATTAAGAACTATTGCGACTTAATTTAATCCCTTTATTAAGGGAAAAATATCGTCTTCAACATTTTTTTTTTCAATATTATTAAAAATATTATAATATCTCCAATAACTATTATTATCATCTTTGATTTATATAGACCACAGGAAGAAATCGGTAAAGGTTACAAGATGAAAAGCATCTCTACCTCTCCTTAACTATGTAAACAGCGTATTCTCGTCGCAAATTTTCTTACGACACAAAATAAATTTGTCGTGACTAAGATTGTCGATACTAATCTAATTCTGAAAAGTTGAAAGTTTTGATGTTATTAGAATCTATCGAATCATGAAAAAAAAAATTACGATTCGATACCAACGTGAAATTTCGATGAAAATATACTTTTACATATTTAATATTTACTTTCAATTTTTATTTTCTCTGTTTCTTTCTCTCCTTTTTCTATTTAATTAAATTTACTTCTATTTAAATACATTTTATGGTAAAACTAAAAATTAAATTTATTAACATTGGTCTGCTTTAAGTAGGGGGTAAAACTCAATTGAAAATTAGAAATTAAATTGCAAATGAAATTTAGCAGTAAAATCTACGGAGGTCTGCGAGACTAAACTGGATTTTAAACAGTGTCAGTTCAGCAGAGAGCAATCTAAACTCATCGAATACTCGAACTTATTTTGAAACCGATTCGAATCGCATTTTGCGAGTACCCACGCGCATCCCTTAAATTAATTCTCTGCAACATGCAACAGGCGCGGCCGGCGAGCGCGGTCGAGTGCAAAGCGGAAGTAGGTTTGCGTGCAATCGCCGTGCGAATGGATGTGCCATCAAATGGAACATTACATTCGAGCACGGTCCATTGGCGGCGTATTCCGCGGGAATTTCTACGAAATTCACAACGTCAGCGCGCGAAGCCGCACTAATTGTTTCAACAACAATACCATCAAGAAAATTTTGCAAAGCAAATAGTCCAGGTTTCTATCAACTGTCATCGCGAATGATTATATAAATAAAATGTTACGTTTAAAATAATTTGCATGTGAGAGGAAGAAATTTGTAAAATGTTCATTATTGAAAAATTTATTTTATAAGAAAGAAGAATATTTAGCGTGGAAGAGAAAGAAATTATTTTAGAGCCTAGATTTATGTAACATATATGTAACATATGTATAACATGGAAGTCTGTCTTGTAAAATATGTAAGTTAAAATTATAGAAATCGACGTCTTCAAGTCCGTACAATTAATCATTTATGTACAAGGTTGATCGATTTTATTCATCAATTTTATTCACGAGAGTACTAAAGGAACTTTCAAGAGAAGATTACAGATCCATTTGTTATTCTGGCAAAGATATCGCGTGCCTCGCGAATCTCCCGTGCTACGCATTAACATTTCCCGACAGAGAGAAACGCGAAAGGCCGGGAAAGCTGATAAGGGTATATCGCCCCGTGGAGAAGGGTTCTACAGATCCTTAAGCGCTTCCGAAGATCGAAGTATACCCTATTTCAAGTACATCCATTACAGCTCCCATCGAAACTTGCGTGTTGTATGAAATTTAAGGGGACGTATAAACTTCCCTTTTCCGATGGAATCGACAGTGTACTTTGGTACAGGCTACGTCTACATCGGATGTGGCTCCATCATTTTGGAGAAATATAACGTATGGAAAAGTGATATGGTGCGCCGTCATACGCGAAATGGAAAAAAGCCTCGCGGAAAAAGCCCCTTCTATCTAAATTGGCTCGAAACAACCCCAATATCGGGGGGAAAAAAAACAACGAGTTACGGATGGTTAGAGATTACATTCCATCTCCTTGTCAAAGTCTCCCGAGGGGTCGGGCCCCAACAACGGCGGTCGGAATTCCTTGAGAGAGATGGAAGACTTCCGCGCGCGCGTACTCGAAGATCGCGATCGCTAATTACATTGTTACACGTTAGCGGCGGTTAAACAATGCTAACCGACGAGATACAAGATACTCGAGATACAGCGCGCCGATAGTCGGCAAAACATACAGACCGTACGTCGGGAAAAATTCCGCTTTTTTGCCGGAGAGAAAAATTTCGTTTGCTGCTCGCTACCGATTAATGGGATTTTCATCGCTCTTGCTCTTTGTCGAGCAACGTTAAAGATCAAACTGGCATGGCGAGTAGGCGGAAATATATAAAAATATAAAAATATAATATTTACTTTTCAATCTCCTCTCTCATTTCGCTTACGCTAGTAAACGTACCCAGCAAACGCCAAGTAACATTTATATTATTGTTATTTAACAGTTATATAATTGTTATTTAACACATAACAGTTAAATAACAACGTAACTGTTACATGTTGTATAATTATTATGTGTTAAATAATAATTATATAATTGTTACTTGGTGTTTCCTGGGTACATTTACTCAACAATATAACTGTTGCATGTTATATAACTGTTATGTGTTAAATAGCAATTATATTGTTGAGTGGGAAATAAAAATGAAAATTATAACAATTTTTACTCAACAATATAACTGTTGCATTATATAACTTATGTGTTAAATAACAATTATATTGTTGAGTGGGAAATAAAAATGGAAATTATAACAATTATATAACTGTTACTTGATGTTTGCTGGGTATGTACATGTTGCAGTTTCGAGGCAACTGCAGTATTATCGCGATGCGATATTGAGGACGCATTTTCTCGACGAGATCGAACATTCGGACTTTGCGCGATACCTTCAAAGTACTGTCGGAAAAACCGTAGAAGAAGGCAAAATCGTTGCGCGAGCAAAGTTTCTGCGCGATCTGAATCCGATTTATCCCACGTATCCGATTGGATTGAGCACACGAGAGCATCCGGAAAAGGTTATAAAACTTGAAGAGAAATTTTATTTCGTCAGAATGAGAGTATTTCGACGGTTCTGAGATGGCTCAGGATCTCTCCTCGAGATGTTCTCCCTAAGGACGGATATCTTTAGTTGATTTATTCGGATTCGAAACTTTTATGATTGCTTTGTCTTTGGATAGAGAGAGAGAGAGAGTGTGTCTAATCTTTAGAGACATATGATATATCCAGAGTGGTGCTCTGGCCAATTTTTGTTCACGATAACATGTTTAAAGAGAAATTGGAAATTTTTCAAGAAATAGTGTAATTTTGATTTCAGAGATTAATTTACCTCTATGAGTACGGAAATAGCTACACAATAGCTATTGCATTTCCGTTGCCATAAATACATAGGATCATTTGCATTTTTGTACAATTGAAATCTAAACTATGTAGTTATATGTATCAAAACACAAGAAGGAGATAATTATACGAATTATATCTCGAAATTACATTACTTTAAAAATTTTCCTGATTAGAAATGTTTCAAATATATCTCGATCAAGAATTGATGAAACTTTGAAATAATGAAATAAGAGCTTAAAAAACGTAGCTGTCATTCTCGTGGGAGTAAGTCGCTTATCGTATCTATTTTCGACTGGAAATAATCGATGATCTAAACACAGACCTCGTCGAGAGAACTTGCCGTGTTTTATCGGGACAGGAAAATTCGTTCGATTAAAATCCGGCCGAGACAATTTCCGGCGTGCCGGAGCAAGTCACGAAGTTCGGACTGATTCCATTCCGTCAGGAGGAAAACGGCAGCACGAAAGTCCGGTCGCGGTGCGTTTCCGAAGTTCTCGTGAAAAATTCGAAACTTGGCCGATCGCGAACTGTTGCGGAAACGTTCCACGGAGAGATTAAACTTCGCTTCCGCTTTCATATCACGATGGCTTATCCACTTCATCCCTCGATAATGAGATCAAACAATCGCGGACGCGCGGCAAGACTTGCGCAAACTATTGCAATATGTGAAACTATTTTCGATTGCATCGCGGAAAGAATTTCCTTCCTGGTCTTATTGTGAGAACCGTTGATGATGCTCGCGCTATATAAGGCAGCTGTGCAGTTGGAAAAGTTTTTAATGCATTTTAATTTCACAAAAGAGAAGATCAAATTCGTCCGCTATGATACTAGAATGAGTGGAAATGGGCACGTGTACACAGTAAAAAATAAAATGTTAATTATAAATGTTAATTATAACATTTTCCACATGTTCCAGAAAATCCACTTTAAATTTTAAGTTAAAATAACTCATTCGTATGTTATTTATTGACAAACTAAAAATGTTAAATAATTGATACTTTACATTTATTTTTGTTATTGTGATTTTAAGTGTAATGTAAAAATAACATACAAATTAATTAAAAATTACATAAAAAATAGTTACAATAATTCGTAAGAAATGTTGAGGACATTAACATATAATAGTAATTATTTCAACTTAAATTATTTGTAATAGAAACATTTGATTTTAGTAAATTTGATTATTTTTGTACGTCAAAGTTCAAGATTATTTAAAAATTCATTTTAACTTTTCTTAGAATGTTAAACTGACTTTGAGACATGTTGATTGTTTGAAATGTGATTATGTAAAAAATACTCAAAATAATATTCCATTTCTAAGAGACATGTAAAGTGTTAAGTCATGAAGTTGACATAAATGTAACACATGAAAACGTTATAAAAATAATAACATATAGGTTGTATGTTAATTTTACATTAAAGTACTAATCAAAACGTGGTAACACAAGAAAATTTTAAAATATGGACGCACAATTTTTTACTTTGTATAGACGCTAAATACTTTCTTAATTAATATTGTATGTGCTTCGTATTTTTTAATGTCATTTTTAATATTTTCGATATTAGGAATAAAGAAGTCTATTCCATACGTCTATCCATACGTTTGCATTATTTCAAATTCAATTCCTTTTTCTTACACATATGTCAGATAAAAGATCATCTCTTGGTGAATAAACTTTGCAACTTTCTTCCTCATGCATTTATGAATTTCTATTATTTCTCGGATCTTCATCTTGCATCTGTACATTTTACAGATGAAAGTTGTAAATATTTTCAGATGCTTATGTCTTCCGAGTGACGATATACTCTGCGATGGAAGATATGCGCGTTGCTGAGCACAGTACGTGACATTACAATGTTTTGCGGTTCGCCAAGTGCAAACAAAAGTATTTTTGCTTCCGGTGCTACACGGAAGTTTTAATGAGCGTTTTGTTGCTGGAGATACGAAGAGAAAATATTAATTTCAACCGTTGCGAACATCAAAGAGGTCAGCTAATAAAAACACTCTCTTCACTTCTTTCTCAATGTTTTCCCTGCCATCTCTTACGCAACAACGATAACATTTAATGCAAACATTTTTCAATAATTTCTATTCATTAAGCACAACTCGGGCACAATTACTGCGCCGCATAACAGACGTCCATCGCAATTCGTATCTCTCAGTGTCACAGTTTCTCGTGTATCGCGTATAGATAATCTTCGTATTCGAAATGAGCTTCGTACTTCTTTGCACGCGAGACATTAAATGCACGCAAGATATTCCGCTGGCGGGGCGTTTTGAAAGAAAATGCTGCGAGGTAGAAAGCGTTTTAAAGACATTTCTGTAATTGCTTCTAATGGACTGACGTTACGGTTTATTCTCTACTAAACGAACAGCCCTTCTAAGAATTAAAAATGAATTTTTTCCAGAAGCCGTCCGGTCATTGTAGATCACTGATATGACACACAAACTGTACGATTACACTGTGTGATTTATAATTAATAAGGAAAATTGAAAAATTGTAGTGGAAAATTGAAAATTGCTAGTGATTGTTGCCAATTATAGAACTCGAAACCGTGTCATTCGTTTTTAGAATTTTCAAGAAAATAATACGAACTAATTGGCACATGCAGCGATATTCAATCTGCCTTTGAAGTGAAAATCCTCTTCCAAAAGTGCCCTTTCAGCGAATTAATAATCACGTCGATTCCGCCGATCCCTCTCAAATTCTGGACGAGTCTTGATCGTTTTAAAAACGCCCTTAAACTTTACCCTCGTGGAAAGTAATTTTTGTGAATCTTCGTGCGATTCCGCGGAAACTCGACGATCAGCCATGATGAAGTGCACAACGTCTCTCTTTTAGAGTCTTTCCCGTGAAATTGCATTTTTACCACTCCATAAGCACACAATTTTTCTGTTCATCCCCTGTTATAGAGGTAAAATAACTACATATATCTGTCTCTCGAGTTCTATGATTATGATTTACAGTATCTTATATTTAATTCTAAGAATGTAATCCTACAGATATCTTTTCAATCATTTCTTTCTAATTGTTTAACTCCATAATTTTAACTTTCTGTAGAAATGCGATGGTTATAGAAAGTAATAATAGCTATAAGCGTAAAATGCAACATATGACATGTACAGTGCCATACTAGAGTTTTCTGTTTTAGAATCAAATTATGTCCATAAAAGTTTATATGAACGTGTTAAAAGCACTACCAGTATTTTAAGGCTGATGTAGAAGAGAATATTTCACCCTTAAGATTCTCTTAGAAGCTTTTTTCAATTTCTTTAATTTTTTGAAAAAACATTTTATATAAGATGGAAAGATATATATTATAATAAACGAGTAAGAAAGATCGTTTCTCCTAATTTTTCTCGAAAAATATGAATCAATTAATTTGTACAATATTAATATTTGACGCAATAAAATATGAAATATTATTGCTAAAAAGAAATTTACGCGTTCGCGAAAAATTTGAAAAAAATCAAGATTCCTTTCGTATTCTTCTCATACCCATAAATGTCTCAAAATTTTAAAATGTAAAAGCAGATGTTTCGAGGACTCTTTAATAATTACAACAATAGACATGCAAAAATACATCACAATGTGCAGATGGGTGATAGTACAAATGAAGCATAACGAGAGTGCGAGCTATTTAACTTCCTTGATACATAAATTTCGCCTTCCGCCTTTGTAGAGTCGTTTCCGTCGGCCAATCACTGATAATCAATCCGCCGATGGAAAATTAGCATTATCGTGATGATAATGATCGAAACGTACTTCAAGAACCTGTTGCAGCGATAGAAAAGCCGCTTCCACAGGAAGTCCGACTCACGAATTGGTTGATAAAGTTTTGCGTATTCTTAGAAACTTTTGCAGACTTGAATCCACTAGCATAAAAATGTTTGAGCCATTGTCTGCAACAACTGGCAAAGTTTAGTTACGACTTGGACATTTTTGTGTTCATTTTTCGCGAATAAAACATTCAATCAACATTATCAGGATATTTTTAATGCTAAACCATTTTGTCGTTTTCCATTAATTTAACAAAAAAAAATGCGGACAAGTACAATAGGCCTTTTGCCTAAAATTTTCCTAAGATTCCTCGGGATTAGACTTTATTTTTGGCTTAAAATAAAGTTTATAATGCATTTATGAAATATGCAAATTTTCATCGACCGAGTTATCGTTTAATTTTCAATCTTATAAAAAGAGTCCATGAGAGTCTGTTGCCCAAAATTTTCCCAACTCGAGGTGAGACTTTATTTTTGGCTTAAAATAAAGTTTATGATGCATAGATTATGAACATCTAAGTTTCCAGACCAGTTACCGTTTAATTTTCATCCTTATAAAAATTTTGATTTTACTCTTATTTTAACAGCCAATTTTGTTTGAAACGATAATTCAAAAAACTTGCATATTCGCATCATAAATTTTATTTTAAGCCAAAAATGAAATTCAATCTCGAGAAAATTTTGGACGACAGTTATTCGCGCTTTTTAAGAAACAGACGCCGTAAAATTCTTGAAGTTTCCCAAGATTCAACGAACTGATAATAAAATTAAGCCCCGACATTATCGTGATTCTTATTACGATTAGCATGTCTCGCTCGTAAATCAAAATTTCCATCGTCGACGTTTTATCTTTTCGCGTTATTTTTATCCGCGGACTATTTCGCCGGCAATTGAATCGATTTTGTCGACACGCCTGGCATCGAATTCCACGATGCAAAGAACACCAGTGCAATTTGCGGTTGCAAACTACGATTTTCACGAAACTCAAAACGTAGCGATATACGGATCACCATCCCGGACAATACGTGAAATCACGAGACAACTCGTGTGTTTGCACATTTAAAAAGCGGATCTTTCTTCAACCGCACAATTCGTTTCCATCCCACTTAGCCATCCCCTCCGGCTCGGCAAAGAGATCTCTCGTCTCCTCACTCACTTTCCCGACTTTGGAAATAATCCCAAGATCGGCGTTCGAGCCGCGTCGCGCGAAATTTCGCGCTGGCCGTTCACATCACTGCGCGATCTATTCGCGTAATCTCGTGTACTCGCACTCTGCGGAGCATTTTTCTGCGTTTGACTCTCGATTTCCCCCCTAAAAAAAATTACTCCCCGTAAATTACGTCTACACGTAATGACACATAAGGGGCGCGGTATCATGAAGGGGGAGGAAGAGAGAGGGTGGAGGGAAGAAGCGAGGGAAAGCAGAGATGGCGAGAGAGAGAGAGAGAGAGAGAGAGAGAGAGAAAGAGAGAAAGAGAGGGGGGTCGGGGGTGAGGGGGGAGATGAAGAATGACAGATTTTACTCATGCTGTCTCGTGCTGACGAAATGAAGAATCAACGCAAAAAATATCGCTCGATCACACTCATCATGCACAGGTGGGACTATTCATTTGAGTGTATTATATTCACGATTCTCGGCGGTCGTCCTGTTAACGACGGGGTGGTAGTGGTAGTATCTGGGTACATCGTCGCTCACCTGGGGTAGAATCATGACGTGCGGCAGCTGGCGCGCCTCGCCGCGCACTGACTCTCCCCGAGAGCGGGTGCGAGCGAGCGGCGCGTTCCCCGCGACGCGCACCCCCGAATCCGCCCCCGCCGACCCCCGCGTCCTGCTCCCCCAGCAGCATCCGGCACTCTTGTGCAACTTACGTGTGCTCCCTGTAAGTAAACCATTCCCTCCCTCTCTCTTTCTCTCTCTCTCTCTTTCTCTCTGTTTTTCTCTTTCTCCCTACGTCGAAGGGGAAAAACGAACCCTCGGGAGTGAAGTGGCTACGAGATGCCGGGCAAGACAATCGCTGCGTGCGAAGAAGACGACCATAATTGCAGTTGTTTGCCAATTGTGCTCGAGTAATTACAAGTGCATCACGAAGGGGTCGAAATCTTCTGGGATAAAAGATGGAGGTAAATGGTGATATTTTTAGACTCGTCAAGAAAAAAACAGATTTTTTAAAATTTTTTTTTAATTTTCCTTTTTTATATAATATTTTAGAAGCTAAAATTCTTTTCCCGACCTCCTTCTATGTAATTGAAAATTTATGACAGTGTCCTCTCGTAGAAATTGCTACGCAAGTACTTAACGAAATGACGGAAAGTGCAAGTATAATTTTCAAGTGAAGGGATGAATCGTGTCATTCTTATCGCATTACATGAAGAATTGTCCACGTGATTAGAAAAGAAAAAGCAACGGCACGAAACGATGAAACGCACAATTTTGAATTCATTACGCAACCCGACGTTTTATGTGGGCGATCCATCATCTTTCACGAACGATTCTGACAGGGAAAGTGAGACGCGGTCACAAAAAGGAGAAGCACTTGACAGACAGCGCTTCAAGAGTTTTTATACTATTTACTATATTTATATTTTTAAACGCGATATGATCTTATATACACGTGGGAGAAATGTAATTACATTAAAATCGAGTTAGAAAAGCTCGAATGCTCGGTGCTAGAATTAGAAAAGCTCGCGATAACATATTCTGAGCTAATAATCTCGTTAAAGTGCTCGTATCAGAAAGCGCGACATAAATCCATGGCATAAATCTAACTTGTAAATGCCGGTATATCACACCAATCCGTGCAAAAAGTGAGGATTACTTCGACTGTCGTCTACAGGTTGACAGATGGATAGACTTTGGCGTCGCGCAAAAAGGACTGATATATCTGCCATAGTTTCAGCAAGATCAGCTCTCGTAATGGATGAAAGGAATCCAAGTCTATTTGTCTTGCCCAATAAATTACGAAACGGGACAATAACTCGATCGAATCTTTCGATCAAGGATCCTCCTTGCGGCTCGAACGCTTTTTTTTTTCGCGGGTTCAATCGAAAAATGGATCGTCCTTCGTTCGCTAGGGGAGAAAGTTCAGCTCCATGTCAAGCCATATGCTATGAATAGATATCGAGGGCGTATTCCCCGGCACAAAAGTACCGACGATCGCGAGACATCGATTCAGAATCGACAAAAGTACACATAAACCCTCTCAGTTATTCATAAATTTGCATTTCTTGACGTTGAGAATTTGCTTCTCTACTTTATGGGTTATTGAACAAGATCTATAAGAATCTGCAAAATTGCCGTGTCACGTTTGAGAATAGAAAAATATAGAACGAGAAACAGTTTCTCTCTTCCTTAAAGGACACCTTCGTTAAAAGCAGAATTATAAATGTCAATGCGGTAAATAAAACGCAAACGTCACTTATCGCGACAAATATGGTAGGGCTTAATCCTTAACAAATATTAATTCAGCGCGCCATCGCGGAAACCCTCTTTCTTTGCTGTTGACATGACAAATAATCAATTAATTAAATCATAAGAAGGCGGATAATTAAGCATCGACTAATGGCACTACCGGCGCGTGGCGACAACTTGTCACGGTTTCTCCGAGTGAGCGACAAGTTTTGCGGTAAATCAAGATTAATCAAGATTGAGGGGAATCGAGATGGTGGCTATCGACATCGCCATTTCCAGAAACTCTCGAGTGGTGTCGTATATGTAAGTGGCAACCCTCGTCTCGACCCGAGATATTTCTCCGGTTAGGTTCTCTACGCTGAAGAAAATTAACGCTCTCGGGACGAATGTCGATAGCAGAACTAATGCGTAGGATCAAGAATTAGTCCGCTTGACGATCCGCGACATTCGTTCGCCATTTTCCCCGAAATTCGCGGCTACGCTTTCCATTCCATTATGCTTGCCAGTCCGAAATCCGTTCTGCAGATGTAGGTTTATGTACTCTCCTTTTATACCTTCTCCTTCTCTGCCCTTTGTTCGCCCCATTAAATTTTATTATGCTACAAATTGAACTCCGGACCGAGTAATTGAGGAAAATCGAAGCTCGAGGAAAATCGAGAAATATTCAACTCCAAGTTTGATACAATCGCGAATAAGATACATGTTTGCATTTAATGTCAGGTGTACGCTCTTCTAATCTAAACGCTAAGAAAAATATCGCATATTGTGCGCTTTACCGGACAAATCTTCTTTCCCGACAATATAAGTGATTACCATTAGCCAGTGATCGAATGTACTTACAAAGCGCAGTTCTTTTTTATGACTAGTTCTTTCGGATAAGTATTTTTCTTGGACCAATGTATTAAGAGCGAAACGTAAAAAGTTACGATGTTGAACGAACGATTCTTGTTGGCTTTCGTGTGTCTGATGAATACAATGAAATATCGTTCCTCGCGACAATCAAGAAAGAGTATCGAGCTGGAGAACGTGTAACCGAGAAAAATCAGACGACGAGAAGAAAATTCGCCTACCGACTTTCAACGAGCTTTTCCAATCTTACGGGTATTCGCCACGAGTGTTTTTCCGTGTTACGATTTTCATGCTCCAAATCGTTTCGCCTGCGTGTATCTTTTGTCCTGTCAATGAGATTCCTCGAATTTCTTTGAATCTCGCCAAGTGTACGCGACATTTTGTATTTTAACAAAACACGGTTTTTGAGAGAAACCGAGACAAGCGAAAGCGCTTCATATCAAAAAATTGTTATCGATTTTATTGTAAATGTATAAACTTTAAAAAATATAAAAATAAAAATGCGATACGTGATTCATCATCAGATAAAAATATGATTTATCATTAATTTTACTACATATAAAATATGACAATTATTGCTTATAAAATATTTTCTAATAAAGCCCTCATTTTTCATTTAAGATAAAAGAAAAAAGAAAAATTGATTGATTAATTCGGCCAAATAATATCTTGCAATTTTGTAAATTAATATTATCTATATATATTGCATTTTCATTAATTTAAACTATACCAACCGTGATTATTTATAATCCGAACACTATCATCTTTTCTTATTAAAATACTTTGCAACACGTTGATTTGCGTCACGTTATTACCTCACGTACATTGTGTAAATCCGGTAAATTATTTAATGTTTACAATGCGCTATTATTGTACTATGGTTGCAATATTAATATATTCCTCGTGCATTAATATCATTTAGCAATAATTTAACAGAAACGTTCAAACATCTCGTTTATCTCGTCAAAAAAGAAAATGATCAGCTAAACCTGTTGCGCGTTTATAATCTCTATTAACACGGTAGTTTATCGCACAATAAACTAAAAGTAGGTCGCAGTTTAATTAAGGCCATAAAGTGGAAGAATTTTGATTGCATTCCAATTTCTAACGAGATATGCACTAATAAAACATTAACTAACGATATACGAAGATCAAAAATACGAGGAAAAATATTAATGAAACATTCGTGCACAGATTGTACGCTTCGTTTCGTTGATAAAAATTTTATTTCGCAGAACGATGATCGTTAATTATTTCAGCGATAAATTTTTCAGAGAAACGCATTATCATAAAAATCTGTAAAGATATATTGATACATTTAGAATCGCTAAATTCAACAATTAAAGAAACATTGCACTGGTTTCGCACTTATGTCACTTATATACTTTTGTGCAAATATATTATGTACATTTCCAGATTTCAGTTTTAAATTTAACAAAGCTGACTACCCGACTTCCATTCTCGCACGAAAAGTGTTTCGCGTTGGCAGGAATATTAACGAAGTTAATACCACGACTTTTAATCTTTGAAATCACGCTTCGTAAACCTCGCCGCTTCGCATATTACGAGATTAATTTTACGCTACCTGAGTTCGTTTCGACTTGTGCAGAGATAACATCGTCATGTAAAAAGTACATGAAAATGCCAGCTCGCTGTGGCTTGGATCTCGATTCGTGGCTCGTATATTATTTTCGCTTAACAATGACCCGATACCGCGTAATTCTCTTGCTTGTGTCGCAGCACGTTGATTTAAAAGCAGCACAGTAAGCCGAATAAATACGCAACTTTCTGAATACGTTTCTTCTATTGTTTGAAGCATAGTAAAGGGTGAAATAGTAATGGATGAAAAATACAAGGAAACCAATTAACTCTGAAAAATAAAGTCCCCCTCGGTCACTGTTTACAATACGACATTGTCGAGAAACATTATAAAGATTACGAAGAATTGAACGTTGTAGATTTAAACAATTTTCTATATTCTCATCTTGTGCACAAAATGTGCGACGACATTCGTACATGAAGCAAGTCAGTATTTTCATTCAATGCAGTGAGCTAATACAGTTTTATCGCAAATGGAGAATTTATATTTGAAAGCACGTACTTACTCGCGCGCGAGTCTGATCAAGCGCGGGATTTTTTCACTTGCAGCGAATATATTGCAACATATATTGCAACTCCTGCGCAAGTCACAAAAATTTAACAAGACGAAACGGATATGTGGTATCACTTTCAATTACATCTATATATAACAAACATGGCTGTTTGTTTAATTAAAAGTTTCATCATTAACTCAGATTTACATCAGATTATTCTCATTATTCATTCTCTAGCAAGAATTATGTCTGTTAAAATACAATTTTAAAATATAAGTTTAAAATACAATTTAAAATCAAAATAATTAAATAACAGAAATATAATTTTCACAAAAGAATTTTATATAAATATGTATGATTCTCTCGTAAAACAGAGTTTTAATTCCCATAGCGAAATAAAGAGAAGAGACTTAACATCTTAAAAGTTTCCTTTTCATAATAGATATTATATTTACTATAATAAATGTAACATTGAAAACAAAGGAAACTTTTAAATATTCTCGCAAACCAAATTCATATTATATGGCGTCTATCGTAAATTTATACGGAATATTTGATTACATTCTGTGTCGGATTTTTTCTTTTGAAATGTTCGTCAACACATTCTCCAGGGATATCCGAGTCTTATAGAAACGCCATTGTTCTTTGCAAGTTCCTAGTTTACAAACGAACACTCTTTATTGTCTGAGGAAATACAAACGACAGATAAAAAGCATCCGTTGCGCTTGTTCGAAAAGTTACAAGGAAAATGCGTCGAAGCTTGAAAAGTAGTAATGTAAAAGCGAAGAGATGTCGGCTTAAAGGGAGCACTGATATACATATATCATCGAGAAATCCCGCTTCGTCAACTTTATATATGCAAAGTGTTTCAGCTGTTTTTCTGAAAAAGAACAAAGATGAACAACAAAGTTGATTTTGTGATTCATAACTGTGACATATTCTTTTGATCGGAAAATATAACCAATTTCTCGCTCTAATTTGAACAAAAGCCATTTTTCAATTTTTTCCATTATTAAGCGTGTGTGCAGAAACGTTAAAATTAATTATTTAATTTTTTCATCTAAAAATTTAATGAAATATGTTCTAAATTTTTCTCTAAAAAAATATATACATTTATAAATATATATAATTAGAATTTTTTTTAGATATTAAAATTTATAATTATAAAGATTTATAAGTATAATTAATTATAAAGAATAAATATAAAAGAAATTATATTAGAATTTAATTTAAAATTAACAAAAATATGTAATTATAACATAATTTATATTTAAAAAAACATTGGACAGAATCAAAATTTTCTGTTTAATTTTAATAAAATAGCGATGAGCAAATAAAAAAGTATCATTTATGTTTTTATTATGGCATTTTTTACCTATAAAAGCTGATCGCAAATACGAAAAAATTTTCAGAAGTTACAAAATCGCCAAGTCAATCGAAACAATCGTTTCTATAAAAGAAATAGAGATTGATGAAGGTTATCTGTCGTGAATAATGGGGAAGATGTACGAAAGCCGGGAAATGCGCAAAATTCCATAGATAACGGAACGATAATGAAATGATCTCGTCATTTCCCTTACGTTGGTTACCTCGTTCCACTCTTGCTGGCGCGCGAAAAGCCGCCTCTACCTCTTCGCTCGAATCTTCGATTGTTGACGCAAGATTAATAGATTGCCAGTTGTCGCCCAACATCCGCTCGCATTGTCCACCATTGTCGTTGATCAACGACATTATTCAGTTTCTGTTCGTGATAAAATCTAGCAATTTTTTGTCAGATCGAGAACATTTTTGCTAGAGAAAAATTCTGCAAATGAGACGACCAAATTATCCAGGATCTGATATAAAAATTATTACATCTAAAAAAAATATTTTTTCTAATATGTTATAACTATAAAGTTGCATTTATGTTATATTATGTATTTATTTGTTTAAATATAACTGCACCGGAAAATATATATTCACTTGCGAATGGAAATAACTGTAATCTGTACACATGAGATAATTATTTGCAGATTTATTTATTGACTAAATTATTCTGGCACAAATATAACTCTATTTGCTTCGCCAAGTCTGCATGAGAATATTATATATATACATATGACATTTATATAATCACGTCACAGAGCGGCGTTTGAATTTGTGATACGGGATTAATGAATTTTGAACATAAACCAATTATATATCTGACGCTTTTCCACCAAAATATAAATCCTCATTGCAAACGCGTTCTTCTCTCCCGACTTTTTATTTTCGGTTATTATTCTTCTTGAATCAATTCAATTTCGGTTATTATTCTTCTTGAATCAAATTTTTCATCAAGTCTATTTTCGATTGCAAACGAATAATTGAGAGAGTTGACGCAATTATATATTGTCTATTTCTGTGGTTCAGATAATTAAATATCGGCGATGTAACGCGACTCGCAAATTGGATCAATTTACACTCGTGAGCGTATTGAAAGCTTCTTGGCAACGATGACTATAATGAGTGATCTCATATATCACTCGCTAAAAATATTCCATGCAGTCAATAAATGTATTCAGAAAGGCTCGCTCGTGATTTATTTCAGCCAACGAAAGGGCTTTTATTTTGGAAGAGATCGAACAAAAGTTGCACATTTAAATTAACGCTTCAATTGCAATTATGATAAAAGAATCTTAAGAATTTTAATAATTTTAAAAGACGTTTTAATTATGTTACAACCGAGGAGAACGCACGTCTCTATTCCTTTTTTATAATATTTCTTTTCTAGCGCACGATTATTAAACGCATCTACCGTGAATTGAGACTTCAAAGTCGTCCCGATCTTTTACCTTGACAATACATCAATAAACGCGCTCGTG
Source organism: Camponotus floridanus (assembly GCF_003227725.1). Lineage (NCBI taxonomy): Eukaryota > Metazoa > Arthropoda > Insecta > Hymenoptera > Formicidae > Camponotus > Camponotus floridanus. The sequence continues at coordinate 446,251 of NW_020229236.1, forward strand.
AACGTAGGCTCGAAAAAGCTGCATCGTGTTTCTCCGTTTAATGCACCTGCGACCTTAATTACCCTGTTACACGGTACTCATCGTTCGAGAAACATGCTTTGTCACCCGTTTACCTCGTATAAAGCTAAGCCCTACTATATCTGTCGTGTCGATGAAACTATTGGCCCACGTGATACCGCCTGTAATCTGCTGTAGGGTTTCTAATCGATATGAAATTAAAATACGTCGGTCGGTTCTCTTCATCCGATATTCACCCAAATAGATTGACCGACAAATCACATAGCGTAATGCTATTTTTAGCAAAATGAGCATCGTTATCATTATTTCATTTTTACAATCGGCCAGATATAACCTGTTGTCTTTTTTACTAGTATATATATGTGTGTAATATATTTAATAATAATATATATTCATGTAATAATAAATATATATAAAGTATATATGCATGTATAATATAAAATAATAAAAGAAAATTATATAAAATACAAAATAAAATATATAGATATTTATATATTTACACAAATAAAAATATTGAAAAAATAGACGTAAGCATTTAAAAATAATTTAATTATAAATTCAAGAGAATAGAGACCCTCAAAGAAATAATAATAATACATATATAATATAAAATAAATAATATATAAATAGTATAAAATACACTAAATAAATTATATTAAATGTTAATTATACTAAATAAATTATATTAAATAGTATATAATAAAAAATATATATAAATAAATTGATAATATATTCACTTTCGAACAAAAATTAAGTAAAAAGCATTTGCTTTGATCACAATAATTTAAAAATTCCTTAAAATAACATGAAATCGCGACTACATATTTCTAATCGATATTTCTCGGAGAGGTTTCTTGATAAAAGAACGTCAATTTTAATCCGGGAAAGTGTGCCAGTAGACTGATAATAACCTCGTGAACGTTGAACGACGACAACGTATGGGGAAGTCGAATGCAATTAACGACGCCGTTGGCCAAAGCAAGTATGTGGTATGTAATGCACGTTGTTGTTGCTGTTGTTGCACGATGGAATTATCGGACCGCGATTCGATCTCGTTCATAATCCTCGGCATGGCCTTACAAATCGATAGCAAATTAAAACGCCTATCGTACGTATGATCCTGCGTATTATTCGTCCTCAACTCGTCCTCAGCCGGTCCTCAGGCAACGAGAGCCCTCGCTTTCGGCCGCATGATCAGCTTATGCGCGAAATGAAACTTGCGGGATCGCGATATACCGTTGTACAAGCTATTCCCCCTTAATTGCCTAAAATGTCGAGATAACCAAAGGTTTCTTATTACGTTGGTTAGAAAGATAAAGCCCCTGGCACACAATCAGCCGCACGAAACAAAAAGATGAATTCCATACCACACAGCGATGCAATCTATTTTTTGAAGAAAATCCAGTTAATTAATAAGCGAAATTAAATTTTGCACTTTTAAAATATTAATTTTCTCAGACTTTGTAAAAAAAATAGATAGAATAAGCATTGTTAAATCAAATTCTCCAATTATTTTACAAACCATAACTAAGATAATTATATCTATTTATGTATCATTATGTAACTGTTTCATTTGTTAGATCATTATCATACGCATTGCATTGTAAATTTCAATATAATAAATAGATGATAATCTAAAGCACATATTAAATTTGAGGAGAAATAATTAACTGGTATAATATATTAATTATGATTCCGTATGTGAGATTATAATTATATCAAGATATATATTGTTACAAGAATTGCTAAAAAGCATTAACATCTCATAAATTGATTATAAATTCTATATGGGATCATAATACGGTACAAAAAGTTCATGTGCAACGTTTTAATTTATTATATTCATATACAAATAATGAACGAAAAATTGATGATTACCATATGTTTTAAGATTAAATATACATGCTTCTCAATTAATGTAACATACGAGATTTTGAAAAGATTAATAAATCCAAATTATATTATTTTCGTAAAGAGGAATCGAGAAGCGCTTATCAAGAGCATTTCGATGATAGACAAACTGCGAAAAGAAAATACGAAACAGATAATGGAACAAGGGTTGCTATGATTGACTGACAGAATAATTACAGGATAAGTTTGCGTGATGGATGAACCTGGGAAAGAAAAAGATTCAAAATCGATGCGTTAAGCCTATATTCGCATTTTCCCATGTTCACGTGAAATTGCGATCTCTCTCTCTCTCTCTCTTTCGCATCTTGTACATAATCGCATGGACAGATTACATCAGTTTTGCGAATAATACGCAATTTCATCAAAGTTGAGCGCAACAACGTCCAACGTATTGAGTGGATGGATGCACGTATTAACTCGAGTAAATTAACTTGTCATTGGAAGATTGAGACGAAGTATACTAATAAAGAACTAAGAGTATGGGTAGCCACGCAACGTAACGCAGTGAACGTTAATAGTAGCTGTCAAAATGTCGAAGCAATTACAAAACTTGTTATAAGATGCACTACGGCGTTATATCCCCGAATAATTTTTTCAATTATATTTTGGAAAATAAATACTATATAAATACTATATAAATACTATATAAATACTGTATAAATACTGTATAATAAATACTGTATAAAGACTATATAAGTACTATATAAATACTATATATCATGTAAAACTAATAAATTAACAAAAGCGAAAAAAAATAGATAAAGTAAAATATAAAACGCCACTGCATTTTATAGTAGGAAAAGTATTTTAGATAATTATATACACACATATATTCGGTTCGATTTTCAAATTTTTCCGATCACTGTATCGAATTTTTCCTGAGAGTTTATGTTTCTACATGATAATATGTTTCTTAGCCATGCTGATCAAACATCGTGCTGGGATTACGCTGGGAAATTAACGTGTAACAGCGAGTAATCGGGCAGGCAGGGCTGTAACATAAACAAATTTGCCTTTTCGCGAATAATTGACGATCGAGCAAACCAGATTTAAGGAAGAGGGAAAGGAGGAGAGAGAGCAAGCAGGAGAAAGAGTGAGGGAGATAATCGACTGCACTCGAGGGATTGCCGAGGGAGCTTCGAAAGACTCATCGTGGAAGGATTGCAACGACGAGGGGGGGGGGGTACTCAAGGGGATGAGGCCCAACAGCGCATGGCAAGAGAGAGGGAGAGGGAGGCGAGAAGGAAGCCAAGGGGTTCCCGATATCTGGGGCAAGTTTGTGTATCCGCAAGTACTACTAAGTTGAGCCTGGCTTGGGCACCAAGGTGGGCGAGTAATCATATTTGTTGACTCGCGAATGCTATACCGAGACTGACAGGGGGTTAGCCCGATGACAGCAGCGACGGCGGCAGCGGTATCAATGTTATCCTTGCCGCTGCTAGATATCACAAGCGAGCGCAAGGTTATCCCGAGGGACGATTTTATCGATGCCGTTTACCGGCGTTTGTCCATAATCGTAAAGCAGAGGATCGACCAGCAAGCTGGTCTATTGTTGTCTCCGAGGTGACGACCTGTCGACCGGGACGGCTCTTAGGTCGTCTGGTCGAAGACCTTCCGATTTTATCCGCGTCGTCACGTTTCTTAACTCCTCGCTAACGTGCTCTTCTCTTAGCCCTTTACAACTAAATCTTTTTGATAGCTTGATATAAAATTGAATACTATTTCTAAGTAAAATATTTCATCGGGGAAAAATGTTTACGTTAATACCGAAGCGTTGGAATCCCCAAGTGCATAAATTTCTGCATGGATCAAATCAATTTGGTTTGATAGAGATTTATAGTCTTCTCTTAGAATAGTCTCTCAATGTAAATAGAGAAAATAGGTAAAATATATATATATATTCTATCTTTTTAAATATTATATAGATAGAAAAAGAAAACTAAATTTTTATTCTATTTTAAACAATCTATAATTTGCGAGAGAATTTGGAATATAAATGTATCCAGTTATATGTCATATGATAGAAAACATTTATAGACTCCGATTTATTTACAAAGTATATATTTATATTTATATTTATTTATAAAATATATATTTTATTTTAATTTCATACACACAAAAAATACACAACAAAATTCTATTTTAAGTTTGACCGTAATATTGCATCGCATATTGATATTTATTTATTTATAAAGTAAAATTTTATTTTCTTTTCATATACAAAAAATACACAACGAAATTCTATTTCAAATTTAAAATTCATAAAATTATTCGTTTAAAATAAATTAGTTCTGTTTTGATGAGAGTATTCAAGCTTCTTAGACTGAAAGTTTTTGACACAAGAATCTTTGCGTGGGTGCAAAATATCGCAAACTATTGCACACAGTCTTTCATTAAATTTATCAAACGCTCCTTTATCCCGGAGCTTATTCCAAAATAATCCTCTTTAACATTGGTAGTTAATAATCAACTTATAAGCTGAAAAGCTTGTTACAATAAATTTCATCACGCATAAATACGAAGAAGCGTGAAATTACAAATTTCACTGTAATTTGCAAAAACAATGCTATTGTAATTATAATCTTTTTATCATTTGACAAAAAGCTTCTGGCATTATTTGCATTTCTAATGACTTATCCGGCAACGGCATTTTTCGAGAATGTCGATTCTTAAAAAAAAAATATTTTGTAAGATTTCTTTTCATAAATTTATACGTAATGGTAATGTTTCAAAGTTTCCACGATATCTTTCCACCAGCTCATATCTCCTCGCTGTCGCTTAGTCTTTCGTTCCTTCCGGCGTCGTGAAAAATTGAAGCAACCGGATAGAAGAACGAAAAGAGAGATGTTTCTTCGATCCATAGAAGCGCATTGTCTTTCACTTGTTAGGGCAACTTTTGGATTTTCGTTAAAAAGGGCACGATTCGTGACAACAGCGCAAACTTAGTCGCGAATAATCCGGCGCCATCGGTAGTTACCGGGAAAACTTTTAAATTGCTCCAACTTCCTTTACTTAATATCTAACTAGATATCTGGTACATGAACGATCCTTAACAAAACGGAAAAAAAACGTCGTTCCAAACACGTTCGCTTTAGCGGAAGTACAGACGCGAATAAATTTAAAAGACGTTAAAAATGTTTAGCACGATGAAAAGACAGGATGGTATATAATATATATATTTTTTTTTTTAATCTGCATTCGCGGTCTGCTGCATGACAGCGACGATGCAATCAACGTTTAATCGAATCACTAATCAAAAGCGTTAATCAGAACGGTTCGCGGAGCGACCGGATTTCAGGTGATATTCAGGTGATATGATTTCGACGTATGTTGAAAGATTAGACGCGTATTCAGCGTCACCGGATGCGGAATAACTTTTTTAATAGCGCCGCGTAAATTGTAATTGCAACGAAAAAAAAATTGATTCCTTTTTTTTCGAGGAGGACACGCTGCCTGCGTGAGTTAATGATCAGTTCATAATATTTACAATCCCGACGTACGACAGGATTCCATATCAAATTGAATTACCAGCAGCGAAAATATAAAACGTTATATTAAACTGTAAATAAATAATTTTTTATACATATATGAAAATTAAATAATAAATCTTAAAAATATAATTCTCTAAAATTTATTAAAATATGAATAATTCTTTAAAACTTATTAAAATATGAATAATTCTTTAAAATTTATTGAAACATGATATTCTTTAAAATTTATTGAAATATGAAATTCTTGAAAATATGCATTAAAATATGAATGAAGGAGAAAAAGATTATGATAAAACCTCCACGAGACGGACATCAATGCTGATTAAAGTACGGTATAAGAGAAACGCTTACTAGTGGCTATTAAAAGACATGTATGTTAAAAAAGTGGAGATATATAATTTATATAAAGTTTATATGAACACAATAATTAGATGTTTGACGACATAATAATCTTCCTTCGATTTTACATTTCACGTGCTTTCTCCAATTAAATCTTCACGCTTTCGTCACGCAGATCAGCATTTCCTACTTTATGATTGTGGTTCGAGATTAAGAGATATCTTACGCTTAAGATATCGCACTGTCATGTTTTATTCTTGTCACATTTTACTAACAATCTTTTACCGATCTAAAATTATGCTACATAAAATGTCTGAATAATTTATTCGGATGTTAAACGTTGGATATTATCAAATCTTCTTACATAAACTGTATTTCATATAAAGATGTGTAATAAACAACTGTAAAAATATTAGGATTAAAAGTATATTTCAGTAAATATGTTATTCTAAAGTCAGTATTTCGGTTTCTTTGCAATTTAACAAATTAATTCATGTGATGGAGAAAACATGCAATAATGCTTTCCTCTAATTTTAAAATATAAACACATGAAAGCTTTATGACTTAATAACTTTCACAATATTTTTGAAATTTTCATAAAGCTTTCTGAAAATATTCCAACTAGCTGGTTCGAAAGCTGAAAGAAGTTCTCGAAGTTTAAATCATGGCAGCCGACTTTTGAAAGCACCCACATCCCGATCGATCATTATTTGTGACAAGGAGATCAGAGGCTGGAGGAGGTTGAGAGGTGGGTTGGTTCCTGGAAATTACGAAAGTTATGCCGCGAGCTAAGCTAAAGTGGAAGAAAAAACACAAGAAAGCCAGATGCACTTGAAAATGCGAACTTAAGAATAGTCGATAAGAGAAGAAGAACGGGACGCCAACACATCTCGCCGCCTACAAACTTCTCAACTCGAAGCAGGATGCAGTTCCCTTCCACTAAGATCCCTCAAGGCATGGTTTAATCTCACTTGCTGAAATTACGGTAATCCCCGTAATCTAAACTCTTCAGTTTTTCAGGGGCGAGGAACGATAATGTACTTGACGAAAGTCGCGAATTGCCGCGCGACTGATAATGGCGTGAACAAGATGAATGAAGGGAGAGAAAATGAAGCGGCAAATTTTTCCAACAATTAAAAATCCAATAAAAAGCATACGTTTTTCTCTCTTGTTCAAAGAAGTTTTGAAGCTGTCGAGTTTTAAAAGAAGAAAGAAAATAAGTTGTAAGGAAGAAAGATAGTTTACGGAGACACTATTATTTTGTACATGTGTATGTACAAGATTTTTTAAAATATGGAAATAAAAATATAGAAATATAAAATATATGATAAAAGAATTTTTTAATCGAACGCGGATTTATAAGGGCTTTAAAGAAACATTTCAAAAATTAATGTAGTTGATTATCGTTTTGCAGTATATTTACTTTTTCAATTTTTAAATTATTTGATATAAATTTAATTTTTACATTATATGATATAGATTTTTATAAATTTAAAAATTATAAATCTTTAAAATTTAATTAATTATAAATTTTCCTAATTTCATATTTATATACTTTTAAATTATATGATATAAATTTAATTTTTATACTATATGATATAAATTAAAAAATTATAAATTTTTTAAATTTAATTAATTATACATTTTTCTAATTTAATATTTATATATTTTTCTATTATATGACATAATTCTTTTCAATTATAAATCCTCAAGTTTTCAGAGTTCAATCACACCTGCATCGTGTTGACCAAATTACAAGTCTCTTAAGGACATAACGTGCCAATTAATAAATCAAAGGACGCTTCATTTTAGATGGTTACATATTAATCTGCGGAATCTAGATTCGGAGGAAACCGGTACAACCTCCTGCACGACACCCGATAGACTTATTGCGTGTACAAAGGGCGCTCCACGTGTTAGGAACCTGAAACGTTGATCGAGCGGCTGTCACCTGTATGACAAACCGCCATACCGAAATTCCTGCTTGCACTAAACGCAGGTCGGTATGTCTACTGTGGCACTATATATTGCACACGCAAATACCGATCTCTCGAAAGAACAAGCATGAAAAGGCACGCAATTTTTTCACCTTCTCTTAATAAAGCCGTGATTGAAAAATCGATCATGTTTCTCTCTTGCAAAAAAATGATTTCTAAAGAGAAAGATACATTATTTACTTGACGTGCTATGTAAATTAAAAGAAATTGAAAAGAAAGCGAGGGAAGGAATTGTAATGCATTGCATATGAAGCTTTTAGTAAAGATTTTAAGTCAATTTCTCTCCAACATTCTGTTTATACGCACACAAAGAACATTGTGCGCGTTTCTCTCCGATATTCATGGAATTCTCCTCGAAATTGCATGTCATCGTATTGAACATTGAATAACGTTAAACGCATGGAAAGCGTCGGAACAGCTGTCTGCATTTTACGGGCCGTTGAGAGCCGTTCAAGCCCGATCTTAACCGGGATCGCGGAATAAGCAGTCGTGACTTTTGTAACAAATCCGCTCGGCGAAACAAAATAAACGGTGCGAGAGAAAACGGACGTTTCTCTAATTATCGCGGCCCGGACGAATCGTAAAGGACTTTACTGCTGCGAGTGAGAGAGCCGGGCTCCTGCGACGTATCCAGGACGCCACGGTTCCTTTTTCTCTTCTACGCAACAAGGATTCTCGTTAAGACGAGCTCGTCGCTGATGAGCGAGAGAATTAAGAAAGGGACGAAGGGTTTAACGAGGACTCTTGTAAGATCCCTCCGGGCGGAGTTAACGAACTCTCGTCCAATTCTTGGCGACGATTTGTCACCTTATTATTCGTAGCAGAAGACATAAACCAGGTCGCGAGAGTATTTAATACTTCAACCGAAGAGAGAAGAAAGGGAGAGAGAGAAATACTTGAGAATACGTGTTTGTTAAGAGACCTCGCGAAAGGATTTCGTGCCCTCCCTCTGTTATTTCGAAATCAATGCTCGCACGTAAAAGGGGGAAAATTCCATAAAAGCGTGCTCGCGTTGCGATTGCATAATAATTCAGCCGGAGATCTCGACCACGAGCGAGGCAATAGTTGCGAGCCTGTGATAGAGGAGAGCGATATTTCCCGAGCCGGATACTCGGGGCTCGTGGCAGCTGGCTGGCGGTCGGAATGTCGGATAAAAGCGACTGCCAGCCCGGCGAGGGTGTCCTGGGGGTGCCGAGAGGGACGGACAGGGGAGAGGAAAGAAGGTGGATGTAGTCTCTGCCCTCTCGCCACCTCACAGCCGACTAGTTTTTCGTTAGCTCGTCGTCCCGTGAAATCTGTCACATCTCGCCTGTAGCTTATAGCGGGTAACGGACGGACGGACGGTCATGTGTCCCTCGTAACCATCGTCCCCGGCGCACGTGTACATGCACGCCGGTGTTTGCATACACGTACATACACCTGCGACGTTTATATATCGGGTGTGCGCTTTGACAAGCGCGCTGCTCGACGTAGTCATTCATCGACCGCAAACGTTCTCGATTGGCCGTGCTCGGCGACCGAATCGCCGCCTTGATTCAGAACGAGGTTACCAACACCGGCGGCTTGTACTGAGTAGGGTACATACAACGGCCAGGTAAACCCTGAATGCACTCGGGATGGCCTCGTAATTACGCATGCTCCCGAGGAGAGATATAGCGCGGAGGAAATATGCGCGGTATGAATGGAGCGAGCGAATTTGCCCGGCGGCCAAAGATGAAAACGTTGCTGGCCGACCGTCCGTGATCGCTCGATCCCGTAATTTCCTCCGACACACGCTCGAAACGATATTCCCCGTCTGTTGGAGCAAACGCATCTGTTTAACGTGGCTCTCGAGTTGCGCGGATTTAATTCGCGAAGACAGATTTACCGCGAGAAAACCCTCGAGCTCGCGCACACTTTGCATGTCGCGAAAATGCAAGATTTCCATCTCTCTGAGATGCTCCGCGATACAATCTTGAGAAATATATACGTTGAGTAAACTCGAGTTTGCATAATATCGAAGACGTAAAGTAAGAGGGATGTAGACAAAACACGTGCCTTGCTCTCGCAAAGGGACATAAATATTAACAATAACACGTGTGAATCCTTCTTCTTGATACAAACACTTGATTAATTGATGTGACAACATATGGACACGCGCAATATGTCGAGCAGATGAGGGAATTTTGTAAAGAGCGTATAAAGAACCATATACTTTTTCAAGGTAACAAACATGCGCGTTTAGCATATAACATGGAAAGGGAGAGGGGATATAAACTTGATATGTCATTAATAAAGGGACAGGTTTGTTGGAATCAGATATTCGGTAGATGCTGGATTAGAAGCTAGATTATAAAGGCAATATCGCAAAATGCGTTAACGTACGCGACTAAATTTATATATGATGCGCTCGGAGAAATTCTTGACTGAAAGATTAATATCTTGTCGAAAGAGGAGAATCGCGTCGCGGAAACGCGAAGGTTGTCATTCGGAAGGAAGCCTGAAATCTCTCACGGGATTAATACGTCAAAAGGATGAAATGTCGATATTCCGCGATACATTCCACATCTAGGATCTTCATACATGGTGTTTATTCATCATCTCTTACCCAGCGAAATATTCGCAATCTGTTTGAATCCCCTCGCTCTCTCAGCTCTTTGCCTTTTTCCTTCGTAAAAACAAACCATTGTGCAAAACAATGGTATAAAACTCATGTTTCTTTAGGGAACAAAAGAAATTTCAAAGCTAATGTAACCTCCATGTTAACGCATTGCAGTCATTTTTATAGCTCTACAAATGCAAATAATCTACGTAGCGTTACGTTCTGTCGGGAATGCATCTGACCCGGGTGAAAATGTCGTGAGAAATATTCGAAATCTTCGTTAAAAAATAACGCTTTTGGAATTTCATCCAAAAAACGGCGCAGAGCCTAACAACACCCTGTATACAAGGGGAAGAAAAGAAGTAATCGCAGCCTCAGTGCACCGAAGGTATCGACAGGCCTATCGTTTTGCGACTTCGTGTCGGCAAACACGAGTTGCGCTTTCTCGCCGAGATCACCCTGCCACCCCTTCCCCTGTATATTTATGTATATCGCATTATGCACGCGACGCGAGAGTGTTGGTAAACACGGCGTGTATGTGTGGGTTATGGTGTGACGGAATGGCGTTGGTATGGGGCGGCCTGGTAGGGGCGGTTTAGACCCTATCGATCACAAGCCTCGTCCACGACACATAACCCTTCGCCTCCCCTCGCAGCCTATTTCTGCAAGTCTCGAGCTCGAACGGGAGAGAGAGAGCGAGAAAGAAAAATCGTAAGAATCGAAGATGAGAATTTAAAAGGGAATCGTCAATCATGCGGATCGTAATATTGTTTCGATGTAGGTACTTTCGCGCGACAAGCTCCTCTAAAGCTGCGCAATGAAACCTTGTCCTTTCGTCATGTGATGTCATATAAGTATAATCCTCCGGTACGCTATTACTCCGAAAGATTAAATTGTCCATATCTCGTGTAAAATGTGCTCTTGTACACATGTGACATTTGATAGGAAGGACGTTACATCGTTGCAGATATATCGGCTTACCGGTACCTGCATCGATGTTTGAAATTTTTCCGGGACATTTTGAAGCATCTGGATGGATGTTTTTTTGTAGAAAATAATTTTGTCAATATTTGTCTTATATCTTTCAGCGCACAAGTAACGTTGCATACGCATTTGATAATTGTAGTCATGCATAGCTTGTAGAAATTGAAGGAGTAAGATATTTCAAAGAGATGTTGGAATTGATTTGGAATCTCCTGGGAGAGCCCTTAATATTATGAAACGTTGAAAATGAGGTAATATGGATAATCGAGTAGCCTCCGACAGAAGCGATAACGTATATCTTTACACTCCAGAAGCGTTACCAAGGCAACAAGCAATATTCCGTTTCCGGTAATTGAATCTATTGTACAGAATCTTTGTCAAGAATGCGTCCGATATTATCGTTGAATTTATCCCTATTCTATGCAGGATTAATAAGTACTCGAATAATTTACAATTGACGTAATCTTTGAAGCTTTATTTATACGCTTTCATGATTTTTTTTCAGCACAAACGATGATTATTGTCTGAAGAAAAATTTAATAGTAGAATTTATATACAAGAAAGTTTTGAAAAGAGCTGGGAAAATAATAGTATTTTTGCGTACACACAAGAAATATACAAAACTAAGCAAGCGCTCCGACGTGTGTAATCAACGTATTGTGTAGCACTTTGTTACGGATCCGTCTTTTGTTATCATTAAAGACTTTCAAAGTGCAACATAGAGTATAAAATTTACATTTAATTAAAAACCACGACACTGTAATCATATCATATTAAATTACGCGTATGCCTTATTTCGTATTTTTTTAAATTAGAAGGTAAAGCCTAGAAATTTAACATGCATATTATTCTCATTTTAATATAGATATAAGCACCAAATATATAATACTAATATATAAATTAGTAATATATAAAGATATTTTTTATCTTTTTTTTATTTCGATTTATTTTATTTACAACAGAAGTGATTATTCCGTATAAAGTTGGAGATAAAGTCTGTTTTACTTGATCATATCTCGGGCGTGTTACATCGAAACTTTTCGATTTACGTTAACGATGCAATCACGTACTCCGATAGTTCATGGGGATAAGCTTGAATGATTGTTTCGCCGGCGATTTGGATGATCGATCAACGCGATAGCCATATCCCTTTAAAGCTTGAAACTAACAACAAAGAAAACACGATGCGACAGGGTATCTATAAATTTCGATGCAGATTTATTTTTCATGCGCATATAGTATGTATAAACATATTTTTAATATTATCCTCACCTGCACCATAAATGAACCTTTCACCTATTACACGCACAGTTACACAGATCAACTCCCCATACGTTTACATAATTAATGAAAACTTGATAACATCGTGTGCTTGCGAGCTTTGAGAAATATCATCTTGCGCATAACATTTAACTCATGAAATCAGAAGTTACATCCAACACACTGCGATATCTTTGTTGACATCGAGTAATATTGCAGAGTAAAACATATCTCGTACATTAATCTTTCGTGCGCAAGTTTATAGGAATTTTTACGCTAGCTTTAACTCTGAGAGATTATTTCAGAATGTTAAACAAAAAATTTATGGTTTGTAAGAAATCGAAATCTCGGGGAAAGTAGAGAAAAAGTATCAATCGTGGACCCCTCGAATGTACATACGAATAAGCGTGAAGGTGAAACGATCCGAATAACAAGTACGTTATCAATCACAGGGGACGCATCTATTATTCGTCGCGTCTGCTCGATTATCAGTGGCGTAAAAAGGATGAAGTAAAATAAAGCATCCCGTCATGCTAACTTACAGCTTGCTTTAAAATATATACACGGGCGGGGTCGCGTCTTTAACGGTAACAAAGACCGCGGCAAACGCGTACACTGCAACACGGTACCGTGTATCTATACATAACTGTAAAAAATCAATATATCTGTGCGTTTTTCTCTGCACAACGCGCTTAACTTACGGTTGCAGTTTTTAAAAATATTCACCCTTGCTTTCACTCAAAGTATAATAAATTCCGCAGCTGTCTTGCGTGCGTGGAAAATTTAGAAATCGATACATCTATTTGACGCTATCCGCAACAAGTCGAACTAACTCTGCGAATAATGATGGATGACGCAAACCTGTCTACACGTGAAATCTCCGTTTCCTATTTTCTATATAAACTAATGCAATTTTATAAATACGAGAAGTATGATAAATTTTTTACGCGCAACTTTTATATAAAAGAGACACAGAGATGAAGTTATTTTGCATATTTATGTACGCATTAAATAGTTTTACCTTTTATATATAATTATGTTACATTTAATTTTAACCTCGCATTTATATATATTATTGCAATTAAAATTTAAAAATAGTAACCGTTTTTCACGACAAAAATTTTTAGATGCAGGAATAATCAAATAGAGTAATGAAATATTTTTAAATGCTTTTTTAAGTGCGTTAAAAAATTATTGTACATCATCCTAAAAATTATTGAGCAATTTACTGTAAATAGAAAACTTTTACGTCGGTTCATACAATCTTTTCGCGAAACTTTTCCAAGATTGTTCGAACAAATGGGTATTCAGATGAATGGCAAAAAAATATATGTATCACCGCAATTTTGATCTTCTCGCCCGTGATTTACGCGTTTGTCACCGATGCCACCATCCATATGCGCTTTAAATGTGCATGCCAGAGCGTAAATTTTTAAAAGTCCGTCAGGCACGTCGAATGCATAACGATGAGATGAATGTCTAGCTCGCATCGCTCTTCATTTTTACTGGTAAGCTTTTTTTTTAAACTTTTAGTGTGCTACATAATATCTACGATCTACAAATTTTTAGAAAATTCTGGAACATTGCTTCTATTTCCACCCTTATTATAAAGATGTATACATATTAAAAATGTTTTTCGTCGGGCAAAATTTTATTTTTGAACTTATAATGAAGATATATACGTTGATGATATATAAAAAATTTTAAAACTTTGTAAAATTATAATTTTTATTCTAGCTTTAGAATAATTATAAGATTGTTAAGATCATATACTACAAAAAATAATAAAAATATAATTAAAAAAATGTTTAATAATTAAAGATATTAAAATTATAATCCTTTCTATATATTGGCAATAATAATTTAATAGTTTTAATATAGTTAAAACGAATTTATTTGAAAAATATTATTTACATAATATTATATAAATTATTTACAAAATATTTGCAGATTTTGCAAAAATTTAATCTGCGATCAAGAATGTATGGAAAGATCTACAAGCTGTTTCCTCTAATGTCTAATAAATTTGATCAATTTTCACAGTATTTTTTTGTTTGTTACTCCATTGTTACTTAGTACTATTAATGAAAAAAGAATGGTTTTATATACTGAGCCTTTGAATATAAAGCACAGTAAAATAAAAAAGCTACTCATATATGATAGAATACATGTCATAATATTTATTGAAAAAATCAACAACAGGGCTATATGTTAAAAAAATGGACAGAATCTAGATGATGCATTCGAATTCAGTAAAAAATTCCATTTATTTCTAAAAAAAAATCTATGAAATTTTTAAAACAAATTTAAAAAAAAATAGCATCCGATCGCAAATCATAAAAAAAGAAAAACTTGATTCTATGTAGATTGATCGAAGAGGGAATAATCGAGAGAAAGTAGAAAATCAGCGAGATAGATCATGTGTATATCTCTCTTACAACAATATTATTTCTTTTTTACTTATCCTTTCTCGAATCTATTCCCGCGTGTTCCATGGCAAATTATGAGCAAACGCGTTGATCATTTATATGTTGCAATTTGCATTGCCGCACGTTAATCAAATTCGGGTTAACCAGAGCGAGTGCAAGAGATTGTGCTTGTTACTCTGTGGATTTAATACTGGGGAAATACATACACATATACGCGTTCTCGTTTATCGAGTATTCTCATTCAAGCCGCGAATATCGAGTTCGTGCTGGATCGAGATACGATTCGATGCGTCACGTTGTTACGTGCGATTACGAGCGATCTAACGAGATTAATTTTCCGTATTGTATTAATTAACGAAAAACTAGTCGGCTGTGATAAACAGCTAAATCTAACAAAACAGACATCTACGTATAAATTAACATATATCGATGAACTGACATGATCACATAAACCGTTGTTGAAATACAATCTAATGCTAATTATTATATATATTTCAAGCTTCAAATTATATGCACGCATCAATTATAGCAAGAATATAATATCCGACATATCTCTATGAAATATTTAGTGATATATATATGTTTGTTATTTAAAAAAAATATATTAAATTATATACATTAAATTATATTATATTTTAAATTAATATATCTATTTAAATTAATAAAGATATATATATATATATATATATATATATATATATATATATATTTTATGTGATATATATATATATTTTTTTTTATTTAAAAACAATATATTAAATTATATTACATATTATTTTGTATTTAAAAAAAAGTATTAAAAAAATTAATAAACTTAGGAAAGGAAAATTTAATAAACTTAGATACAGCGAAGCGATTGAGATTCTTCGAAAGCGCCGATTTCATTGCCTGACATACTGATACGTCGAATCTACATTGGCAATTTCTGGCGAATGGAAGATTCGCTCTTCAACAAACTCTCTACATACGGAATCGAATAAGACTGTGCCGTGTCGTAGCACCAGTTTTAAAGTATCGCGGAGAAAGTCGCCGGCTTCCAGCCAGACTGGTTGGAGGATAATAACGCGATGCGCCAAGAGTAATGCAATCTCGATCAAATTTCAATGGTTCAGAAATACCAAAGGCTGCGATCGGGCCGGGATACTTCGATCGGGAATTCAGGAAGCAGGGCAGAGAGAGGAAGAAACGTTCTTCTACAGATGAAGGCGATAAAATTATAACTAAGCGGAACCATCTTTACAAATGCATCATATCAAAAGCCCGATGGAGGAAAAGAATTTTTCTTTTTTCTGTTTACTAACTACGCATAGAACGTATTCCAATAAAATACATATTTGCTTGTATCGATAGATAAGAGCGAATAGATTTTTATCAATCTTTTCCCAAATACTTTATCTTGGACTTGGTTTTTCATCCTTTACGATCCTCTTCTCGCGTCATAAGAAGTATCTAAACCAATTAGAGTTCTCTCTCTGTAACTGAATATTCAATAATATATCGTTGAAGAATTCTGGAAAAGATCCCGTCGAAGATCAGATGCACAACATGTCTCTTCTCGTGTGCATTCCGTGTAAATTACGCTACTCTCCTCGCCCGAGTAGCAGTTGTAATTTACGTGCCGATCTCTTAACGCGAAGTAGAAGGGACGATAACGGAATCTTTCGGACTCTCTCTACATGCATAACGCCAAATTAATATGCGGCCAACGTGACTGCACTTCGAGCGCGAAAATGACTTGCTCTAATCACTGGCATCACAGCTGTGTCAGCTGTGCGTCACGTGGCAATTCTAATTGTCGCACATCGAAAACGTCCCCAGTTGTACCTCAATTAAATTTCGCTTACATCTCTACGTATAAAGTGAAGCTAAGTGAAGAGCTAAGCAAATCTACATCCAAGAAGAAGATATCAAAGTCATATATAATATTATATGCAAATGCAAAACAAGATTTCGAATTAATATAAATAGACACCAGAGATGTTTCTACAAAATTTCATCCCACTACACGTCACCTATTCTTTGCTGTGATTTAACTTATTTGAAGACTACCGTACATGGACTCATAATCGATTCATCCAATTATATAATTGATTAAATAAAAATTTCACTTTCACTAAATGCGTGAATTTTAATATATCTTAGGACATGATGTAAACAAATGGTATAGGTCGGAAAGAATAGCAGATGTACCGCTAGAAACACAGAGATGCATTTCATTTTGGGGGCGTCTAGTGCGTTCTACATCACATCCCCTGCAAAGCAAAAAATTGTAATCCGTACAAGTGCTTCATTACAAAGAGAGGCGTACCTAGTGACGAAGCATCCTTTAAGTCAGCGAAACGAGAACGTGTCGAAGAACAGTTTGAGACAAAGGCGTTGGAGTTGGATTAATATGGAACGATAAAGGGGGCCGCGCGCTCTCGGGCAACCGTGAAGATTATCAGCGCCACTTGGTATATCTCGACTGCCGGAGCCGGAGGTTCGATATTTCATTTTCGAATGGCTGCCGAGATAAAAACTGATATGTGTGCCGTTAGAAAAAAGGAACCGACAGGATACACGTCGTCCCAAGCGTACATATTGTAATCTTTCTCCAGCGGGTTTGTTCGCTCGTCATCCTCGTTTTATATCGATGACCCGTGACACATATTTACACGATGAACGCCTTAATTGGAACAAGCAGGTTAAATCACTTACACGTAGAACAGAGCAATGTTCCCGGATTAAAATGGCAAAAAATATTCCCTTCCCGACATCTGTATTGATTATTTTGTCTAGCCAAGTTCATGCAAAATGCAGCAATTTTCAAAAAGCAATTTAATTTTAATCTTACGTTCTTTTGAATTCACTTCGGAAATATAATTTCTGCGCGTGACGTAGTTATTAAATATTAATAATAATTTTAATTACGCTTTATGGTAGTAAATTAAAACGCGTTTTGTGTAGAATAAATGTGTTTAAAAAGTTTCTCGAAAACGTGTATATTAAATCGAAAAATTTATATTAAAAATCTCAAGTAATATATACTTCTCTATTATAAGATAATAATAGTACTTTAAATAGTACTATAATATTCTAAATAATTAAAAAACAATTATATTCATTCATAATTTGAATTGAATGCACAGTGTAAATTGAATTTCTGAGTGACTTTATTCTGAATGTAAAATGGATAACAACGAATAACTTAATTGAAAAATTACATATTTATGAAATTTTTCGTTTCAACAAAAAACAACAAATTTCACAATAATAGCTGACGCAAATTTGTACTTTGCGCGCATAAAACAAGAGGAATAAGAAGTCAGTTGTTCCGTTTTCAGAGTCGTAAATTCAATTCCCTCAGTTATTACAAACCATTTTGTTCTTTGTAGCAGAAAATCCCAAGAGATGATAATGATGCATGTACGAAGTGCACAGAAGAATATTAATTATACCAGTGAGTGCAGCGATTTGTAACAATTAATAAGCGTAAAATTAAATTATGTAATATTTATTATGATTAATAATATTACAATAAATAATAATAAATAATAATAATAGAATATAATAATAAACATAATAACTAAGAATATTGCTTTGTTCACAAAGTAATATTCTTGGTAATTCTATTTATTATATTATACAACAATTATATGTATATATGACAATTATATATTTGTTATGATATGTGACAATTATATATATGCGATTGTTATGATATGTGACAATTATATATATAATTATATACAATTGTGTCACATGTCATAGCAAACAATTAATAATTTACTCAATTTGAGAGATACTAATAATTCATAAAGTTACGTATGAATAAAGTTTAATTAAGGTCGTTTGAACTTCATATATAACGCACGAATAATTTTTAATTATCAATTTGATAATAATAATATTTTCAAGTAATATTTTCGTGATATGAATGTAATTAGTGAATGTAAACAGTGTATTACATTTCAAACATTTTGATTTTGATTAATTTAATTAATTAATTAATTTAGGAAAAGAATAGACGATATAAAAATTAATTAAAACATACTCGTAAAAGATTGTGCTGTATTTCAAGCCGCGGCAAAGATTGGATCGTTCTCTAAGATTAAATGTTTATATATTTATTTAGAGAAAAAATTCACATTGAAAATCTATCGATCTACCGATCTCAATTTGTGATGACTTCCGATTAATCACTCTGTAATTCATTTAGTTGACTTTCATCGCCTAAAAAAAGAATTATACGAATAAAGAACTAATCATGCACCTCTTTATATTTTAAAAGTGCGTCTCTTTATGTGCGTCCTTATATTTTAAAATTTTATTTTCATATGAAAATCGCCTTAAGCTTTCCGCGAAAATGAATAAAATTTTTGTCCATTTTGTAATATTGCGAAATAACGTACATTGAAAGTCTATCACGATAAATCGTATTAACCGTACTGTTATAATAGGATAGATACGCTGCGACAGAATCGAGTATATCCAAATCCCGTTACGTTTTGATGAGTAACAATGATTTCGACCGTAGAAGCGAGAAAATGATCACGCTGCAAAATAATTTTATCGAAAACAAAATGCCTTTGTGATTCGTGTGAATATTTTTAAATTCTCTAAAGGAAATATTGTATTTTTTATATAATCCTACTACCAGACAAGATCGTAATCTTTTATCACACATTTGTAATTAGTCAACCGGAATTAATATTAGTGAATAACGCGATGACAAGCGATCGCCATATTTCAAACTATAATAGCCGCTAAAATTTATATTTTCAAAGAGAATTATTTTCAAAAAAGTAGCGAGCGTGAATTAAATATAAAAGGCAACTGTGCGCTTGTCCATTTCATGTTTTCAAGATTGATGTCGAATATAACTCAACACATTCGCGACTACTTGAATATGAAATACGATTGCAATTTGCATTATTTAAATGAGACGTAACGCTTTTGGTATTAACACCCGTAAAATGTAACGTCATAAATACACGTCAAAAATATGTCAGAGCGGAAGTTCTTTTCTCCAAAGCATTTCACGAAACTTTGTGTACAATGCATTTATATAATTACTCATGCATCGCATGTGTAGATATCAATGAATAAATTCAGAAAATAACTAGAAATATATTTTTATAACTGGAAATATTTCCAATGAATTTCCAAATTCATACAAAATATAACTTATTGATACAGATATATTGGTTTTTTTTGGAATATTATTCATCAAATTAATCAAAATATATATAAATTATATGTATACAGAGTTTTTCTAAAATATATTTAAATTTTTACTTGTTTCATTTATTTATAAATAACAACGAAAATAAAAATTTCTTCTATTGCATAATATCTGTAAAATTAATTTATATACTAAAAAATCAAAATAACGTTTGCA
This sequence comes from Camponotus floridanus, assembly GCF_003227725.1. Classification (NCBI taxonomy): domain Eukaryota; kingdom Metazoa; phylum Arthropoda; class Insecta; order Hymenoptera; family Formicidae; genus Camponotus; species Camponotus floridanus. The sequence continues at coordinate 466,641 of NW_020229236.1, forward strand.
TTCAAACGAGTGCAAACATATCAGCGACTATGTACAAACATATTTTAACCCGTCCATATTCACGAACTGACATGCATCTATGGCATGATTAGTATCATAATTTTAATTACATACTTGCCGGATCTTCGTAGAATTACTTTGAGAAACTGTGCAAGAATAAAGCACTATGTAATAATCTTATTCAACTGAAATTTAGCAAGAGAAACAATTTGAATATTTAACGATGAGACGAGAATGTTACATTTATACTTGCAGATAGAAATTTCCATGATAATAATAGAATATATGTATAGATATACCTAGATGCAGAGACTATGCTATATCTTTTATTTAAAATAGTACACAATATGAAACTGTATAATAATTAAATGTGATATTTATTAAAGACCACAAACAATTGTTTGATTTTTGCTGCATAAATGTAATATTGCGATCATTATTCATAAAATTTTATCAAAATCGATCGAATATAATATAATAATATAATATAGTTTTCTGGTATGGAATTTTACGAATGTCGAGTGTTATAGTTACGGAGAGGTAAAATAATGGAAAAAAACTTGGGAATGCAAAACACAGGTCACCGAAATTGAAATTAGAAAAGTTGTAACGCGAAATCGAGATCTATTAAATTTCAGACGTATGCTCTGAATGGCAATTGTGTAACTCAACTAGGTTTTAAACAAATTCATGTTGTATGAATTCATTGTGCGAATCGCTTTCCGCTCCTGAAAATCTAATTGGCTTTTCCGAGTCAGATAACAAATTTTATTTGCTTGCTTTGATAAAACAAATAACCGAAAATTGGATGCCTTTGCAAAAGTTATTGTTGATTGAGTATATCCCACAAAAATTTATGTCTATATAACAAAATGAAATATCTTTGACATACTATTTTGACAATTAATTCGCATGCAATCACGACTTGTTCCCGATGAAAAATTCAGCGGAGATGAACAAATTTTCCGAAATGATATTTCAAATCGCAAAAATGTGTAGAATATTTTCACAAGTGCAAATTATATTTGTAGATATAATAAGTTGGCGTTAAAGAAAAAAAATACAGAGAAATAATTGACAGTGCAAATACAATTTAAATACAATGTAAATTACAATATTTATCCTTAGGTATTTTGTGATATATTTCTTTTTGTGAAAAAATTTTACATAATATCGACAGAATAATAGGTTGATATTTGGCATGTTAATAGATCGATATGGTCCTCTGCATTTATTGAAATATCCGAGGTGTTTATTGTTATATAAATTTGTATGCGCATTGCGATTGCAATGTTATGCGCTCAGCGAAGAAGAGAATGTAATCATACAATCGTTTGATTATTCGAAAATATTTATTGTTTATAGAACGTTTACATTCATATTGTAATGCATGCATTTGCATTATTCAGCGAGGACAAAATTTTCCCTAAAATCGAGGGCACCTAGGGAGATATATTAGCGAATAATCAAAAGCACGTCACATAACGATTTGCAAATTCCGATATTAATACAGCAAATTAAACTCAAAAGTTAATCATTTCTGTAACTTTATCAGAAATTTTGTTTCATCTTTTAGAACCAGTCTCATCGATTTCCATTAACTTCAACTCGTTTAATTCCATGTCCTGTTCTAAAATTGGAACCAGGAAATGACAAGCGGCGAGTTAAACTGCGGTTAAAGTTAATCAATGTGGAGAAAACCGATCGTTAATTCGCATTGTCCGGGATTTCCTGCGGGAAACGCAAGTTCCAATCCGGGCTGGCGTTCGACACATCGTCGGAAAAGAACATCCTCTCTTAGAAAGCATCCGCGATGATTTGATTTAGGGGGAAAAGTTCGCGGAGCGTGCGGCACGAAGTGAATCGGCATCTCACCTTTCTCCGGCAAACTCTCCATCAGTCGCGAACGATTGTGGAAGGCGCATCGGTGGAAGGAAGTCTCTGGAAATGCGCGACTGAATAATGATCGGTTCATCGACGCACACACCTGGAAGGAAGTCTCTGGACTTCTCCACCGGGTGTTGTTCGGTTCCTCTTGCGGTAGACTGTGCCGAGTAGCGGTATGCAGGACAGTAGGTCGTCGTCAGCAGCGGTAGATTGACAGCCCCTGCCCCCTCTTTCTTCCTCATCTTTTCTCCTTTCTGCCTCCCTATTGCCTCCAGACAGATCAGGCTTTCCTCAAACGGCTGTTCACGACTGTCTTTTCCTCCTTCTTTTTACCGAGGGGAAGCATAATCCGGAGCTCGTTAAAGCTCGTTACTTTGTAGCTCTCTAACAGGTGAGTCTGTAATGCTATCAAAATTTTTTTCTCGAAATGGTAATTTTGACGGCGTTAATGACCATGAAGATGTTCTCACGAGGAGGAGCGGAGAGAGAGAGCGTCTCTCATCATCTCGACGCGCGGTTACTTTGTGCTCGTTCCTATTCATTTGTATCTTTTTCCACTTATTGCTTTGATTGCTCGAGGCGTTAATATCGACGGTATTCACTTCCTAGTCACCCGATGTTGCGAATACCGTCGTAGAACAGATGGCTTCTATGCTGACACCTCGCCTAGAGTACTCACCTTTCTACGTGTTCTTTCACTCTTCCTATCGCTTTCTCTCTCGCTCACGCACTCATTCACACAGACTTGCTTGTCGTCTTTGCTTTGATCCTCCTCTCTTTCTCCTTCTTTCCTGTTTCCTTCTTTCTTCCGCTCTTTTTTTTTCCAATCGCCTCTCTCCTCATCTCGCTCACTGTCTCAATCCCCGTTCCTCGTCATCCCACGTATCCGAGGATTTTGTGAGAGTTCGGCCCTCGCGAGGGAGAGAGAGATCCTCGACTCTTCTTCCACCACCAATCTTCCGAACCGGGATCTCACTCACGTATTCCGAAAGACGAACGGCAACTTCGTTACTCGCATTCACGACCGACATGTCGTATCATTCGAAATTCGCCAGCAAAAACACGCACCATCGCTGTAAGCTCGGGGGTCCTAGATAAGCACGAGCGGATTCGATACGCATTATGAGTTCGCGATACTGTGAACGTGCTTGCTGTGAAGTTCCCGAATCATGAGACTCAAGGTCATTCTAAAGCTAAGATGACCCTGCGCACGGATTGACTCCCTCGAAGGGAAGTTCGTTCGCAGTGTGGATATTTCGGATTTAAGGATCAGGAAGTGCTCCGTTATTATCATACTCTCGTAAGTCTTCAATTAATACAGTTGAGTCTCTTATAGGAAGTTTATAAGAGTAAAAAGTGAACAGAAAAGGGATATATCTCTCTCGAGTTTTTAATGTGAGGTAATCTCGATCATTTTTTTAATTAATTTTTTACTTGTCAATCATATTTATATAAATTTTTGTCAATGTAAAATAGGATCATATAAAGTCAAAGTTAAAATATATAAATAAATATAAAAAATATATCGTTATATTAAATGAGAATAATAAAATGTGTATATACTCGTATACTTTTTCATTTCACTTTGATAAATTATACATAATATCGAATATGTGCATTTTCGAAATTTTTAACGCTGTAGAAATATCATAATGAGAAATGTTTTTCTAAATAGAAAAAATAGAGCTTTTGAACTTTATTAATTTGCTCATATTTTCACGGTACAAAATTTAAAGTATTATATGACGTTTAAATATAATATATTCGAGAATGAAATTATGCACACTTAATGAACCTATCATATTCATTTATGTGTAATCATGTCTTTTGCTATGAGAAATGAAATTGAGAAAATTGAAGTTTCAGTCGTTATTCAATTAATATTTTCTAAGTCAGATTATCATTATATATATATATAATTCCACGGCAAATAATAAATGTTAATAATTCCTTAATTAAAACATTTTTCTCTCGATCATTTTGTTCCCGATATTTTTATTAAATTGCAACAAATGAATTTTGTTAAAACTCGTTACAATATCACAATGCCAAAAATTAGTTAAATTAACTTAAAAAATGTGAAAATCGCGTTAGAATGACGAATTCTGTGCACATAAGCATAATTAAAGTAATGTAAAAAATTTATTACTATATGCAAGTGGAGCGAACTCGTATATTCTTTGTTATATAAAATAAATTGCGGAAAAACGTTTCGTTAAACACTCTAAAAAATGTACTAAAAAAACATTAATCTCTCCAATTATTTCATCCAGATATGAAAAATTTAAACGAAATGCAAATATATATATATATATATATATATATATATATATATATATATATCATACGATAATATTTTTTTAATGCAGAAATTGTTTCGTTATCGACTTCAGATGCAATAACTGTTCGAATCGATGCATGTTCTTGCTTCGTATTCATCGTTACTAAGCGATGCTTATATTATTCCGAATTATTCATTGCAGATATCAATTTTTTTTATTTCCCATTTTTTTCCCTCGCAAAATCTTTCAATATCTTTCTCTCGTCCGTGAATTTTATCACACTATAAAAGGCACATATTTCCGACAAAGGTATACGGAAATTTGCTAGGCATCTGTGATGCACCAGCGAGATTATACACCGCAGTTCCGAGATCTGATGCATCATGCATGGACCATTTCTGTCGCTATAGAGTGTTGCATCGCTAACGGCAAATATTTTATTCTGCCAGGACACGCGCACGTATACAAAGTGTACAGAAAGACTGTTATAGAAGAAAAATGGATACTCTTTTCATTTTTGATAACTGTTTGAATTTATTTTTCTCTTTTTACCTTCTTATTTTACGCTCGCTTTTAAAGGAAATCGAAGATCGTGTGTCTTGAAACATTAATGTTAAACTTTTTCGGATCCTTCTTAGCATCGATTTTTCTTTATAGAAAATTTCAAGAGTCTATAATTGTAAAAATTATATTACAAAAATATATAAAAATTATATTATAAACATTTCATTATAACTATAAAAATATAAAGAAATTTTAAAGAATTTGATAAACTAAATTTCATCTATATAAGTAATCTATATAAGAATTTGATAAACTAAATTTCATCTATATAAGTAGATAATTAAACTTTTGTGTATTTAATTATTTTCAATTTACATTTGTGCTTTGGTACTATTTCAATACGGTATTTAATTATAAAACTATCTAAAAGATTGAAAATTATATACGGTACATAAGCATAGGTAAAATTTTCGTTAAGAGAAAGATCCGTTTCAAATTTGCCAAGATATCAGTCACCAAGATATTTTCTGATAGCACCGAGACACATTTTGCATATACAGTAGGATTTTCTCGCGATCGAATTTCCGCGCTTATTTCACGAAATATATCGTGAATTTATGCGAATCTCCCGACACGTCCCACGTGGATTGCATGCGCGGCGGGCGCGTAAAAACATTTCGCCCGGATGTATCGAAAAAGAACGCGACTCACAGTGAATAATTCTGTTCGCAGGTCCAACTTGGCTTGCGAAGAAGTGGGCCGGTTTGCCCCGAGGCTGTAGGTCAGTTCGCGTTTCGTATTCGAGGACCAGACGGAAAGAAATTTGCGAGAAAGAGACGCGGGCAGAGAGACGAGCGAGGAAGAAGAATGCATATTTCGCCAGAGGGAAGAGAAGAGAGGCAAAAAATCGTCAATCGGCTTCGGGTATTCTCGCGGTAAAAAACGAGGCTCGATATTAATCTATGCGAACCACAGAGAAAATCGCATGACGAGATGATGTAGCACTTGCGATGGATTCAACAAGTGAAGAAACGAGGTTGAGAAACGCGGCGGGCATAAAAGTGAATCAAAAATGAAATGTTCCTGCCGGCTGTTTCTAAGCGGGGAATTGCGAAAAAGAGCCCGTGCGAAAGAGAATAGCGGTTAGAAAATTAGACGACGGTCTGCCTCGAGGCAGCTTACGTTTCTGCCAGAGACCAGACGTGCGGAAAATCGTGAGGGAGAGAAAGGAAGGGCTAACCTCGTCAAGGACAAAGTGAAGTCAAAGCGAAGAAAAACGAGGGGTCGAGAGTAATCAGCACGCGTCGCTCTAATGGATACGATTATAAAAAAAGAGTCGATTTTTAAACTTTATCGTTAGGAAAGATATTCGACTTGTGTGTCTATTTGCAAGGCACGGGATAGAAATAAATCGAAATTATTTCAATATAATTTTGATATAAATAACTTATATTCATTAGATAGAAATCTTATCGATAAAACTAGGCATCAAAAGAAGGTTGAAGAAGAAAGTAAATTAAACACTAATTAATGTCACTTGTAAGATACGCGAACAGGAATAATTAAGGAACGAATAATTAAGGAATAATATTGACGGAGAAACCAAGATATTGCTTCAAACCAGAATAGCATTAGTGAATACGCTTGGAACTATTTACTTAGGAGAAATCGATCATATGGCGTACAATTAAGAAACCAGTTCTCGTAATGAAAATAAACAAATAATCTTGAAGGAGCCTCTTCCCATCTTATCGGAAAATCTTGAAAACGCGAAAAAATTGGTATCTGAAATTTTCATTAAAATCATTGAATTAATCGATATCACACACACAATTTCTTTCTCTCACGTAAAATACCTTTTTATATTTATTAAAATCATCATACTTTTTACTATTCGAAGGAGCCTATCACAAAACACTCGAAATCAATTTGATTGATGAAAGTCTGCGATTGCGAAGGCAGTTAAGGGACGCAGATAAAGGACCGACAAGACTCTTATTGTCGCGACAGACTCGCCCCCGAGTATGCCGTAAAAAGTATCAATTTGCGAAAGGTGGAGCGGCGACCCTGGGTTCACGGAGACGCGTGGCTGACAGGTCAAAGATCGCATCGAGGGCAAAGAGAAAGGACCGTGAAAGTTCCAAAGTAGCGGTGAAAGAAAAGCCAACCCGAGAAGTGGATGTCTTGAACGATGTGTCCCGGAGAACCGGGAGAAACGATCGTAAAGGCAATTCTTGAGTGACGTTTTTAACCCTTCGTCTTACGCGTGGAGAATAAATAAATACGAAATCTGGACGCCTACCGAAAAGCATAGGCATTAGAAAAATAAGAGCGGCGAAGAGTGAACGAAGATGAGCAGGCAGAACGTATCACCCCCAGGCATCAATTCCTGCGAGAGAATCAGGCCGGAGCGACCCAGAAATACGATACAAAGACTCGTATGGGGTCCTGGCTCGCAGTTCCAGGTCGGCCATATCGGTATTCCGGAGGATGAGGGCTCCAATCCACGGATGGCATTGAGAAGGTACATAAACTTTATAAAAGTTATTGCTCGAATCAGATTATTGAAGCCTAGTGCTTTAAAATTCGCAAATTACTTTCCAAACATGTAACAAAATCCTTGTCCGGAGACAAGATATCCACATAATCTTATAAAGCAAGCTCTGGAGCAAACTTGAGAAACACATAAAAGTCAAAATTAATTAATTAAAAATAAATTAAAATTTCTATTTTAAATTTTATTTAAAAAAAATTAAATTAATCAAATTAAAAATTAATTAAATTTTAAGTATATAAAATTAATTCGAATGTAATTAAAATTTTGTTAAAAACTTCCTATAAAAAGTAACACCAAAGGAAAAGAAAAATTTGAGAATAGCTGTGCTCACAAAATTGAGTAGAAATTTTTCGGGTTTCTAATTAATCGCGTTTGATTACTTATATAATTTTGTAAGAACGAGTCTTCGACAAAGATAAAAAAATTTTCACGTCCCTTAATTGTGTGTAACGAGCATATTGTACCAATTACGCATAAAGGTAACGTATTGCAATTATGAAGCACGATGCTTTTATGCAAGAAGAATCATAACAAAGGATCTTGCGAAGCGACAACCGCGACTTATAATTACAATTTGCTACGTACATATATACATTGATGTGACTGCTCTGCCTGCGTATAACTATAACAGTCTCCCGCATTATCTAATCACATTGTCTCAGCCAAGAATCAGAGATAATTACCATCATATCCGTTAGCCAGACAGCCGCGACATATAATAGATTTATTAGTTCCCCAACGTCGCGCTTCAATAGAACACCGCGAGAGAGGAGAGGAGTAACGTGACAATCAATTATCAATTATATGAAGGCGACCGATCGATAAAACATAAATATGGATGATTAGTGCAAAAAGCAACCGAAAACGATTCGCGTAACGATTCTAATAAGAGAAATATATGCACGATAAATCCGCTTAACGCAATTTCCTAATAATAAGAATAATCTTCGCGATAATAAATCCGACAGACACTTATTCGTCTGCGAGGCGAGATAAATTAATGCGTTCCCGCCGTCGACGCGACTTTTTAATAACGATAATTCATGATTATACAACTGATTACCGCTTCCGTAAGATCAGCGAGATACGTAATTAGCTCCAAGTACAGCTCGTTAATCCATAATTACGCATTATGTGTTATAAACATATATTAAATATTATTTACAATTAATAATTGTATATTATTAATTATTAATCTCATTTATTCCTCTTTTTAATGTAATGAAATTCATAAATTTTTTTTAATTGACTTTTATCCAGAGCGCACATCAATGTAATTATTTGTTGTATTAATATCTTTAAATATTCGCAAAATATTGCAACTTTAATTATGTGAAACATGTATCTCGTATTACGTTATATAATCTTATATTATATTTTAATTTCATATATTAATTGTATAAAGTTTTATCTCTGGTTTTCTCTGGCACGTGTAACAAACTCGATGAATTTTTTCAAGCGGAATGATCAACGATATCAAAAGCGCATTCATATAATTACTTTCTATAATATTTTTATCAAATTTGCAAATCACAGTTACTGCAGTTTTAATTCTGATTTAATATGTAAAATTGGTTTATTTCCAAAAATATCCAGGTGTTCAAATGTATATAATTATATTATCAAGCAGAATATAATTTGATTTTCAGTCTCCCCAGTTATATCATAAAATATAGTAAATGCAATATGACATTAATCGCATGAAAGAATCATATATGTATTTTCGATTACTTTCGATGAAATAACTTAAACATCATGAATAATCACAAATCCAAACTATTATTGGCAATAAATTATTAGCGTACATGCCGATACCAGTATTTCCCCAAGTTTACGCAAATTCATCGCACAATTGGCAATTCTACATTACCTTCACTACATCCAACATCCACAACCATTATCCGATATCTCCAATAGCGTACAATGATGAATAGCACGTATTGTCTTCTCAATACAAACATCTTCGTAATCTTTGACAACGATAAATTCGTTGGACTGCATTTGCCTTTTAATTTTTATTTTCATCACACATTTTATTACATGTACATGTTCTCTCGCTTCTGTACATTGCTTAAAATGCAATGTAAAAATTGTAACTGACGTGATGTAAGATAGCCAGAAATTAGATGCATATAGCACAATAAATGTATGAAAATACAGTCTTTTTTAATTATAAATTTGTTATTGTTATATATGTATATTGAACGAACATAAGCATCATTTTTGTAAATATATTGAGATTGAGTTCACGCGTCCTAAAGTAAAATCTTGATTTTACTCCCTTCTGACACTGTTCTTCAAGTTTGATGTAAAGTTCCGCCAACAGATGCCAATCTATTACACGCATGCTAACAAAATACGATCCCTTCTTCCAGACTACTAAGATTGTACGAGGGAAGACAATATAGGGAGGCGGCCGGCTTCTTGATGAAACTACCGCATTATACTCTGAAGGCTGCCTTGACAGATATTCCGGTGGACCTGTTGATCGAGACGCTGCCGCACAGTCTCATCCTGCTGGAGGCGCTTTATTCTCGGTTGGTGGAGCTGAACGTCAGCGATACGAAGATCTTGCGAATCGAGCAAGTTCTCTGGAGGATAGTGCATCTGATATCGACCAGTCATGACCACTCTCGACCGCGAATCTGGTGCAAACTTCTCGTATCCTTAAACAGATTATCGCCCAACACAAAGAACATACTGATATCGAGGAAACGCGCCCTAGAGAGAGCCGTAGAGGGACTTGGCAAGCATGGACTGGTGCCTTCCTCGCAAACGAACAACTCCGAGAACTCCGTTACGTCGAATCTGGTACCTCTGCCGGTTGCGTTGAAAGAGGAACTCGAGACGCGAATGGAGACTTACAAATTGGCGTTACACAAGGTCGAGAACTTTGGCAAGCACGCTGGAACCCATAAAGGTACATTAAAGACTTTGATTTCCTTCTTAAGGCAAAGATGATGTTATCTAGCACGTCGTAAATTAATATTTCTAATAATCTCCTGCATATTTACAAGTTTGTAAATATTTAAAATCGCTTCAATTTTTGAGAAAGCTTCAAATTAGCACGATGGTATTACAAGATTTTATGACAATACACGATGAAGATAAATGAGGATTCGTTTATACTTGGATTACACGATTAATTATTCAAAAAAAGAGGTGTTAATTGCCTTGGGGCAGTGTAACGTTAAACTGACGTTACAATATTTCGCAATTACACGCCATTTCGTAAATCCACCCGGATTTTCATACGATATTCGAGCTTTATGACGGGCGTGTTATCAAAATACTCGCAGAAAACCGCGACACGGATTTACCGGAGTTATCGGATGCAAAACGCGCTCATCGGTGCATCGCGGCGATACACATTATAGCATGCAATTATCATCTACCGCCCGATGGGATTAATTCGCTCCGCTAATTATGTCGGAATAAAGTTGCACCGGTAGTCTCATCATCGCGCGAACATCTGGAGCACCGCGGAATCGTGAAGTATCGGATTTTAGCGGGCGTCGCGTTACGTTTACAAATGCAAATCGCCTTTAATGTCGGTCGTGGCCGAGTGCCATGCGATTTACATAGGAGACTCTCGCATCACTCTCTCGTTCGCGGGTGTCTTTTATGACGCGCAGCCCGAGCGCGTCATCATCGATGTGTCACACCGAGGAGAAAGGTGTTAAAGAGATGACAGAGACATGTGCAAACTATCGATCAATGAACGATGTCGTTCGTAAATACTGATAAGTGACTACTGAGAAATGTTACTTTCACAAGTGTCATCTCGTGAATTTAAAATAACTATATTTTTAAATAACTTAAATTTTCCTGAAACAGTCCAATTAAATATGTACATTTTTTTCAAATTACAATTTCAAACACATACATTTTTGCATGTGAATCGCGTATTTAAACGTTATCTTGTAATTGAAATGAAAAATATTTCAATTACAAAATTCCGTCATTTCTTCTTTTGACTTTTATTAATACAATTAGCAGTTAATAATATCATATAGATAACTCATTTATTCAAAATAACTGTATTTTTAAATAACTAAATTTTCCTGAAACAGTCAAATTAAATATGTACATTTTTTTCAAATTACAATTTCAAACACATACATTTTTGCATGTGAATCGCGTATTTAAACGTTATTTTGTAATTGAAATGAAAAATATTTCAATTACAAAATTCCGTCATTTCTTCTTTTGACTTTTATTAATACAATTAGCAGTTAATAATATCATATAGATAACTCATTTATTCAAAATAACTGTATTTTTAAATAACTAAATTTTCCTGAAACAATCAAATTAAATATGTACATTTTTCCAAATTACAACTTTAAACGCATACATTTTTGCATGTGAATCGCGTATTTAAACATTATCTTGTAATTGAAATGAAAAACATTTCAATTCATTTCAATTACAAAATTCTGTTGTTTCTTCTTTCGACTTTTATTAATACAATTAGCAGTTAATAATATCATATAGATAACTCATTTATATTCCATCATTAGCTTTAATTACTAAGATCTAATAATTAATAAAATCTTTTCTCAAGAAGCAGAGATTATCTCAGGATTTTGTTCACTTGTTAGATAAAGAATAGGATATAATGGGCCTTTTATATTATGATATAATGAGAAGAGAGAGCGAACTATAACTTATTGGAGCGTGAACCTGCGGAAATTTATGTCTCGCGCGCAAGAGCGCGGAAACGGCACATAATTTAATCCCATTTCACTATTAAAAGGAAAGTATAACATATTTCGCTGCGATATCAGACACTCCCGGTGATTCCGTGCCGGATATCGGTCCGACTATCTGCGTACCTCATCGTAAAAAGATAGCAACGGACGCCACTAATAATCGTCTCGCGCGCTGCTCATCGGTTCCGCTCTAATAATAAAAAAATAATAATAAAACTCCCGAAGAGAGAAAGAGAGAGAAAGAGAAAGAGAGAGAGAGAGAGAGAAGCTCCGATCTTTTCTTACGCTTTAGCGGATCAAGGTGTACAGGCAGCCTCGCATCAGCGGCAACTTTCCCTGAAATACAGCGAGATCCAGCAGCGGCTGATCGATAATCAGAGCCTGCTGAACACCTTGGAGAAAGCGGGAGGACCGTGCAGCTTGGAGAATCTACTGGCGGAGTTGAAGCGCCGGGTCGAGCAGGACAAGGAGGCGCTCCGACAATGGACGGCCTTGCGAAACTCGACCTTCGTATCGACGAACGCGAAGAATCCGGCCCTCGCCGCCAGGTTGCTGCAATTTTCCAGGGGCTGCGCCTTTGCCCTGCAGTTTATGAGCGAGGATAATCCACAGGTAAGCGAGAAGCGTCGCATCTTCGTCCAATTCCCGAAATTTAATCCTCGAAAACACACGCAGGTTTTTTAGCTTTCACATCCTTACGAGAAAGGCAGATCGCGCTTGATTTTGTAGACCGTGGCTTAAAAGAGTTTCCTAAAAACGAATATTAATTTAATGCTAATGATGATGAGATAATTCGACTTCAAATAAGAAATTCAGGAAATACGATCTCTTTCAGGGTCCTTCCTATTTTAATAATATCTGCTTAAGGGAGACATATCTAACTCTATTCGCGAAGCAATTTGCGCGACCGTTTCAAGCGAAAGAAATGTGACATAAAAACGGCAATTCACTGAAGCAATAATCGCGATTTATTTTTCGTGCCCTTGTGTGAGACTCGTGCGGTCGACGGAAACAATAAGAAAGGTGAAGGAGCTGCGGCACGAGAGAGCACATGGTTCCACAAGATGTGCAACTGAGAGTATTCTCGTGAGATTTGCGGCAACTGATGCGTCCAGGACAGTCCGTACGATGTCAAAAGACGCCATGTGTAACCACCGTGAAATCCCATAAGGGTTCTACAGCGGTACTAAATTACACGAATTTACTTTTGTTGTTATTTAGACACGATTGCTCTTGACCGAGGGTGACACGTAGATCGCGGGTACTAAATTAATAGAAAAGAATTAGCAAAAAATAAATTTATCTCGCGCGATTAATAAATAAACGCGATTAATAAAGTAAATGAATAAACGAGATGCGATTTATTAACTCGAAGGTAAATTAAAACGAGCACGATATCAAAAGAATCAAAACGACGGCATCCGCATTTGTCATTTATATTCTAGTAGAGAGCAGGAATATGTGGAGAATATAAATTATTTCTATCAGTCTGGCGAATCGATTACATCGAATATATTTGATTAAAATATCAAAATTGAAGCTTTGGACGAAATAAAATTTATCATCATGCACAAGCATACCAAACAGTCATACATACCAAATAGATGTACAGAATATGTGCATGCATTAACCCATGCTATTAATAATAATTGCGAGAATATAAACTGAACCTATATATCGCAAAATATGCAAAGATAAATATGTACGAATTAAATAGAAACAATTCTTTCTTAATCAAATAAAAACAAGCGCACTTAAGCGACCAGTTTTATTGTAAATTTCGCATCATAATTCACATATTCATAATTCATGACCAAAAAGCTGATTATAAAGTTTGGAGTAACATTGTTCCAACGACTTTATCGATAAAATCAATAATACACACGATATTCATGAGTATCGTTTCGAAACACGGTGCGTTAGAGCGAATATTAAATACACTATTATTAATATCGCGCGCGAATATTTAATAGCGAGAATTATAAATTATCAGCATCGAGAGCAATCCATCGCATGCACGATAAATATTTTAGACGTCTCACTGTCACCTAGTTGTCATTGCGCAGTTTTGCGGAGCAATAAAAACTTTGCAAATCGATTCCGCGCCGACTGCTTGACTTTTGGCAAAACGTTTTGACAGAACACGATCGGGATATCCATCTACGAGAAGAAATAGCAATTTCTATTTAATTGGACGATACAAACGGCAAAATTAGCGTTCTCCTCTTTCTGACCGATCTCATTCGCTTCAATGAGGAAAATAATCGCGTCTAGCTCGATGGATTTTGCCGCGGTCGACAGAGAAACTCTCTAAAGTGTTTTAACGTGTAAATGCGCAACGTTCATCTTCTCGCGTAATTTAGTCGAAATTCGATTGAGAACGCGATGAATTCTGCTGAGAATCGCGTGATGCGCTTAAACTGTTTCCCGTTAAAATGAACAAACGCGCGGCGACAAAGTTTTTGGAATCGTTTGTAATCGTCAAATTGAAAGCAAAAATATATACGAATAATTATCTCCTTTACTTTCTCGCTAGAACTTCAAATGGCCGAAAATGACGGTCGTTGAAACGTAAAAAGAGCGGAAAGTGGCAAATTGTTATATAACAGAATTGGAAAACTCGCTCCAAAACGCGTAAATTGCTCTCCATTGAGTGCGTTTTAATTGAAAGCCCAGAATTGACTGCAAAACCTTGACTGCAAACCCAATCGAAAGTAGGACAAGTGGATAGAAAAAAGCGCGTATGCCTCGATTGTCCAGTAAATTCTCCTCTGATATACAGAACCTCTAATACACAGAAAAAAGGACATTCTTGTTTTGAAAATATATTTAGTTTTAACATGGAAATCTTGAAATAAAATTATATTGCGTTAATGAAAGAAAAATATAATTGCTTGAATAATTGCTTACTTGAATGAAGCCATTTTATATAGTTCAATCAAGAAAAATATATTCTTATGATTTAAGATTTAATTTTCTTGAATGGAAAAGAAACAATGTTGGATACAAAATAACATTTTTAAATCAAAGATTATAATTTTCTTAAAGTAGAATTAAATAATTATATATTCTTGAAGTGACAATTACAATATTAAAATAAGAATATAATATTATTGAAATTTAAAATTATTAAATTCTTCTACGAAGATTATAAATTGTTGCGTATATATACGAAACAATGCGTTAGTTTTAGTATATAAGTTTTGATTTGACACTTATTTTTTTCTGTGTACGCATTCTATTATACAAATGTAATAAAAATACTATCTTTATATATTTCTTTTCCACAAATGCAACGAAAGATAGATATGTCGATAAATATCTTCAATTGATTAATTTTTATCTGGATATGTTCATTTGGATTTTTTCAAGAGAGAAAAATCAAAGCCAATCTTTTTATATTTTTTTATTTCTATCTCATTTTAAATCAGATAAATTTACCCTCTAACTTTTTTCATTATTCTCTAATAATTTTCAACTCTTCCGACTTTTTCATATCTCATAGACATCCTTTACACGCACAATGTATATTTACAAAAGAAAGAAAAATATTTAGATTTAGATTAAAAAAATCATTATAAATATAAAACCAATATAGAGTTTGAAGAGACATATATGTATGATATCGGAAAAAAATAAAAAAATATCCTCTAAAATTAGAAAGGAATGTAAATATTCAAGTATAAATAAATAAAAATACAAAAAATCATATAAAAACAAATACTTTTATACTTAAATATTTTGTATCGAAATCCTGTGCTACGTCATAAACTATCTCTGCACAGGTATTTCATCTCGAGGAGAATCTAGGCGACGACTACGAGGAGGAATCCAGCAGCGCTGGCTACCATACGGACGACAGTTGTAGCCCAACTCCGGAGCCAGTTGTAACGGGCAGCAACTGCGAAATTCTCAGCGTGGAGGAGAATTGCTCAGATTTAACCTCGGCGGACATTACGGTGGAGCGACTCGCCGAGAGATACGGCGCTCTTTACGCCCAGGCCAATTTGCATACCCTGGACGCATTAGACGCGCTAGAGCCACTCAAGGACGCTCCTGACTTAAAAGCGAAGATTCTCTACTCGGTCGTAGTGGTGAGTGTAACTTTAGATCAAGTAATCGCGATCAAAGATTCCTTAGCTCGCTAAATTTCGATACTTGAAATCTCGCACATATATATCTATAGATATACGAAGAAACCTCTTTGTAGTTCTAACATAAATTTGAAAAATCTAATCTGAATTAAAATTAAATCGTAAAGCATAAAATTTCAATTAAATGATTAATTAATAAATAATTGAAAATCTTACATTTAAAAAATTTAAATTGCACATTAACAGCAATTTTCATACACAATGGATAGTATAAAAATTATCAATGAAAATGACAAAGTCAAATGTCACACCGCATTACATATCGAAAATCGAGATATCTTTTTTTTTTCATCGATCAATTTCACGGGACAGACAGTGCGCGACTTTCGCAATATGAAAACGGTCGGACGTAATAAAAGAACGTAACTACTATGGATATCACGTAACTATACGAATATCGCTCGATCATTCACAGAAATGCGTATGAATTAGTCATATGTAGGCGTAATATTATCGTGCGAATATCCATTATACAATATGTCATTGTCTCGTTTCGCAGATGGATTATTAACGGAATCTAAAAAAAGGTTTTCCAAAAAAAAGACTTCTACTATTTCACAATTCTTGCGACTATTTATATATGTGATACATTTCGTCCAACCATCTGTCTTAATATCAACCTGACTTAATGTCAGGTCTCTTGTTAAATATATATAATCGTATGAGTAGTTGATTAATCTTATATGATTAATTCTATGAGAATAACATACTAAATATGTGATAAAAATATATTTTTAATCGGGATGCAAATAACATTCTGACATAGACATTTATTTGTATATTAATGTGCAACATGCAATTGATTTTGTAAAAGACATTCATGTGTCATAATTGATTTTTATTTTTAGATTTATTATTTTTCTTTTTTTATTTTTAAAGTATTTTTTTATATAATTTTGTTTTTTTTTATTCTGATGATTACGAGCAAACAATATTAAAAAATTGATTTGCTCTTTCCCTCCTCCTCTTTCTCTTTCTATAGAATATTTTTCTTATATACATATTTTACGTATAAATTAAATAGCGCAAATATATATGTACATTTAATTGACATGTAAAACGATATATAATTTATATATCGTTATCATGTGAATCCATTATACAATGTGTCGTTGTCCCGCTTCGTAATTGGATTATTAACGGACTCTGAATGAAAAAAAAAAAAAAAAAAAATATATATATATATATATATTTCAATTTTTAATTTTTCTATAATTAATAAATAAAAATTTCCTCGTTTGAATTAATAGATGTAATCCAATATCTTTTTAACGCGTATTACTTGCTGTTTATGTAAAAAAATTAATAAATTACTAATTAATTGTTCGTTTAATATATCTCTCTCACATAACAAAAATAAATAATTAATAAAATGTCTCTTACACATCATTCATTTTTAAATTTTAATTTAAAGTCGAATTTTGCACAAATTTCATTTTCATAATAAATAACATAGATCCAAAAAAACAATGCCAAAAAATATGTAAAAATTGAACATCAATTGCTGCGTTCAGCAGAAAAAGCTGCTTTGCAACTATTGTAAAATTCGTGAATTTGATTGGTGTACACTCTTAGATTCAGCCAAAATTAAGAGCATACACTAATCAGGCTCACGAATTTTACAATCGTTGTAAAGCAGCTTTTTCTGCTAAACGCAGCCAATGATAGCTTAATGCATGCGCAATTAAACTGCTATACACATAGCGGCTAATGTATGGTTTACAAGAATCGTATATACGCCATCACGAACAAACACAAATCATGTTAAAGGTCAGTCTGTAACGTGATATTGGATTACACTTTGTACAAATAATATTAATAATGTACAAAATGCAATTGATTTTGCAAAAGATATTCATGTCTCATAATTGATTTTTAGAGAGTTTTTTTATACAATTCTTTTTTATTCTGGCAAAAATCCTTTACAAAATCATCTAATGTTGTATTAAAGAAATTAAATATCATTTGACGCCCAACAGGAAAATTTTTCAAAATAATATAATATTTGTCGTGAATATTTTTTAATCCTTTTGTATACATACGCTCTCATTGATGCATATTTTAACATTTTAAAATCTCGTTCGGACTTGAATGATATAAACAAAGTAAGCATAAATATGTTTATTCATTCGTGTAAATATTGAAAATTAAATTGGAAATATATTTTTTCGATTTTTTACCGTAGAATAGAAGCTTATTACTCTCTTTATAAATTCGGTCTCTCTCATTCTGAATGTAAACACACGTTTCTCTAAAAATAAAGTCGCATTAGTTTCGCATGTCAACAAGAATGATCGAACGAGTTACTGTCGTACGAACTCGCCAAGCTCATTTTCGCGTGACATTGCTTCACGACATTGACTGTTACCCACAGGTCGCTATGGAAACTAAGTATGTACTGTGATAGCATTGAACGCTAATGATACCATACAATAGTGATAAGTGGATCATTATCACTGTGATTATGCAAATGTAAGTGTGCAATAATGAGGCCAATTTTTGCTATATTTTTCTGTACACGTAAAAGAACGAAATCACAATCACAAATGTAGTCAGAGAGATGCAGCCTCGAGATATAAAAAAAATGAAACAAAGCTCAAAGCTTATTATCACGAAAAAGAGAGAGATCCGAGATCTAATGGAGGTCGCACACACTCGACCGAGAATGCGGTATGTCGACACTTGTTCTCCACTTGCACTCCCACGCCGAATAATGTGAGAGCCCAAGCTACAAACGATCCTACCGCGTAACGCGCACTCCGCGTGTGGTTTACGTGTTCCGTAACCGTGCTTTGGAACTCATGTTGTACAAAAGATCTCCACTATCGTATCTCCTTCCCGATCAGCATTCTCCAAATAATTCAGACACAATCTTCATCTTCTCTGTAGCGAAAGTTCAACGAAAAATGCTCCTTTTTCGCTAAACTTCTTTGATTTATCAATATTAAATGTTTTGATGAGAAAGTTTATATAAAAAATATTGAAACTTGCTTAATTAAAGTTCGTATAGAATCAAGCGAACAATAAGATTCCATTATCAACTTTTCGAGCTTAATTTATGGGAAGCTCTTCATATTCAATGACTTTTAAATCAAGGATTTTTGATACACTGTAATTTTTTTTAAAGAAGAAAAGATTGCTGAAATTTATTAAAACGTATGTAAATAAATAAAAATGTCAAATCCGTATAAAATGTGAATTTACACATTTCTTAAAAATAGAAAAATAAAAAAGAAGATAATAAGAGCTTCACTCGATTTCAGATATCAAAATGTAATTTAAAAAGATGAAAAACTGCACGGGACACAGTGAATCGATAGATATCATAGATATATTCAAGGGATTTTTTTATAGATTTCACACTGTGCTGACAAGTAATGAATTCATTTTTATTGCTGGCTCGAGCAGGTATTTATAAAGTAAACTTCTTCACTGCAGGTGAAGCGTAAAAGCGATCCATTTCGCGTCCGCGTCGCATCGCGTCTCGTTGATTCAAATAATTTCATTACAGTGTGAAATTCAATTTTATGATCAACCAAGTCTTTCAACGAAAACTTATAAATTCGTATAAAATAACTTTTAAGAGAACGATTATTATACTGCAAACCAAATAAAATTTTAACTAAGCACTCCAAAATACGCGTAATTTTAATTAACTTTTGACATATTTAAATTAAACCAATATTTCTTGCATTAATGATCAAATTCCATAGAATAATAATCAAATTTCACATAATTGCGTGCACAGATGTAATTCCATATATAATAGCATTGTATAATTGCATGCGATCCGCGTATGGACGAAAGAAAAATCCGAATTTATTTCCAAAATATTAATCCGCATTAAAAGCGAACAATCTCTTCATTAGCAACGCGGATCCAATAGAATGCTTTAAAATTACGCTCGTTCCGGGGGAATTGCATTGTTTAAAACAAACCATGCATCTCGCAGATTCGATAATCCATTTGAAAAACATTGGTTCTCGATATTCTCTTTAATTAGCAAACGAGCCGAGAAAAAACGAGAAGAAGAAAAGCAAGAGGGTGAAAGAGAAGGAAAACGTACAAATAGATACCTTTTTATGGCAGTTAATGATAAATTTCGAACGGAGCATGGACGAGATGTTTATACATACATATAAGTGTGCTGTAAGATTATTTTTACTATCACCACGCACCTGTCTCTCGCCCGATCGATGGACCATTAACGTCAAAGCCGCCAGAGGGAGAAGAGCGAAGGGATGATCTGTGGTGGTGCGAAAGGGGCGCCAGGCAGAGAGCGCACTTTTGCGATGGAGTATACTCGGCAAGTGACAGAGAGAGAGAGAAAGGGAAAGGGATGGAGAGAGAGAGACACTAGTCCGTCAGTCTGAGGCTATTAGGTACTTTGCATATATACACGGATACATACAGATACCTTTCACACGGATATCTGGGAAATCGATGAACTAAAATAAATATCCACGAAGAAAGCGATACACACACGTTTATAGATGCGCGCGCGCGCGCACCTGTCAACTATCTTTCTTCGTCAGCTCTCTCTCTCTCTCTCTCTCTCTCTCTCTCCCTCTGTCGCGTGCGCGTGTTTATGTCACCTTGTAGAATAGGCTACTGTCACTTGGTCGATAACCCGGCTGAGACAATTCGCGAAATACTATCTTCCTCGAGAGGCGTAGATGTGCAACGTAATTTTGAGGACGAGAATTGGCGCTGCAGCAACCCCCGTTCATGCGTCATTTTCAGACGAGCCGCGACAGCTAATTCCGTTGCAGATGGCGAATTTCAATCGACAATGCGATTTATATTTCAGCCCGAAATAACTTGATGCAAGCACGAATTTCTCTCCCAGAGGAATATCACTAAAAGGACAAAGTATTATGAGGAACGAACGCAGTGAAATATTTCGACAGCCGTTGATTGATATTTTAAAGGCTGAAATCTCTGGTAAAATCCTCTTTTCTTTACTACTAATGTACGAATAAAGTGCGAAAGGCAATCGTTTTCTTAAATAAACGCTGGCAGAGAGAACTAATTTCCCATTCAGCCATCGCATCTTTCATTTCGCATACAGAAATAAGCATGATAAAGAAATTTCCTTGCTGTTCAACTTGCCTCGTGTATCTTTCCCTTATTTTACGGAAAAGTTTTCATCCCTCGCGTATTTTCAATATATTGGCAGATGGAATCTAGTGGCATTAAATGATAAATGTATATCGATGTGACGATAATACTTTCTTAAAAATATTAAGAGATAAGAAACAATTTATAATAAATTGGTTCTTCAAACAAAATTATTTTTCCTCCCTTCCCCAAAAAAAATAAATATTAATTAGTGTCAGAACAAACATTTCACAAATCAAGTCCGTGTATTTAATTGTTCCCGCAAAAAATAATTGCCTCATAAAAAATTTAAAGTATCATAAGTACTAATGAAGCGATGCTCGATATTGCAACTATAAATAAGAATCTATCTCAGAGCAACCAATTTTCAATTAATTAATAATAAAACGTCACGAATTATTAATAATGAGCTTACGCGATGTTAAATTTTTCTAGCATAATTTCCGACGAGTTAATTAAATCGAATTCCGCGGAAAATAATCGATTAATAGCCAGATCGTGCGTATCTATATAAGCTTATCACCCCGCAATTAATACGTTACATAGCGGGAAGATGACTTTCACGCGCGCGATAAAATAGATTCTGCAATGGAGGCGATTTTTTTCGCTCTTTCTTACATGCCCACACACGTTATAGAGAGTGTCCCAGAAATATCGACGCTCCTCTCGACTGTAAATACGAGAGGAGAGCTTGGAAGAGGGACGATTGTGCTTCGAATCGATGACGAATAGTAAACCTTTCGCGTCATCGCGTACATAACGTCATCGGCCGACTATGATCTAATTTGATATTTCGCGATGTGTAGGTTGCAGCCCACGCTATATCCAACAGATAGTCACGCGGAGAGCGCAAGTTTCTAAGTTCTAATTCAATCCCATAGATTGAAGGTGTTACGTGTATCAGCAGTTCCGTAACTTTCGACATTCTTGATACGGATATAAACCAATAGTCGATATTTCTATAAATTGACCAGCTGCACCTCAAATACTCCTTCATCGAAGTCGAGAAGAATAATCTTATCACTCTTAATAAATATAATTATAATTTCTTTAAGTGTTTTTTCTTATCATTCATAATGAAGCATGATTGCATTATTGAATTAATCACGGTTCCGTTAGAGGTACATTATTTTCTAACATTCGCGACCAGAATAATTATGTGTCAAAAGAGATTCTCGCGAAACAGCCTGAAAAATGTCCATTTCCTTTAAACAATGGAGGATTCTGGGGTACGCAAAAATTATATTCTGGTATTGTGTTCTCGTATCAACGCACCGGCTCGTTAAGCTTTAGCTCGTTTCTTCTGCTTCATTACGCATAAAATAGCCGATTGTTATGACGAGTGAAAAACGTACAAGTTGTAATACAACAGCGCGAACTTTCGCACTTGTAACGGTACCGGATGAACAGTTAGTCGCGCTCTGTTCAGGATGAGCCGCCATTAAAAGCAGTAATTCATCAACAATGCTCATATATTACCATTGTATAAATCCGACGGAGAGGATTCCTTCCGTGCAACGATCCCGCGAAATTCCGGCGCAATTACGTACGATATAACCGGAATAACGCGAAAGAAGTACGTTCGCACGTTCGGTTAATTAAAACGACCGGCATTTTTACGGTGGTGACTTCAATGCTGCCCCCGATTTCATAGAGATTACGATCGACATAGGCTTCATAATGAGTATAATAAGCATGGTAGCGGCAAAACATGTTGACGATATAATCTCTTTGATCTATTATGTATTCATAGATGTTACGTATTCATAGATCATTTGCGATTAAAATACATTCGATATTTTGCAAAATCGATTATGAATCATTCAAGTGTAATTCTCGCGTTTCTGAACGGTATTGGAGAAAATAATCATCGTATTGGAATTATACAAAATACATATAAACCAATATAAGTAAAAATTATAGAACTAATTGGAAATGGAAATTTAATTTTCTTTAGCAAGAGTGCTATTAAATTTTACGATGAATCATTACACTTTTACAAAGGATAAAAGATTACTTTTAATTCCGTGAGGATAATTGAAATATTATCTGATATGTATGCAAATATCATTTTAAAATCATAATGTTATACATTGAATAAAATACTACGGCTACAGTAATTTACTATGGTTGCAAGTTTTTTATTTGCATGATCAGTAATCATGATTTTTTTACTCGATAAAATGTATATTTTCAGCTTTGCAAATTAATACTTATCAGATACAACTATGTTGATCAGATATATCGGGATATCAAAAATCTGTCGTATAAAAAACCTATTCAATCGTTTTTAGCGAAACTATCGGATCATAGGAGGCATAAATCATGCGTCAACGTCAATCATGAATCAGCGAGTATGAGTTATAAAACCTATTCCATTCTAATCTCTACCCAACATCCGTTTGTGATAATCCTACTACGCCGCAAACGTATCTAACTTCCTCGTCCAATTCGACTATATTAAATATTCTAAATATTTATAGAAGAAAAGCATGTCGTCGAGCAAATATAATATTTGCTCGTCTCCAACGACATGCATATATTTTAATAGAATTCAAGGGTATACGTTACCAGCCGCAGCCTCTGCTAACCGTCGTATCCCACCCGCAGCTCTCGTGGCGTTTAGCCGGCATGGTCCAGACATCACGACGCCTGGAGGCCTTGAAGATCCTGAACGGCGCGGCCGCGCCGCAGACGTTGGGGACGACGCCGGAGCTCGAGGAATGCATAAAACGGCAACTGGCCACTTCCGGCGCGCAGACCGGTTCCCACGAGGTCGCCGAGCAGGTGGTCAACCAGCTGGAGAGGACACTGTACGACTTTCCGTGTCTGCGTGGCTGCACCGAGGTCAAGAGTTACGCCACCGCGTGCTCCACTTTGGCCTGGGCGTGCCTGGCACGTTCCACGCCGCTGGTGCTCGACGTAGCCCAGGGTCTGGAGTTTCGCAGAGAGGTCCACGTGAGGCATCACGCCTCCCCGAATCCGCACGGGATCAGGATCAGGTCGGTCCTGTGGCCGGGACTTCGGGAAGGATGTCAAGGCCCCTGCCTTCACAGAGCCGTCGTGACGACCTGCTGAAGTACTTGCGGGACTTCTACAAGGAAAAAAAAGGAAGAAGCTGATTTATATACAATTGTCACTTCAAGGGTTAATTGATCTTGATAAAAAAATATTTTACACAAACTTCGAAGAGAGAGATGCTCTATGAATTCAATAAATGACACTGTCAGATAACAATCAGATAGTAATTTTCTATAATTTAATTATTACTTTGCATAGAATAAATAACAGAATTATACATTCTTGTTTCATAGCCTCAAGAAAATTTATTTTCATCTTAAAACACAATTTGTCTCTCGCTGGGTCACCGTGCCAATATCGAACAAAAATCTCGACAATTATAGATTTACAATTATTACAAAATTTTATATAAATTCAAGACTTGTGCAATTATAAATTATGAGATACGTAAATAAATATTTTTAAGCAACGTTTTTAAATTTGCAATTATACAACTTATGTTAGTCACGAAGAGATAATTATATATGACAGATGTGATAGATAATTTCATATGCTGCATCGCAGATCCAATATCGTGCGTATTCGTGATATGTATTCCACATCGTTGACACTTGACGCCGCAACCGGGCCTTAAATTTCTGAAATGTATCTCGCGCGTGTTGCTCGAGATTCCATTGACCGCATAATGAGGAATTCAGGGTAGTATGACAGGGTAGTGTGTTGAAGTACTGTATATGCCTGCATTCTTTTGTTATGCATATATTATGTATATTTTATCCAGTCAAAATAAAAAAAGATTAATACGAACGAATAATGATTAATATAAAAGGTCATGCAAACAGATTATGTGATAGGCAATAATAAATGACAATCAAAAAATTATTCGTGAAATCGAATGAAAAAAATGTGCATTTATATCATATTTGCTAGAGGGAGTAAATAAGATAATTATTCGTTTATTATTTTCCTATAGATAATATGTAATTATAACAGAAAATATATAATTTCATATTATAATTATTCAAATTATTATTTATTGTTTAGAAAAAATGTCCTCTTTTTATCACAAGACAATTAAGTGTCTTTGAAATGGTGTACCTGCAAAAATATTTATCAGTTTGATTTAATATAATTAATGTTTTAGCAAGAAAAATTATCTAATTTAATTATTTATTTCTTAGTTTTCGAAACTTAACAGATTGTACAGATTTAACTTTTCTCAAAAATATATGACTATATAAAAAAATTATATAGATAAGGTATAATAAGGGACATTTAAAATATTATTTTATATAACACTCATTGTTAGAAAAATATTAACATTTTATTTATTTAAAGATTAATGCTCGATAGTGTAAAGTTTACGTAAAATCACAACTAACAATTATTTATATATGAGCGATGTCTTATTTATCGATAAATTTCATTTTATGATTATAATAAAAATACTGTATATTTTTATTTAGTCACCACACATCTTTATATTAAAAAATTATGTATGTTAACAATAAAAACATTAATAAAAGTTTTTAATGAAATATTTGCAACGTTTCTTAGAGTTTATAAAAAAATAATTGTAAGAAGAAAAGAAGAGCAATATTAATTACGAAGATTGATATCAAAGTAGGAATTCAGACAAATCAAGCTTAATTATTGAAGCACAACTGGAACAGTATCTAAGAGGAAGTCTTAATATACTGAAATATATCACGTAATTGAGGCGAGAATTATGTTGAATTCGCTATTTTAATCTCATTTGACAAAAGACATTAATAATTGTATATCTTTAAATGATTTTTCTACTATTACTCTATCAATATTATTGTCATATAAATGAGAGAAGTAAAAGATAAATATCTTTGAAATAAATTTTTACATTATTAATGATATAAATTAAATTTCTGATCAACTTCAATTATGTTTTATTTAAAATATTATATTTTCAAACAAACAACTATTACATTTTCCAAAACGAAATAATTTAATTTTAAGAATATTAATAATATGAAAAGAAAGCTAACAATTGTATTTCAATTATATTTTATTACGCGATTTTATATTATATTACCATAGTAACAGTAACTTTAAATTTTGAGAAAATTAACGTGATGAGATAAATCTACAAATTATGAAACATGATTAATAATTCGCAGCACTTGATCTTGTGAATTAGTAATATTAGCTAACAATAAGCCATTTGTCCAATAAATATACTTTTCCGTTGTTGATTTAATCTCATATTTCCAGAATATGATCAAAGAAATAGATACGAGACTATTCCTTTATCCATTTAAATTCCTCAAGATCTTGGCGATTTCTGCATCCTTGCAGACTATAATCCACATAGCATGCATATCCAAAAGACATCCAGAAAGTATCCAGAAGACATCTTTGGACGATTGGATATCTTCAGGATATCCTGTGAATGTCTTTTGAACATAGATGCTATGTGGAAATTCATTGCATATTTATGTCTATTATATTTATTTAAAAAAGTACAAAAATATGTTTATTATATTTAAAAAAATATATCACTTGCAAAAATATATATTTATTATACTTGAAAGAAATAATATATCGTAAAGATATGAAAGAAATATTAAAAAAATATTCATATCGCATTAAATTAATAACATAAATTCAACGATATGTTACATATATAATGAACATATCTTATAATAATTTGGTAATTATTAAATAAAAAATAAAGTTATTTTAAATTTTTATGTTTAAAATCAATTTTTCCTTCCTACTGTGGATGCAATAAATAAAAATTAGTAATTTACTCGGTGAAATAATCACACACAACGAACAAGTTTGCAGTTTCGAGAGTTTATTATAAATCTCATAGAGGTTTCTATATACATTCTCTTAGATACACTTCTAACGCCTTTAATCGAACAAGTATAAAAGTATGTCTTAACGATTATTCGCTTAGTCCTGATTAATTTAAAAATTACATTTTTCCAATGTATTGACAAAGTAATGATCCAATATCGCATATACAGAAATTAAATATATTTTTCTCGCAATATATAAATTTTAACAATCAAGGGAGAATTATTAGACAGGTCTAAACGAATAGATCGAGTGACATTGGGAAATTACTTTGGTCGAATTGTCTTAATCGTTTCTACTTTTAATTTATCAATATGAACGGAAGGATCGTAAAGAGATATATTTCGATATATAATATACATCCCAACAAATATGTAATATAAAGGCATAGTATCACCCTTACGCAAGAGAATATATCTATGGCAAAATATGAGAGCATCTTGAGTGCACAAATTTGATAAAGTCGCACAGATAAGACAAAATCTTTCTAGAAATATGTCTTTTCTATCATATAATTCTTATTTCTCTGTTAAGATATACTGTATAACGCTATACAGTTTTATATTTAAATACTTCTTACACGTTGAATTTTCACAATTGCAACAGATATTCATATCTGTCGATAAAAATGAGTATTCTTATATCAAATACAGTTGCACATGGAAGATTACGTCTTCCATAAAAGTATAGAATTGATCTATCAATTAATTAAAAAATTATACATATAACATTGCAATATACAAGTTATTAAATCTTTTGCACGACTATTATCATAATATGGATCATTTGTAGTAAGCAGGAATATTTCTTAATGTCAAATTATAAAAAAAATGATATCATAAATGCGGATATACTTATTTCGTGACAATAATTCACTATAACTAAAGCAAAATATACAATTATATTGATGTTACAATTAATCTTTGAAAATGTGTTCAAAAGAACTATGTGTAGGGAATAAAACACACATGTAATGCAAATCCTCATCAACATTAACAAATGACAAAAATATAAATATGTAATGCACCAAGGATCAAACACAAAGAGATATGTCTTTTTTTATATGATATATGAGAAATAAATGAGAAATAGAATATGCATTTTTTCCACAGATATGATGTAGTATATAAGAAATTATTCCCAGGTAAATATTTTGTTCAATTAAAATATTGTAACCTGTCATATAGAACTATTTCTATTTATAAGTAAAATAAAACTAATCTCTGTATTTACCCTTTATCATGTATCCATCTCTATCTACAGAATTGTATTGGAGATAAATACAGATTATGTAAGATGTAAATTAATACATGTACTGAAATAAAATACATTTGCATTTCTGTACATGTGTATATGCTTAATTATTTTATAGCTTTTGGCACTATGCCAAAAGCTAGCATATTTCATAGAATCAAGTCTTTGTTTATAAAATAGTCATGTCAAGTTAATAAAAAATTGTACTTTTTCATTTTTTTTATAGCTTACTTCTCCCTTTCTAGAAAAATTGTTTATCC
The DNA here is from genome assembly GCF_003227725.1 of Camponotus floridanus. Classification (NCBI taxonomy): domain Eukaryota; kingdom Metazoa; phylum Arthropoda; class Insecta; order Hymenoptera; family Formicidae; genus Camponotus; species Camponotus floridanus. Next base: position 495,234 of record NW_020229236.1, read on the forward strand.
CAAGGTTAGCGAATGGCAATAAAAAATCACTAATAATAATTTTAGCACAATTTGCACAATAAAAATGTAATATATATTGGACTAATTTAGTTATTAGAAACACATTATATTTTGCTATTGAAAAGAAAACATTTCTAAAAATTAGAAAAATATATCTGTTTCCGGACAAATTTTAAAACATAATGGTATAAGATTTCAATTATTTAGATTAGAAAAAAAATTATCTATCAAAATCTATATATGCTTCTAATCATTTAAACTTTAGTATTTCTCGAAAATATAAAATTTTTTTTCTTTTGTATAGTAGCATACAATTTTCATGTGAAATTTACATGATGACACACCATTTCTTTGTACTTTCTTCAGTCGTTATCTTATTGTCATCATCCTTTATCCCGCTAATGTCTAATTTAGTGGATTCAAATTTATAAGGTGTGCTTTTTGGTGTAGATATCAGCATAGGTTTGACAAAACCTTTTACTAGGTTTATAGATGTATTTAATGAACTCTCTTCATCCGTTTTCTGCTTTTTTGCTGAATCCCAATTTCTTTTCTCAATTTTACGTTTCCTGTCCAATGGACTACCATTTCTCGGGAAAGTGTCGGATAGTAAACTGCTATAATGTAAAACCTTAGGTTCTATACCTTCATCCTGTCCTATCGACATATCTGATGTATTTACGAAAAGAGAGCTATTTGGTGATATTCTGTCACGCAAAATACTACGCGCTCTACCAATTGAGTGTCTTCCTGAGATGTTCCTTAATGTTTTGCCAAATGATAGATTTTTTGATAGTTGACTCGGTGTGCTTTCCATATTACTTACATCAAAGAGTTTCGAATTATCTTTCACACAATCTGATCTGACAAGCATGACATGTACATCTTTTAGCATGTATGAATCTTTTAGCGCAGATGAATCATAAGAAACAGATGCTTCGTTGGTTATAATATCATCAATCTTCTCTTTATCCTTTTGTGTATCACTCTGAGAAATGGATTCCGATGTTTCAGATAATTCTGATGTTGTGGATTCAACAATGTCCACTGAATAGCTTTCTGTTGTGTCTGTTTGAGCTTCGCTTTGTATTTCTTCTTTTTCATTTGTGCCGTTTTTTAATTGGTCTTTTAATACTTCTTCCGGGCTATCGTCCTTTGGTCGTTTATCACTTAATTTTTCCTCTCCATTTTTTGTGGAACTACTTTCCACATCAAATGTTAATTTTATATCATTCTCTTCTTCCATTTCTTTGATTTCAATGTTAACATTTTCTAATAAGACTCCTTCTTTTTCTTGAGGAATAGTTTTGCTTCCAACAGGTATAACTTCTTGGATAGTCTTTGTGGAAGCCTGAAGTTTACTTGATGTCTGTTCAGTATTATCAACATGTTCTTTTTCAGCAATAGATTCTTCAACTTCAACTTTGTTGTTACCATTCTCTTCTTTGATATTTTCCTTTTGAATTGAAACGTTTAATTTAACTTCAGCTTCTTCTGATTCCAACTGCATATCTGCAGTCTTCGCTTCTGGATTTTTCATTGATAATTTTAATTGTTTTGATGCTTGATTAAATCCACCTTTTGTTGGAGGACGAAGCTTGCTCTACAACACACATTATTTCCACATTGCAAAAAAGTAACCTAACAGATAATTTATATATATATTCAGATACTTTTTTTCATGTTATTTATGTTATGTAATGTAATATTATTTTGTCATTTATATGCAATTTAATAAATTTACTTATCTTGTAGAATATATATTTATAATATCTATATAATTTATATATAATTTCTATTATCTGTTAAATTTTTGATTGCACAACATAATATAATACAAAATTTTACATTCAAGACAAAAATATTGAGTCGATTTCAATTATAAATTATAAATTATACATATAAATTGTCTTAACACACAGAGTATTTTCAACATGTAAATTAAATTTAGTAATAAACATTTTATATACAATGCATTTGTATATATTTGTATGTATTATAACACATGGAAAAGATTGATGTATACATATGACATATTATAAGGAAAATAAGAAAATACAAAAATTGATTATCATAAAAAAATTGTTAATGTTAGTGAGTTGGCAACAAGAAAATAAAAGATTAATTATGTTGAATTATCATTTCAAGTATATATACTATGCTGATAAGTTCATGCCTAATCTATGATGAAAGATAATACTGTCTTAATTATAAGTTTAACAGAAAATATTAATACTAAAAATGTTAGAAAAAATATTACTGTTGCCAATAAAAATAAACAAATATACATAACTTGATGATAACGTAACATATTTATAAAACATATATAATATATAATATATTAAATAAATAAAATATAACAATTCCAATAATTATATAAATATAACATATTATTTCTGAAGAATTATTTAATATCTGTATATTGCAATATATATGTGGCTCAAAATAATTATATATACAATTATCTATCCACACATTATTATATATAATTATATATTTACTACATTTATAATAGTTTCTGAATATATTATAAATAATAATAGAAAATAAAAACTAGAAGTATATACCTTGAAATTCTTTCCTGACCCAGCTGGAATCTTTTTCTGCACTCCAGTCAATTTTGGCCTAAAACAAAAATAAGATATTCATAATCAATGAAGAGAGATAAGTCGTATGGCAGATGGCCTTTGAGTAAATGCTGGAGGTGATGAGAGGTACTAATTTAAATATGTAAAACAAGATTAACCAAAGTTTCTCATGTCTTTCCAAAAAAATACATATATAATTTTCTATATAATTTTTCTCACACATACAAAATTATTAAAATATGATTTTCTCTATAATAATAAATATAAAGATTCTGAAGTATCTCTCAATCTTTTTTATCAATTTGTTTCATTATAAATCTTATAACGATTCGGCTCTCATTTCAAAATTAAATCTTTAAACTAGTGACAATATTGTTTGGTTGAAAATTTTATAAATCGTATATACACGACAATTACATAGTACACAGATCATATATATCATGAAAAAATTGTATATACAATTTAAGGATAAAACGATATGCTCATGTTTTGTACCAAATATTATAAAATACAAAATACTTTTGAAACTACAGCGACAAACAGTTATCGAGTCCCAAATGTTGCGTGAAATACACAAACAGTACTATGTAATCCACAATCATTCTTCTCTCGAATGTCTTGGAAGTCATTCAGATAGACTGAAGCTTGTGACTGAGAAACTCTGGCGAAATTTGCAATTCGCTGTTGCTGATTGTTTCTACAAACCTGTTGAAACTCTCGGACTCGCGCTGTCTCTCGTGCAAGCTAGATTCAGAAGCTCTCGACGGCGCGGTCGTTGCCTTGAGCCTCCGAACGTACAAATTCCTCTCATCGCCCCCAGGGGCCGCCTTCTTTGGCGTCTTACCCATGGCCACGATAGCGTTTTAACGGCGGGCCTATAATCGCACCCGGATAAACTCCACGCCCTTGTTTGTTTTTTTTTTTATCCGATCTTTGTGCAAACGCTACAAGCCCGCGTGAAGCCCCCACTTAATGTACGGCAATTAATTCGCTTAAATCCTGCTCCTACTACTCGGTCTCTCTCACTCACTCTCTCCCCCTCTCTCTCGCTCGCTCTCACTCTCTCTCTCTCTCTCTCTTTCGCTCCTTCCTAACTCGTCGCAGCTCGCTTCCTCAGCTCAAATATTAATAGTCGTCCTTTCTTACTCTCGTCGCGGCCAACTACTCGCGACGTGGACTTGGCCGGACGAATGCGGGCGCCGGTATCTCGTGCACGAACGGCTCCGTCGTACTCAAGCGCACATACGCACTACGCAGGACGCCATGCAACCGCAGACCGACTGCGACGACGGGGACACGACGAGTGCGCGTGCGCAGACGCCAACGTACGAATTCCAGGAACGCGAACGAGGGATATTCGACGCGGGATCAGGGAAATTTCGATCGGCTTTGCCGATTCGCCGAGTTTGACGCTCCGAGAGACCGCGTGGGTCCGCGCGGGACGAACTGTCAAAACTGTCAAACGCGTCGCGCGCGCGTACGTCGCGTACGTGCGTTTTATGTATATTGCGTATGTACGGCCGGCTCGTTCTCTCGTCGTCTCTTCTTACGCACGACTTCCGTTTCCGGAACGCCTTTCCTTAACCGGCGCTGACATCGCTTTCGCGCGCGAATTACAAGAAGATCGAATCGCTAGAGAAACATTTAGAAAAGATTTATTTCTTCTATTTCGAACATTCTTCCCTTATTTTAATATTTAATATTGAAAAAAAAGTTGATACATACCTAACAACGGGGATACGTCAGAATCACTTTCACTTCGAGGAAAATAGATGAGGATCATTGATGACAATTCGAAGCGGATGAAATCAGCTGGTATCGATCACACGCGATATTTGTACAGGACACTCGCGATAAATCTTTTTTCACTTTCAGGCAACAAATGCGAGAAATGCGAAAGGAATATAATTCAAATAGAATTCCTCGATACGATTTTCACAACGCGCTCCAAGATCGGCCGCCATGATTATTCATCGAGAAACAATATTGCGATTCTCGAAGTATTGAAGCGATTGAGGCAGCTATGTAACCGTTAGAAAGAAATTTGGAAATGAAATAATTCGAGATATTTCAGCAAACACTAAAAATAAATAGATAAAAGAGATATCTGTGCAATTTTTATAAAGAAATATCAAGGCATTAATCAAATATCTTGGCGATACATACATACTTGGTGATAAAATTGCGTTCGATCACTGCATTTCCAGTTCAGCGAGGAAAATCTTGAAAGTGATTTCTCGATATTGATCATTTAATAATGATGATATACAATGTTAGATTATTGGATATATTTTATGAGACACAATATTTAATTAATTACTCACACGCGATATTCGCTAGACGACCGCGAGAAATATCAAACGATTGCCGATTCGCCATAGATGACTGACGGATATAGAGTGCACTCCACTCGATCCAAGGAATGTCTCGTGTTTTGATTGGTCAATCAAACGATCGATACGTAAACTCGAAATCCAAATTTATTGTAACAAAAAAGACGCAATAATTTTATAAATATCGAAAACTTTGATTATAAGTATAGAATTCCAGCAGGCTGTATATTCTAACAAAATAAAGTGCATAGTGTTCACAAATATCAGGTTTTGATCTCGTCATTTGCGCGCGAAATTCAAATCACTATTAACTATATTTCTTCAAATTCTTTTGCATCATTTAACTAATAATAATAAATATAATACTAATAATAAATATAAAAGATGATTAAACAAATATAAGGAATATAAGAAAACGTAGTAAAAAACAATTTTTTTAGATATTGAATTTTATGAATATTTGTTTAATTGTTTTATTAGAGAGAAGACTCAGAGGTGTCATGGCCCGTTTGATCTGTGAAAGCGATAATGGTACGTCCTCTTTGTGAATATTAAAAAGAGGATAACATATATGTTACCCTCTGAGAACATTCGTGGACATTGACTTTGTAATTCGTGTGACACCTCTCAGTTTCTCTCTGATAGGAATCCTCACTTGAGGATCCCTACTCTTTGATATATACAGGGTGTCCCAGATCAGTACACCCCTTTTAAAATAAAAATAAATGGCTTTTATAAAAAAATCGAAAGTGCCTCTGTCAATCTTAAAATTGATCTTGAAAGTAACTGTGATAAAATAACAGAGGCACTTTTAGAAAAAACATTTGATACAAAAGTTTCTTATTTTTTCACGTATAATTCGAATCTGTAATAAAAAGTACCATATCCCATACAGCACAAGATATTCCATAAACATTCTAGGACATTCGTAGAATATTCAAATATTCATAAAATATTTTAAGATGTTCATAGAATATCTTGTGCTGTATGGGATTCTCCTTAAAAAATTCAACTTCCGATCCGGATGGCGTATTTCTGGTCGGAATCAAAAGTTAAAAATATCACCATTTGATAAGGTGTACCCGATTTATTTAAAAATTGTTCGCGATTCTTGATAAAAGCCATTTATTTTTATTTTAAAAGTGTACGGGTGGTCTGAGACACCCTGTATATGTATTTTTACGAACGATTGTATATCGATTGTATATCGATGACGTTGGTCAACTTGAAACTCGAGACTCGAGTGGTTTTTCCTGCAGTTGGCTGACGTGCATCGAAGCGGAGTGGTTGTTTCAGATAACGCATTGTAATCGTATTTGTGTATTCATAATTTATATATTATTAAAGTAATAGAAAAATAAGCGCGAAATTTTACCAATGAGGGAAAACATGAGTATAATTTCGTGGCTGCTTCTGATCCTCGGAATTTTGGAGTCGTTCGCCGCAGAATGGAACACAAAGGATTACCAGAAACGAGAACATTCTTTGATCAAACCGTATCAAGGTTCGCCGATTTTAATTATCTTAATAAATTTTGCACGCGAGAGTTTCCTTTTTATCGGGCATCGACACGAAAAGATCTGCTTATTATTTATTATTCAATTGCAATATTCTACACTACGATTCATTCTACCATAGTTTTGAGGTTACGAATTATTTTTCACATGTTTCCTACGACATCATATACATATATATATATGTGCATAAATTAAAGAAAACTGCCTACGTCTTATATCAATATCAATATGTAACATGAAAGCAATATTCATGCTTTGTGATAAAATTAGATTAAATAACTATGTATCAGTGAAGGATATATGTCGTTTAATTAAAGGGCGCCAAATTTGTTTAATCATACTTTGCTAGAAATTTTCATACTGCACTATTAGAAATATTATTTTTCCTTATTTTATTCGAAGATTAATAATATGAATTATAAATAATAATACGAACTATAAATTTTATGAAATACTAATTGAAAAAGAGAACTTTTTTAATAACAATAAGTTTTTTTATAAGTTTTTTATTTACCTTATATTCAAGGTAAGTTAAAATTTAATAATGATCATAGAGAAATATAGAGTATCTATTAATGTACATTTATAAAGTTTGTCTTTTTTATTTAAATTTTATATACATTTATATTATATTTTACAAATTTAAATATTATATAACATAACATTTACTCAAAATTATATTTAATGCATAATAGGGACAGGTATGACAATGCCTTATTGGGACTTTATGGGAAGTACAATGGTAACTAATAATTACATTAGGATAACACCTGATTTACAAAGCAAACAAGGTGCCTTATGGAATTCTGTAGTAAGCATTACAACATTTTTCTTTGTATATGTTATATGAAAAAAAAAAAAAAATATATATATATATATATATATATATATATCTCATGCAATAAAAGAGATTATCCTTAAGTTTATCATATTTATAGCCATGTCATGTACGAAACTGGGAATTGCAAGTTGAGTTTAAAGTACATGGAAAAGGAAAGGACTTATTTGGAGATGGTTTTGCAATTTGGTATACCAAGGAAAGAATGAAAACAGGTCCAGTATTTGGAAATCAAGATTATTTTCAAGGATTAGCAATAATACTTGATACATACAGCAATCATAATGGTGCACATAACGTATGTTGAATATATTTTTGAATATAATTTTATAATATAGAATAAATATGGATTGAAATATGGATGCTCTTATCAATAAGTACTCTTAAAGTTCTAGCTAAAGCTTGAATGTTTTTATTATTTGAATCATATTTATTCAATATCTTAAGTATTGTATGTTGCAACATTTAAAATTCACGTTTCTCTATATCTTTTTTTTTAAATACAAAAGTGATATATATTTTATATATTTTATAAAATAGCATCAACATCCTTATATCTCAGCAATGGTCAATAATGGATCTTTACATTATGATCACGATCGTGATGGAACTCATACACAACTCGCAGGGTGTGAAGCAAAGTTTAGAAATTTAGAACATGGTACACATATAGCTGTAAGATACGAGAAAGATACCTTAACTGGTAAGTAAATTCAAATACAAATAAATATTAAAATATATTTAGCAATAATATTTGATACATACAGCAATCATAATGGTGCACATAACATATGTTGAGTATATTTTTGAATATAATTTTATAATATAGAATAAATATGGATTGTGCTCTTATCAATAAGTACTCTTAAAGTTCTAGCTAAAGCTTGAATGTTTTTATTATTTGAATCATATTTATTCAATATCTTTGCATCTCTTATATTATGCAGTGCACATATTATATTAAAATATCAATATAATAAAAATTATCAATTAGTAAGAAAACAATAGTAAGATAACATAGTAAGATAACATCTTTTCTTAGAGTGCTTACTCATCATTTGTACTTTGCTCTATTACATTATGGATTGTTTTCTGCTTACCTTGTGTCACCTTGATTTACCTTTTTTTTATCTGTAAATGTGTATATATATATATATATATATATATACATATATTGACTGTATATATATATATATATATATATACATATATTGACTGGAATCACATATACATTTTATGCTAATGTTATTTTTTATTGTTTTTTTTATCATAAAGTTTCAACGGATATTGCCAATAAACTAGGATGGAAGCAATGCTTTCAAGTGAATGAAGTTAAACTTCCAACGGGATATTATATCGGAATTTCCGCAACCACTGGTGATTTGTCTGACAATCATGATATACTTTCAATTCGTTTCTATGAATTAGACCTACCAGATGATGTAAGCATTTGCCGAATAATTACACTCAGTATAATGGCGTTTTGCGCAATAGGATCTATTGCCAGTCTTTGCTGCGGACTTAGATAATTTCAAAATTATAAAGATAAAAATAAAAATCCGTAAATTTATCTTAGATGAAATAAAGATGATTTTGCTTTTACTTAATCTAGATGAAAGATGATTATTGCGATAATCTAAATAATTATCTAGATATTTTTGTTTATTTTATAAGACTATAAATATTTGTAAAATTTGTGACGCAAATTATACATGGGATATTAAAATCATAAACACACGTATGTGAACCTGGCACCCGACTTTTAAAAAATTAATTTTTTAATACAAAAAACGATAGCATTTCGATTGTAGTTGTTTGTAGTAACAATAATTTCGTTTGTAGTTTTATCCCTTAAAAAATATAAAAATTTGAAAAAATGACTCGCACCCGACATTTAGATATCTCAAATCCGCTTGCGCAGTCTTCTTTAGAATTGTTTGTAGTTGTTTGTAGTGCTTTTCGTTTTGTTTGTAGTTGAACGGTTCAAAAATTATAAACATTTAAACAAATGACCAATAGTGAACTTTTTTATTTATTGAAATATCTCAAATCCGCTTGCGCAGTTTTCCTTAGAATCGTTTGTAGTTGTTTGTAGTGCTTCTCGTTTTGTTTGTAGTTGAACGGTTTAAAAATTATAAACGTCTAACAAATGGCCAAGAATGAACTTTTTTATTTATTGAGATATTTCATATAGAGGCGTGCAAATCTGCTCTCACTCCCGCTCGTTCCCGACAGCGAGACTGGATTCTCGAGAGTCAGATTATCGGGAGCGCTGTATCGAGAATAGAGTCTCGAGAACGAGCGAGTCCCGAGTCCCGAGTCCCGATGTTCTATCAGATGGAGTGGGGGTAGATTTCGACTACCACTCCATCTAATAGAGCATCGGGATTCGGGACTCACTCGTTCCCGAGACTCTCGATAATATCGCTCCCGATAATCTGACTCTCGAGAATCCAGTCTCGCTGTCGGGAACGAACGGGAGTGAAAGCAGATTTGCACGCCTCTAATTTCATATCCGCTTGCGCAGTCTTCTTTAGAATCGTTTGTAGTTGTTTGTAGTGCGTTTCGTTTCATTTGTAGTTGAACGGTTCAAAAATTATAAACATTTAAACAAATGGCCAAGAGTGAACTGTTTTATTGATTGAGATATCTCAAATCCGCTTACGTAGTTTTCTTTAGAATCGTTTTTAGTTGTTCGTTGTGCTTATCGTTTTATTTGTAGTCGAACGGTTCAAAAATTATAAACATTTAAACAAATGACCAACAATGAACTTTTTTATTTATTGAGATATTGCAAATTCGCTTGCGCAGTCTTCTATAGAATCGTTTGTAGTTGTTTGTAGTGCTTTTCGTTTCGAGATATCTGAATAAATAAAAAAGTTCACTCTTGGCCATTTGTTTAAATGTTTACAATTTTTTAATCGTCCAACTACCAACGAAACGAAAAGCACTACAAACTTCTTCTTCTTCTTCTAAGTTTTATGGCACCGGGTCAATCCAGACCCTTACGGCCAGAGTGAAGGTTGAAAGCACTACAAATAACTACAAACGATTCTAAAAGAAACTGCGCAAGCGGATTTGAAATATCTAAATGTCGGGTGCGAGTCATTTTTTCAAATTTTTATATTTTTTAAGGGATAAAACTAGAAACGAAATTATTATTACTACAAACAATTACAATCGAAATGCTATCGTTTTTTGTATTAAAAAATTAATTTTTTAAAAGTCGGGTGCCAGGTTCACATAGGTAGAACAGAATGAAAGACTCGACGACATTCTTTTCTCATTTTAAGTTATTAAGTTTTAAGTTTTTCAAAAATTTTAGATATTTTAAATAGATTTTTAGAAGCTTGCCTGGAAAACTTTTGCATAATGAAAACGTCATCTTAGACAATTTTTAGATAAGATGACATATATTTTTTATCTAAGATAAAGATAAAGATATTTTGTATTTCTTCATCTAGTTAAAGATGATCCATTTCTTTATCTGGATAATTATTTAGATAATTTTATCTAGAAACCAGCAAACACTGCATATAATACGCACATATTTTTGATATTGATGTTGTACATGTAAATTAAGCAATTTTATAAACCGATAAAAATATAAGTGGTTTAATTATTTATAATAACACTTGGCAATATAAATGAATTTACAGTCTAAAGATCAAGAAGACAGATCTCAAATTGTGCCATCAGCAGCATTCTACGATGCACCAAGAGGTACAAGAGGCAATCAAATATAGGATACTCTATTGTGTATATTGCATGTATATAAATTCAATTCTCTTCTGTTTCAGAACGTATAGAAGATGTAAAACATTCTGGTATGAGTGGTATAAAACTTTTCCTACTGATGCTAGTTGGTGCACTTGCATTAATAGCCTGTGTTGTCATTGCCATTATGCTATATCAAAAACATCAGGAAAATAGTAGGAAGCGTTTTTACTAGGTTAGATTTTTTTTAAATGGTGTGTATGTCTTGACCGTCGCAATTTACCAATTTCTCTTTTATCCGGAATTCTTTGTATATATAAAATATATAGATTATAACATGCTCATAAGATTGTCTTCTTTTCTCTTTTTTTTCAAAAATTAGTATAAATTTGTTATTACATCTATTTATTACTACATCTTTACTACAAAAAGGAAAATTTTCGGGATAAAGGAGAAATGTACGTATGCAAGTATTCTAATAATTCAAGCATAGAATGTTCCAGAATTTGTAGATTAATTGTCAATTAATTGTTATTAATTGGTTTTTAATGTACATTTATTTAATTTTATTACCTAAAAATATGTATTTATTATAATTCTTATAAACCAAAGTTGATATTTTTCACGATATGCCACAAGGAATTTGACAAGAGTTTCTTATATATTTGACTTGAAAAAAAAAAAAATACATTGGATGGAAAAAGATAATAATTAACTTGAATGTATCATATATGTATATTGTTGACTATATTGAAAAATCTTGAAAAAGTATATACATATTAATTTCAAGTTCTAAATGTTTAAAATTTTTAACGTAATATTTTTCCCCAAAAAAAACTTTCCAACTATCTAAAAGTTGGAATGTAAGTTGATTTCAATACATTCAATGATTATTAATTCAGTAATTTACAAAATATTTAAGGAAATATAAAATATTTAAAAAAATACATCACAAATAAAGGGAATGTTTCTTCAAGGAAACAACAAAGTAATTTTGTTTGATCTCTTCCTTTTTTTTTCTTTTTTTTTCTTTTTATTAGATAATTATTTGCAGATTAGATATAGTAAAAAAGACTTTATTAATATAGATTTTATATCTGTACATAAAGAAAAAATACTATACTTGAAGCTCCTACATTGCATGAAGTTTGTGTAGAGAGTATTTGCAGATTATATATCTACAACTCTAAACAGACTGTTAGTCAAATTATACGAATTATGCAATGTCAGAATAAATCTAACATTGTATAAAAGTACAATATGAAGAAAGTGCGGCATGAAGGAGATTCTTTAATGTATTTCAATATATAAAATAATTAAATAGTATAAAAATAGTATAAACTCTGTATTGTAAAATTCTTTTATATGGAAATTAAGAAAAAGGGAACCAAACCGTTTAATAACAATTGTCTTGTTATTGATATAATGTTATCATTCAAAACAATAATGTATCATGATCTGTTGCCAAATATAAAATAAATATCTCTATAATTATAAATAAAAAAGTCTCTGCATTTTCATAATAGATATGTATGTGTATGTGTGTCTATGTGGATGTGTGCGCACGCATATATATAAGGTATTGAAATAAGACAATATTTTGAATTTTGCATTATATTAATATATTGTTTATGACAAAAATATACATTTGCACATTAGAATGCAAGAGTTCATGGTGTTTCAATACATTTAATCAATTTGCTTTGAGGAAGCAAATAGATATATATACTTTTATTATTAACGATAAAATTATTCAAACAGAAAACACCAAGGCACATCTATATCTGTCTTACCTCTTTTCTACTATCTTGGTTCCTATTGTCTTTATGTGATATAATGATGAAGCTATTCTTAATTCTACTAGACAGATATGCTTGTTAATAATTATCTAAACATTTAACATCAATGTACAAAGTAAATTGTTATTTGTATTGTACATATATTTTTAGTGTTCCTTGAAAGTATCATTCAGGTAATATTGAATTTTTAAGTAGTTCAATTAGATAATTTATAATATCGATATTATATATATATATATATATACACAAAATTCTATATGAATATCATATTTTTTCCTTTATTTTTTTATAACTATAAATTATTAAATATAATCTAAAATTATTTGTGTTAGTTTGCATATTGCCCACTGGTTCATCATATCAACTAAAACTCTATCATGATAATTATATGTTATAAACCTAGTAAAAATGCAATTTTTATTACATTATTAAAACAAGATTAAAATGTCAGTTCTGATCATTGTCCAAAAACGGAATATAAAAATATGAAGCGTTTATCTTTCTTTCTCTTTCTTTATTGGCAGTAATGCTTAGGAAAATATATCGATCTTAAAATATATGTTAATATTCTGAAGCAGATTTGTTCGTGAAAGCCTAATGTATGTTGCCTGAGGCATTCGGTAACATCAAGACACTTAGACTATTCTCTACTTTCATATCACACACACATGTACACGTGTGTCATACATTGAAGAAATGCTGCTTACATATCTAACGTAATTCTTCTTTCAATTTAACTTGTACTTTATACATATATAACGTGTCAGATGTAATACTTTTATATTTTAGCGCTATTATATAATACGCGCTTCTAAATAATCTGTTAGAAAAAAAGATTATTCGTGTTAAATTGCCTGCCTAAACAAAGATTAAATATACTGAAAGATTTACTAAATGTCTTTTCAAGACAATTGTATTACTTTTCACTTGCATATTTGTATTTTATAAAGTTATATTTTCTTAGTATATTAATTATATATGAATCGATTTCTTGTCTCCAATTGTTTAAATTCTTACTTTCACAATTTAGAAATTCCAATAGTATAATTTATTTTTAAGATAAATAGTATTAAACAAATAATAGTGATAATTACATTTATCGAAATATAGTACAGACATTAAATATAAGAAGTTAGAGAGATCTAAAAGAATTCAATCACGTAAAACGTGATTACTTGAACATCACAATTGGATTTAACAGAAAATTCAATACAGTCTTTACACTGAGACATAGATCTCTGATAATAGAGCTTAAATTTACACGGTACCTATAACGTTTGTAAGATGTTTCCAGATCAAGGGAGTTGCACGCGAGACACCCTGCCTCTTCTAGGTCGATGTGCGGTTCGGCACCACCGAGAAGAGATTCTTTTTCTAAACCATCATTTAGAAGTACACCGGAAAACCAGATCTTGTCGCCCGGATATATGTTTAAACTAAAGTTGGTAAAAGAATGATCCGCGACAAGACGTATTTCCGTTGTACTTCCCCATATGCCGTTTTTCATTTTGACGGAAATTTCAAATTCGTACCGATCCCAAGCTGGTAAGTGGCATTTACTTCTTCGCCTCTGAATACTCGTGACGTGTTTGCAATTCTTTTTACGAGTATCGTCGCCCGAATTACACTTTTCCTCGTATGGTTCCCCGTACATACAGCTGACTATCGATCTAACATTATCAGGTAATCTATTTAATATGGCTGCGATATTGTTCTTTATCGATTTTAATTTAACATTTGTCACGTAACCTTCCCATGAAACGGGTATGCCTTCTAACTGGGCGCATTGCACTTGCACTTGCGCTTTCGACGACAGTTCTTCCCATGCAGGTTGATGACAGTAGTTCCGATATTGATCCCATGTTAAACTAGAAGCGATTTCGTACGATATTTCATCGGAATCCTGTTTATATTCCATTATCATAGGCCAGGATAAAAATGTGGCAGCGCCAACGCCTAGTATGATCTACAAAAGATATTTAATACAAAATATAAATATTTAAAAATTTCGGAGTTTAAGATGATCAAGAAATACAAGGATATACATACTTGAACGAACGTAATGATCCAATTAAATCTTGATGCTCTCGTCTTCCTCAGATACCACGAAGCTAAAAATGGCATTCCTCCGAGTACAGTGGTGACTGCTATTCTCATTGCCAGGTCATTTTCCGACAAATACTTTGTAATGGCTATGATCGGTAAAATGACGGAAGCTATACCGGCTATTGGAAGAAAGAGGACCATGCCGACTAGTGCGAGGGCACCTCTGATCAAGCCGTACCATGTGGCGCCTTGAGAACTGAAGATTGCTATTTGCCACCAGCTCAGAGTAACGCAATGGGGTATCAGAGTTCGATATGTGCCACGCCAACCATCCCTCGCAGCCATTTTCGCGAAGACCGCCGGTATTAAAAGATAAAACACAGCGCGGAAGTTGAGACAGAACTCTATGCCGTTGCCGACAACGTAAGACGCGAATGTTGGCACTCTGACGTCCAAGAATCTCCAACCTTGCGCGACAACCATGTCCATTTCGTAAGGGTACTTCGCGAGGACGTGTACGCCGAAACTGAACAGAGCTAAGAAGTCGGGAAACCGCGAAGAGTCCTTCCACATGAAATTGGAGAGTGTGATGAGAGTCAGCGCGACTGCTATTACGGTGAATTCGGATTGCGGAGTCCATTGGTGAGCTATCAGAGGATAAATTATCAAGTTTAGCAATAACGCGAGAAAAAAGTGTCCGTGGGGTTTCAGATTGTTACGGCAAAATTGATACTCTGCCTCCTCGGGATTCAGATTTCCGCCCGAATAACTCAAAAACAGGCCGGACCACACGCGAAAGTCGTTGAACTCGCGTTTCCGTTGGAGCATTTGAAATGTGGCCACTACCATGACTATGAATGATAGATAGTAGAGGGCCATCGGTATAAAAAGTATTAGGCTCTCTGTACCGAATAAAGAATACAGTAAAAATAATAAGAAAATGTGTAAGTTCGATGTAAAGAGGATGTTTTTGATCGACGTCCCTCTGTGACCCAGAGTCTCGATCAGCCAACTGTAGAAACGCTTCAGCGATGTGAGCGGATGAACGAATGGTCTCTGCAGCAACGGTATTGTATCCAGCACCAGTTCGGAAGGATCCACCATGCAGAGAGCGTGTGATACTATTGGAAGCATTCCGCGTGCGTAACTCGCAGCCGCAGACACCAGAGCAGCCTCTGTGATCTTCTCACCTTGATAGTCCACTCGATCTGCGATTATGTAACAAAAAAATGTATGTGAATGTGAAAGATACACGATGTAGCATAAAAATTTTTAAAAAAAACTTTCTTACTTTGAATATCGTTTGCACGATCTTCGTCTTTCGAAGTAGAAGAATCATCAGGAAGCCCGTTTCTGGGGAAGCAATCGTTATCGTCGTCATTTAGTCTCTTCTGCGACAAGTTGTTAGAAGTAATATTTGATTGAGAATCATCATGAAGAGAATCTTGGTTACTAGTCGACGAAGATGACAAATTTCTCATACGTCTTTGCAGTTGTTCTGTGGTGATAAAGTCCTCGCCATTTGATAAACTGATTGGAGAGAGAAATTTCACATTGAATATATATAGTGTATGATCTAATTTTATTTATCCATCATCCGATTATCCTTATTCTTTACCTCATAAACATCTCCCTCGCTGCTCTTCTAGCCAACTTTTCATCTTGTGTCATGTCCAGACAACTTTTCACATCGTAATAATTATGTTCTGTAATACCACGACCTGTGGCTAAGCACTTTCTAAGTATATCAGTTGCTTCTAGATTTCCTTGCTCCGAGGCTTTTGTCAACCAATAAACACCCAACTTTGCATTTTCTTCTTTATCAACATCAAGATCTTCAAATATATATTTTAACATAATATTATATAGATAGCAAATATATACGAAAAAATTTTAATACAGAGTTTTACAGCTTACCGCATCGTTCTTCCAGTAATTGCTTAGCCAAAATCACTTGAGATTCTGGACAGCCATCTTCTGCTAATCGAGAACGTAACCGTCTGAGGGAACCTTTAGGTCCATCTGTCAATATAATTTACAATTAGCAAATTATTTAATCACAATTCATTATCTTATTACATACACATGAAACATTAACAATAAACTTACAGTTTTATGTTACTGCAAATGATATTGATTGTGATTATTTTCAAAGTTTTATTCAGATGCATAATAATTATCGTATCAGTAATTTGTAAAACATTATTTAGCAAAACATTAATTTGAATATATTATTAGAAGAAAAGACACAAGATAAATTTTTTTATTTATTAAATTTCATAAGGATATTGTTCGTCAAGAATTAATTAGTAATACTTTAATATTAATAATATTTCTCATCAATTTCTATTTAACAATTTAATATTCATTTATTTATTTATTTATATGTTTATTTGCAAAATAAATTTTAAAACACATCATTCCTGTGACAGATGATGTGCGCTTTTCAAAGACGCAATCCGAATACCAGGTGCATGCTCTCAAAGCTCAATCGAGATCGCAGGAGATGATTACCGTGCAGCGTCCACTGTTTCCTGCCGGATCTGCCAGACAGCGGTACGATACCAGCCATACTTGTATCAGTCGAAACAATTCGCGATTGTCGCGAGATCTGCCCTCTCGATTCTCGCTCGCGACGAATGTTGCACGTCCGCTGTTTCGCGCTCCAAACGCTGTCACGATCGCGAAACGCAAAACACAAACACGCCCGCTCGTTCTGCGCCTCGTCGAACGCTCCTGTTGAACAGCTGGCAAGCGTGGGTGCGCGCGGCGCGTGCGCGCTGAGCGCCGTGAAGTTAGGCTAGGTTAAGTTGGACTGGTTAGTTAGGTACGTAAACAACGCACGCCGGGCGCTTCAGTGCTGCTTCGAGGAGATTCAAAGATTGAATCTTTTGCGTACGCGCGCGCGCATGTATTTTTTGGGCAATTTTCCGTTTCTACTGAAAGCGAAAAGGTGAATTAATCGCTATAAGACGCTATAAATTTGGTAGAAAGGTTATTTATTTGTTGCATCTCTTGTCAAACTTTTCCCCCTCATTTCAAACTTTTATTCCGTTGCAGATGCAGTACAAGCAATTCGGCTTCTCCAGACATAACGGTCGATGGAAAATTCATCTTGTTCACAATATTATAGTTAATTCAGGTATGTTACATTAAAATATAGTTTCAGTCGCCAGTTTGACAGATAAATAATTTTGTAGAATAATTTTTAATACATACACACACACATATATATACATATATATATATATATATATATATATATATATGTATGTATGTATGTATTAAAAATTATAATAAATATAATAAATATATATATATATATATATATATATATATTTCGAAAACTAAAATTATTTCATAGAAAAATATGCTTCTTTTTTCCTAAGTAATAGAGTGGGTAAAAAAACAAAAATTATTCATAAATAATTCGTACAAATTAGACAACAGATTCTGTGAAATAATGAAGTGAAATAATTAATCCAAATTTAAATGCTTATTCTTAATGTGATAACTAAAATCAAAAAGCACATCTTTAGAACTGTAGATTTATTTCTTCAATATACTTGAATATGCAAAAATTCGTTATGTTACATTTATAAGATACATTATAATGTGCATTACGATTATAAGATACATAATCACATTAAATGTTATGCAATTTATTTGATTGTTATATAATGCGACTAGTATGTATATAATGTACAATATATTATTAAAAAAACTCTTCTCTATATATTTGCAACTCGTCTACTACAGATTCGTCTCGTTGAGACATGTTTCGAGAAATTTTCCAGGCGCAAATTAATTTGTCAAAACAAATGACGCAAATGCCTGCTTATAGTTAGCAATAATAAGCGACGCGCGCATATTTAATGTCTGATTGAACTTGCAAATTTCAAGTCGGTTTCGATGAGTTAGTAGTCCTTGGCCTCGAAACGTGCTGATTGAAAGCCACCCGCGAGTTATATTCGTTTAGCAAAACCACGTTTTCGCGGGTTGCTCGTATAGTCAGAAATCGGCGCGTAAGCTGGTACTGTGAATCATAAGTGAATTAGGTACACGGTATATTGCACACGCAAAAATCGCGATTCAGAAATATTGCACTTACAAATTAGTCGGCCCGGTGTAAGGGGGCGGATTTGGGCGAATGTATGGATTGCAACGTTCGCCGGAGATTCTGAAAAATGACATTTATTATAATCACGTGCATTCAGGTAAGATTTAAACCGCCAACTAGTGTATAAAAAACAAAATAGAGACGATCTATTGATATCTTTAAAACATTTTTAACATTCTTTTTAAATGACTTTTCAAAAAAAAATTTGTATTTTTTTTATGACTTAAATTATCCGAAACATTGTTTTTTTTTTATTCGTGCGATATATAATTTTTTTAACGTATTTGGTTTTTGCGTAATATATTTGCGTTTAATTTAGTAAAGAGTATTTATAAAGACTAAAGAGATTCATTCTTTATATTTGTAAAGAATAAAGAGATTCATTCTTTATGCGAATGTCGTTGATTTATTTTTTATTTTTTCTTTTACTGGAAATAATTACAACGTTATATATTACTATAGCACGTGTACTCGTACGTTTGATTAATGACTTGTCTGCGAATTATGCACGCGCATTGTTTCTTTTCTTAGGAAATGATGTCCTGCTAAGCTAGAAATTGCTAATCGCAACAACACGATAATTTGACTTTTTTTTACACGTTATCTAAAAACTGAATCTATTCTCCGAAGAGAGAAATTCTGGTGCAAAAAGAATAGGATATAAATCATCATCATAAATTGATTATCGATTATTTACGACCATCAGATTTCCAGAGATTAAAAGCGATATAATTTGCATAACTTTGAATTTCATTGCAAGAATGTACATGATGGCGAGCTTTATATTTAATTTATTACTGATAGAAAATATGATAATTCATGTAAAATAATTCTTTTTACAATGTCGAAAATTAATTTAAATTTGTCGAAATTATATTTTTTAATCTGCGATCTAAATTTCTACCTTGGACTTCGCGACAGAGAATCATTCGGACTCGATGGTTGAGCTGACAGAGATTTCAAAGTGCCTCTTTCCGACATGGCATATTGTACCATTTGTATTCCGTTATTTCCAATTCCTTCTACTGGTGTAGCTTCTCGTTTTTCGCTGCAAAAATAAGTATATAGCTTTATTAAAACAGGATTTTATTTAAATTCAGAAGGCCAATACTTGATACAATATTTCACAATTTGAATTTATTATTCGCGTTTATTTGATGCGATAAAAATACCATTAGGAATTTATGAATAAAATTAAAATTCAATCTTGATCGAAAACTTATTGATCAGCTATAATTTTTTATCGTCATATATAACACATTACAAAAATATTATTAATCTTCAAAACAACTTTTAAAAGAAGCTCGTAAATTCCAATATCATTAAATTTAAATGATAGTTTGTTATATGATAAACATGCAGAGAAAGAGAAAGAGACGATAAATTAAAAAAGCTTAATATATGAGGAAATTAATCAGAAATAAATATATTCATTTAAACTAATTAAAATGATAAAATCAATTAATTTTTTATCAATTTGTCATACTATGATTCACACTCACCAAACAAAATTAATAGTGTTTTTAGTGATGTTGCAACAATTAGTATCCAGTAAAAATCTCAAATAAATTATTTACTCAATTGTAAACATACCTAACAGGTTGTTCCTTTATAAGAAAAATATTAAAGAGTTCGTCAAAATATTCATCTGACCCTGGATCTGTCCTAAGAAAATAAGATATAAATATCTACGTTTTTTCGTCGAATATTTTTAAAAATAATAACTGACTAATGCTAGATGCAAACACCCGAGTGATTTAACATTAACATTTGCGTCAATCATAAATTATAATAACCTAGATTACGTAATATAAACTATATAAATATTCTTACAAAACATGACTCTTATAACTAGATAATAGTATATTATTCTTTTTTAATGACCAACATTTTAATTATCATTTACGTCAGAATAATCTCGCTTGCAAACTTCGAAGACAAAAACATACACAAGTGTAGTAAAAAGATGAAGAAAAAATTACAGATATTTAGATATTTAAATGGAAAAATTTAAACAAGTCTTTAAACAGGTTTTTATAAATAACATCTATATCTGACGTTCATTTGCTATTAAAATAACATTAAATTACCAATCTCGCAGTAAATTATCTAGACATTTAATCGGCTATGTAATATTCCAATCATTCTCATCGACGGTGAGAAAATATTACAATAAAATGTCATTTTAATTCAAAAAGTTGCTTCAAAATTTTCCTCAATGTTTGTATAATATTAATAATTAAAAATTAAATAAAATGTATATAATATTAATATAATATTAACATATTATAATAATTAAAATTTATATAATATTAATATAATATTAATATATTGTGTAATAATTAATATTTATATAATATTAATGTAATATTAACATATTATCAATGTAATATAATGAAATTTTGGGAATGTGCTAAGGATCCCTGGAATTTCAAACAGGAAGAATACATAGAAGATATGTATCATTTAATTAAATTCTCATCGCAACTTGACGTTCATATGTTATATTATAAAATAGGAAGAAAATCGATAGAACATGATTAAACGAACAGCTGGAAGAGGGGTAAAACCCATTTGTCGCCTAATTATGAGAAAGACCTTCCGTTGCGCGACAAACTTTTACGTTTCCATCCGAAAGAAAAGTGGATTCTTTTTTTTTGCGGGCTGCCGCAACCGCCAGAAATTTTTTATGAGTCATATCGCGTCTATGACGCGCGTGAGTCCTGTTCCTGTTTGCACAGCGCTCGTATTATCAACCGCGTGATTACCTTGATCGCGCTCGCGTGGATCACGACACGGTTCGTCGGAGGCCCTTGGGGGAGAACACGAGCAGCGATCGCTGGACACGAACCCGGAACGTGAAAATAAACGCGCACGCTCTCTCCTCGATTGTAACTTCAATGAATCCCGATTTCTTTCCCCTTCCTCTCCCCCTTCCCTTCCCTTCCTCGTGCGAAATGAACACGACTACGTCAGTGTTGCGTCAATCGTCGTCACGTGTAACACGACGTAATTGACTTATTATCGCGACGCGCCAATGAAAATTGTTACGCCCCACATATGTACTTGAAGACACGCACTCGAGCGTGCGACGTGCGAGTGCGCTTTGTGGACAGGGTCGTCTCCTCTTTTGCAAACGCGCCCGACCCGATTAAAATTCCGCTGTATTCCACTTAATCGCGCATCTCCATTTATGGCCACGGAATTGAATTCGAGTTGGAATTTTCAGCGACGATGCATGATTTCGATAGGAGAAAGGCCACTATCGCGGGATCTTTATTACTATAGATTAAACATAGAATTGGCATAATGTAAAGTCACTAAAATATGTTTTATAATATAAATTATATATAAAATTTATACATATAAAATATAAAATAAATATATAAAATTATATATAAAATTAATTAATTATATATATAAATATAAAATTATATATAAAATTATATAAAAAATATAAAAAAAATTATATATAAAACATATATATAAAATTATATAAAAAAATTATATATAAATTATTCTGAACGAAAATTATTTATAAAAATATATAAATTGTATAAAAATAATTCTATAGAAATGTTGTATTATCATTGATAATTTATTTTACCAAACATTTGATAAATATTACGTTTAATAACAGATATACTTGTGATGAGCAAAATAAATTCATAATTATTTTCTTGACGTACCTCGCGTACATTGATGTTGTTTATAAATTGCTCAAGAGTTTTAATTCGCATTATGAAAAATATTGACATTAAACGATTAGATTAGATGATTTCGCGTATCATTCTCGAATATACATTATCATTGTAAGATTCGAAAAGTTTTTGATAAATATTTACAATAAATACTGATATTCCTTGACGCAGAATGCCTAATTTAATCAATGTTATTGAAAGTTACGTATATTGTACACACATTACGTATATTATATTATTGCGTGCAAAGCATTTCGCTGATAAAATAATAAAAAAAATAATAAAAAAAGATGTTTGCAAAAAAACTTATTAATGTATTAAATTATTCATAATACATTTGAATTTTAATTAACCATTTGAAAATTATAAGCCATAATATTAGAAACAATTGATTTGATAATATATTTAATAATTTTGTAGCATGATTTCAGACGAATCAAATGATACTGTCTTATAATAATTTACGTAAATACATCTCATACAGCCACAAAAATAAGAAAAAAATAATTTAATTCTCATCAGCGTCCAGAAAAATTTATAGTTTCATGATGGCACTTACATGATAACTTTGTAAAGTGGCTTTTATAGTCGTTGTAAACATTATTTCCGGTCAGTTCACGCCTTTTAGTGGTAGACGGCTTATGACGGCTATGACCAGTAATTGAAGCGTATAGCTGATATAGCGTTACATCATTTTGTGAACTTGTACATATTATTTGAAAAAATAAAACACTTATGTATGCTATCAAAAATAAAAATAATTTTTCTACTAATACGTTAAAGTGATGTATCCTCACACAATACACATCTAAAACATCTAAAACATCTTTCAAATATCTTTTAACTTCTTGTTTTATGTGTTTATAAACATATATATCAAGTAATATAGTCAAATTTGGTCATAAATATTCTTTTATCTTTCCCGCTGTTTGTCTTCTAAACAAATTTTTACTCAAATAGATAAAAAAGAAAGTTATAAGAATCAAACCATTATAAGAATCAACGCATTAATTGGAGCGCTATTCTTGAGATTTTAATTATTATTTTTAAGAAAATCAATTATTTTACAAACGGTTTCGGTCTAATTCATAATAGTATAATAACGTTTGTAAAATAATATGGATTTTCTTAAAAATAATAATTAAAGTCTTAAGAATAATATTCCAATTACTGCATTGTTAATCTTTATAGTTTTCTTTTTTCTTTTTTATCTTTATGTTTCTTAGAAATGGAATATTATTTTGAGTATTTTTAACATAATCATTTTAAACAATATGTCTCAAAGTCTCAGTTTAACATTCTAAGAAAAGTTAAAGTGAATCTACAAATAATCTTGAACTTTGACTTGCAAAAATAACCAAATTTACTAAAATCAAATGTTTCTATTACACATAATTTAAGTTAAAATAATTACTATTATATGTTAATGTCTTCAACATTTCTTACGAGTTATTGTAACTATTTTTTCATATAATTCTAATTAATTTGTATGTTATTTTTACATTACACTTAAAGTCACAATAACAAAAATAAATGTAAAGTATTGTGTCAATTATTTAACATTTTTAGTTTGTCAATAATTAACATACGACGAGTAAGTTATTTTAATTTAAAATTTAGAGTGGACTTTCTGGGACATGTGAAAAATGTTATAATTAACATTTTATTTTTTACTGTGTAATTGGAATAAGACTTTAACAAGACTTCTTTTTTAAGTCGGAAGCTACATTAATGATTACTTGAAATCATTTGCCCAATGAAAAATAATATTCAATGGAATTCATTTTTCCATAACACGCATTTTGCAAAATAACAGCGTTTCTTTTTAACACGTTGATTGGATCGACGCATTGATCGCGATTATAGAATGACAAAATCCAGAAGCAGAAGCGAGAATACAAAAGGCAGGCGGTGTTTACACGCGGGAGTAAAATTAGCACGCGGTGCGCGGTCGCCGATCGGCGGAAATCGGCGTCGATCGGCGACACGTCGTTCTATTTCCGCGCTTACCGATAAGCGATTCCGTTGCGTCACATCGATTTCGATCGCGTCACACACAACATCTGACCGTTGATCGCGAGGCACCGATCACTCGCGGTCACTTACCCGTTCGTCGTACATATGTACGCAAGCAAGCACGCATGCACGTATGCATGCGTACATGCCACGCATTAGTTAGTTAACATATGTGTGTACACGCGCGGTGTGAAAGAGACCAAGTGTGCGAATGATAGGTAGCATAGTGAGAGAAAGGGAGAGAGAAAGAGAGAAAGAGAGAGAGAGAAAAAGAGAGAGAGATCAGCTGTTACGATTTCGCGCTGTCATCGTCGTGACTAGACATGGCCATTTGAAAAGAAAGGTATTGCGCCTTTTTTTAAATACATAACATCAGATATCATGAAGAATCCGGCTAGACACTAGCAATATTATGATATATACATGTCGTATCGTCGTCAAAAAATTAATGTAAAATTTGCGACTCCTTTTTCTTTTTCTATTATTTTTTCGTTCTTTCTATTTTCCTTTGATTCTTTCTCTTCTCAGTTCTTATTTTCTATTCCTCATCACAGACCATTATTGATATTACTGGTAATTGAGTATTACAGCTAATTGAGATAATTATTAAACAAAACGCCGATAAAAATGATCACTGCATTCTCGAGAATATATATTTGAAAATATTGCAGTTAGACAGCTATTTCGATTTTAATTTATAATAGGCTACTGTGAAATAATGGAGGTGGCAATTAAGAAAAAAAGGCGTGCATAAGAAAGAAAATTTCAAATCGAAAATATTATAAGCAAGAATGTCACCTTTTACGACGTTATCAATTTAATTGCCGTTAATGATCGGAACCCAAACAGGTTTGACGCTCGACGAACTAAAATAGTCGTGTTTTCTTTTACCAGTTAAAAAAACGTATTTATACGCGCCACAAACATGACGCACGCAAATACGTTCATAATAAGATCATGTTTAAATCGGTATTATATCACATGGTATTATATACAAGAATCTCCTATCCATATCTATAGTCGCTCGCAACCGGTTATTTATATCGCATAAATGAGCTATACACATTGCATCCCAATATATATACTATGTAATTTTAATCTTTTTACCGCCTCTAGAAAGACACATTGTTCGCCTCTTTGTCGCGACTCATTACTCGCAAATTAGCCGACCCTGAATGCCGGTTTTTATTTGCCTTGAGCTGCAAATAGAGAAAACTGGAACGTGATAATATATATGGCAAAATAAATAGCTCCTAATCTTTTCATATACGTGTATGTAAAAAAGTGCTGAAAAATATCATGCGTGCAAATTTTGTCTCTAAATAAAAAATTGCACCATTTTTTCGGCGAAAACTTTGATTGAGTGTCTCTATTTCAAGTATTAAAATTTCTAACGATTAAACATTAAAAATCGTCCAAATTATTTTTGTTTTTGTCTCATATAATATTTATCTAACTTTAAATTTTCGTTTAAAATATTTTCCGATAATAGTCGACCACTTTGTATGCGAAACCTGTATATAATCGTATAACAATCATTTTTGCATCTCATACATGTGTATTATATAATGACCGATGTAATTATACACGTCACAAAAGCTTCCGTCTGCATATATCGAAATCAATTTTATATTCGCGTAAATTTTTTATTTACTCCTCTTTCCGTTCCTTTTCGCGAATGTCATTCATATCTGGACGGCCTTATTCTTTTCTTTTTTTTTTTTTTTTGCCAATGTGACATGCAACAGGTATGTTTCATCTGGCGATTTCTTCGCGATATTCTGCAAATCAAGGAGAACTACGATTCCCGTGTTTTTTTATTTTATCGTTAATTAGATTTATATTTATAAGTATGTATCATCCATTTAATATTTATAAATGAATCATCTGTTTTTGCGTATATAATAACTATGTATACATATAATTATTATATAATTCTTTATTATACCTAATTTATGATTTATTTATTTGCTTTATTATTATCATAAAATTATTTATCGGGATACATTTACTTTATATGATCTTTGGACTCGTTAAAACTTTTCGCTGACGATTTAAAAATTAACGTTTTACGCTATTTCTACCTGTCTAGTCAGACTCTGACTTGTGTATTCTTCGTTTTCATGATGCGTCATGCACAGCAAATGCAGCACGCATATTTTTTAAATTTATTTATCGAGCATTCATAATTTTAAGCGTTTCGATCGTGCCGATAGACATATCAGATTACTTCTACTTATGAATGAAATGACACATATAATAATAATAAAGACGCAACAGCTTCCTACTTTCTACTGTCATTAAATGAGTTTCATTAAGTATTGAGATTTTATCGGAATTAATATATATCGCACACAGAAAAAAATAAGTGTCAAATCATAACTTATATAAACTTATTAAACTAACGCGTTCATTGATTCGTATATACGCAACAATTTATAATCTTCTTAGAAGAATTTAATAATTTTAAATTTCAACAATATTATAGTCTTATTTTAATATTGTAATTGTCATCTCAAGAATATATACTGTAATTATATAATTATATAATTATATAATTATTTAATTCTACTTTAAGAAAATTATAATCTTTGATTTAAACATGTTATTTTCTATCTAACATTGTTTCTTTTCCATTCAAGAAAATTAAATCTTAATTCATAAGAATATATTTTTTGATTGAATTATATAAAATGGCTTTATTTAAGCAATTATTCAAGCAATTATATTTTTCCTTAATTAATATTATTTTTCCTTAAATAAAACAAGAATATCCTTTTTTCTGTGAAGACACCCAAACAATAGTTTTTGTAAACGCAATCAAATTAAAATTCTTCAATGTTTATCCTGCTGCAACATGATTGTTTCAGCAGGTTATGCATGCATTTCCTCAAATTACGAAGTACTCAGATGTAATCTTAATTTACGCTCAATATAAATGCTAAACAGGAAATAATGTTATGTTAGTAATTATCCATCGCAACTACAGATAAGAAATAAAGATACCCTTGAGAGAGATACGTATGACGTCAGAGCGTTAAAATTGACTGGATACGATCAAAGAGAAGCGGAAGTAAAACACTGAATATGAAATATAAAATGACGAAATCTACATTAAACGAAAAGAAAAAGAGAGGCATAAAATACGTAAGCGTGTTGGTTTTCATAAAAGATATAGGAATGTGCGAATTAAAAATAACTTTTCCGGAATGCAGATGGCCATCGCGTTAAAGTAGCTCCGACTGGTTCGCCTCCGACAAGATGTGATGAACAAACGCTTACATTTTCTCGTGATGCAGACAGAAGGCGGTGCTGAGCAAGGCGCCTAACACGAGGAACAGGATGACCGGTATGAAAATTGTGATGACGATTTCCTTGAAGTAGCTCCTCGTGGGTACGCTGGCTTTCGTCGAACGAGCCCAACGCCATTCCGTGTGCTCCGAGATTCCTGACGAAGGGAGTCCTACGACGCTAGGACCTCGCCGAGCGCTCTCGTGTTGCAGACTCTGCTGGTCCTCCTCTAGCTAGAGAAAGTAACTATCGTCTCAACCATCACGAATAGTGAAGAAAATATCATAAAATGTTGGAGGCTGTGCGCGATTTTCGGATGCGGATTGCGATATCTTGCGCGAGATCATCAGATGTCAGATGGGAATCAATCGATTACGATGAGTCTGCGGAATCAGCATTTGCGCAAGTTAAGGATGTTGGCGCGATGATTGAAAAAATAACTTGAAAAATACACAATGACGATAGATGACGATAAAGTAAAAGCTGCATTGTCATCGTCGATGTATTTGGAGACGTGCCGAGTTCGCCTGAGAAGATAGATATATCAAATGCGTGTACACTGATATATGATAACATATTGTGTCATGAGTGCATAATTTTTTGGAAGGCAAATAATACAAGTGAGCAAATTATGTAACAGGCGGAGTCTTCAGATTCTTTAGGTCTTCACTGATGAAGAGACACTCTTCTCTGGTTTATTATAACGTGACATAACAAATGAGAAAATATTGTAGCGCAGTTTGATCAATTAACTTACTAATCTGAAGGAGCACCAATCCAATCTGAATTCAGCCTCTCGGAAGAGAATTTCCACGCTGGTTCTCTTGAAGTCTCTGGGACACGATGGCATTTTCCAAAGTGGCTTCACTTCCTCCTGCAATTCGTTCAATTCTTGCGAGAACGGTATCGTGCTGCCCAATCTCACGACGACTCTGAAACAAGAAAGCTATATTTTATTCTGTCCTTCGTATGGTTAGGACGACAAGGATTACAAGGAAGGACTATTAGGAGGTGTAATAATGTGAAAAACATCGAGCATCGATCAAGCCAAAATTCACAGGCATCAAAGAGCTATCGCTCGTTTTATTACGAACAAACTTTGACTCTCAAACAATCAGACGAATCATATTACGATATTCGCTCTACACAGTACGTATTTGCGTCATTCCCGTCAAGGATTCTTTTAAGTAGCACGCGTGGGACTTTTGCCCGTAGCATGCATTAACAATTAAATGCAGTGAGCGCACGCGAACAATTGCTCCTTGTAAATTATTAACGCTGTCGATATAAATTAATATTGTATTCCAAGAAAATTATTATTAATCGTCGCTTTCTCGCCAGAAATATTTTGTTCCAAATATCTATCCCGATCTTGCTTACCCGAGAAAAATTATGGCTAATCATATTTTAATGATTTTATTCTCATCTTTTTTAATTGTTATTGAATAAATCTAAATTTTGCTGAATATATTCTGCTAATTGTGATAGACGATAATATAATTAATATTTCATAATATTGAGCTTTCTTGCGTGCAAATAACAATTTAAAATTAATATATCTCGCAAATAATGTCAAATAACAGCCCTCGAGGCTTTATTGCGAATATTTAGTTGATTTTACGCGAATATTAATCCATCATGTATAAGGTTCACCTAATCAATTAATATATAAAAAAGATTAATACCTGTTTGCTAAGCATTTTATATATAACATTTGTTTCTATCGAAAAAGTAATTTCTTTTTCATAATTACTGGAAACGTAGCACAGTCAGATTCAAATTAAAAATAAAATTTATATTTATTTTCACATTTTATCTTGAAATTATACTTTGAAATAGTACGTGACTTTCCAATAATATATTATACGTTCGTACTCGAAAATTTACATTGATAAACGGACGGCGAAGGCAACGTCCAATGAGATCCCGACGATCTTGCAATCGTTACTCCCGGTTTTTATGCTGATACGCGGCATTGATATGGTGCACTGATACGAATCGAGTGCACGAGGTGGCTCCTTAGGCGCGGCCTTATCACTTGTGGAAACAAGTCCCCGCCAGTCAGTCAGCTAAATGTCCCGAGCATGACGAGAATGTCGCATTTATGTTGGGAATAATTGCCGCTGGCACTGTCGTTGGTGTCATCGTACTTCGCGCGACGCAATAAGTCTAAAAGTGACAACCGACGCGTGCAATCGATCAGCGTAATCGATTTATCTTGATCACGAGGGAGATTAATCGTCTCGCTATCGTAAACGCGATTTCGAGTCTTCGCTCGGTTAAGGTAACACCTTCAAAATTTCATCCGAGAGACGATAAAGGGTCAGTCTGGTCTTGGCCACCGAACAAGTGCTTAAGTGTTCCTTATTTTTTTTTAATCTATTTTTAACAAATCAAAATCAAGAAGTGCACGCGGGTTTACGATATCGATCGATTGATCTCATCACTCGTGGGCGTAACGAGGTTTCGAACTTTCGCTTGATCGCACATCTGAGGTGATACACGTGCTTAAACGCCACTTCGACATTGATGGGACGTACAGGGCGCCGGTGATACGTTGGTGATTCACGTGAGCGACATACGTGGGTGTCACGCCGAGGTGTGAAAGAAGGTAACTTCGATTGCTCGAATCTGTCAAGCTCCATACAGTACAGAATATTGCAATATTGCTGTAATGTTACAACAATATTAATAATATTGCTGCAATGTTACAACAATATTAATAATATTGCAATGTTACAGCAATATTAATAATATTGCTGCAATATTGCAAATGTTGCTGCAACGTTGCAACAATATTAATAATATTGCTACAATATTCTGTGCTGTATGGGACGTGTACATGTATTGCGTGTTATTGGAATAATAGCGATAATTCGTAGTAGCGGATATTCTTGACTTTATTACCGTTGCCAGCAGACACGATGTGTCGGGAATGCATTCGCGTTACAGATGTAAAGTCTCCACGAGACGTTTCAACGAGGGAGAATAAAGGTTTTTATCCGGACATGTCGAGCATCGCGCAAAAAAGGAGACCATGCGTCACGAATAAAATTAAAAGAGAAAAAGCATTTCTCACAATGTTATATTTTCCTGTTTTTTTTTTAATTATTGAATATATCGATGAAATATAGTCCGGGAACAATTTGTTATATTCTGAATATGAATATCTTATATAAATTATGTTTAAATTCAACGTTATAGAAGAGAAAATAATTTATTTCCTGGTTTATTTGTAAAAAAATTACCTCGCACGTTTCTCATGAGGATTGATGATTCGATTTTCAGTTACACGCGATGAATCAGAATCGTCGGAAGCAACAAGTGTTATCTCGAAAAAGATAATTAAAACACTAAAACGTATTCATTATTAATATTAATAATCGGCCTCCTGTTTTCTTTGTAAAAGATCGTGATGTTTTCTCTTTGGATTTAAGGCACGTCACGGCTTAAATATAAATTTCAGCTGCTTCATAATGAATCGATATCTCGTTGCAAAACTCTTTGTCCCGAGGTGTTTATCCAAACACGAGTCTATACATCGGGAATATATAATGCGTGTGTATCTTCCTTCTCTTTTTCGCCCGGCTATCCCGTCGTGTGCAACGATTTCGCAACGATTTGAATTTCTTTTGATGCGACACACGCAAATACGTTGTTTTTATGTCACATGTTGTTACACCGGAAGGAAGTCCACCCACGCCGCGCCGCGTTTCAATAACATCAACACCGCGTACGACTCGTCTCGCTCGTTCTGCATACGCGACGAAATTATTTTCCTCCGCGATTTCGCGTAAACAAGCGTAAAGATGGGCGGAACTTGAATCTCGAGATTCCGCAACATCGGTCGAAATTAAATTATTAAATTATTACGGGGAAAAAATGTGCTTTACACTTATGTAAACGCGGTTTTAATTTTTTTTTATAAATTACATTCGTCGGAATTATCCGTGTACGAGCTTTCCTTATTTTCTTCCAATTTTATATCTCTTCGATAACGCATAAATCTCGCAGAAAAAAATAATAATCGTTGCCTGTATCGATAATACGCGGTACAATCATCGATTATAGAAAATCCGCATCATTCAAAGACGCATTTTCCTGCGAAAAATGTGACTGCCATGAAAGCGAATCGCGTTATCAATGTACGTGATAAATTGTCCATGATAAATTGTGATCAATGATCCGTGGAATCAGAATCTTGGGGGAGTCACAGTACAATCCTAATCGGAAAGTCTGCAGGGTTTGAAATCCAAAGTTTATTCCCGAGAAATGCGTGAATAACAGTATCACTCAGTCCCAGATTCTATGGGAAACTACGGTTATTTTTACACAATGTCTTTGAAAAAACAATGTTTTTGTCAATGGATCATAGAACGTGGAAGAAGACGCGTAATAAATCATCACGATTTAATCGCGATGATGTAACCAGCAAGAATTTGAAATTACAATTCAAAATGGTTTGCGCAAAATTCTTTAGCCTGTTGATTGTTACGTAAAGAAGAGCTCTGGAATTTTATATTAACATGTACTGCATGTAACATCATTGATGTAACGAAACGCTATGACTTTGCTTTACGATTCTCGTGAAAATGAATTTAATAAATTGTAATTATTTGAAAAATGGAGTGCTTTGTAATGTATTTAGTGCGTAACGAATAGGGGATATTGGACGAAAATATGAAAAAAATAATAACAGACAGTACACAGTAAAAAAAATAAAATGTTAATTATAAATGTTAATTATAACATTTTTCACATGTCCCAGAAAATCCACTCTAAATTTGAATTTAAAATAACTCATTCGTCGTATGTTACTTATTGACAAACTAACTGTTATATAATTGACACGATACTTTACATTTATTTTTTGTTTTTGTGACTTTAAGTGTAATGTAAAAATAATATACAAATTAATTAAAAATTATATGAAAAAATAGTTACAATAACTCGTAAAAAATGTTGAGGACATTAATATATAACAGTAATTATTTTAACTTAAATTATTTGTAATAGAAACATTTGAGTTTAGTAAATTTGATTATTTTATATGTCAAAGTTCAAGATTATTTATAGATTCACTTTAATTTTTCTTAAACTGTTGAATTAACTTTGAGACATGTTGATTGTTTAAAATGATTATATTAAAAATACTCAAAATAATATTCCATTTCTAAGAGACATATACAAAGGGTTAAGTTGTAAAGTTGACATAAATGTAACACATGAAAACGTTGAAAATAATAACATATCAGTTGTATGTTAATTTTACATTGAAATACTAATCAAAACGTGGTAAAACAAGAAAATTTTAACATATGGACGCATAATTTTTTACTGTGTAACTGTGGTGACTCACTCTTCTAATGACTCTCATTTCTCAAAGTTTCTCGGCCGCAATTTGATTAAACATATCCAGCCTCCGATAAGAGTACGTACCTTCCTCCCGTCGAGTGCATAAACGATAGCGCACATAGATAGGAAGTAGCAATATAATATTATTTTAAAAACAACTGTGCGCCGCGGATGCACGTCACAAAGTTGTTGATCAGACGATTAGTACGTCAGCGATATCGGAGAAACTGCTTGATCTCGTTCTGACAATATCATTCTGTTTGTAATTTTAATTTACATCAACTGTATGAAAATTAGCTAATTATTTCAGTGAAACGATTGGAAAAGAAATCGTAAAGAAAAACTAACTAGCTTATTAATTTTTTTTATTTCTTCAATCATACTCTTTAATATATTTATTACGACTTGGTGATCGCGAATATTACTTGACAATTAATGATTAAAAATATTTTGTAGATCGAAAGAAACGAAAATCATAGTTGTAAGTTTTGTCACATTCTAAGATTCAGCAAACTCTAATCTAGAGGCTTAAGGGTTGAATTGGATTTGATAATCTCGAAAACGTGACTCACCCTTCACCTTCGCTGGGTCTCAGAGGTAAACGAGCTCCGAGCTCAATCGCAGACGCCAAAAAGGTTACGTACAGATCCGCGGCGCCTTTCCACAACTTTTTCCTGCAATCAAAACGAGTGGAACGAGTTTATCGCGCCGATGTAATTATCGAATTACCGCATATATATTACGTATGTCATTATCAAAAAATTCCCTTGTCTCGTCTCGAGGAAGGAAACGATAAATGACGTTCGCTATCGCTATCAAGGACATTGAAACGGGGAGAATTGAGTGTCGCTTAATGTGACAGACCTAAATATGTCGAGGAGTTTCTCGGTGCGATTGCGATCGAACATGTCCTCCACGTTGAGGTTGTCGATTTTCAGGTGCACCTCGTACTTTGTCAGATTCTCTTTCTCGAGTACGTTCATATCGAGCACCTTGTAGCGAGTTTCATAGGTGTGCTTATTCAGTCCCACAATCTCCAGCTGTAATTATCGTCGTAGTTACATAACATCGTCAATCGCGTAGCTGATAATATAGTCTGCTGATTGTTTATCACCTGAAAGTACTTTTGATCTTTGGGCGCTACGCCGTACAAAAAACCGTGATGATCCTTCTTACTATAAGTGTAATGTATCCATGATGGAAGATCGGGGGCGTCCCGCAAAGAAGGCTGATACGAAAATTGATCGGAGTGTCCTGAAATAAAATGACACGGATTATAAACGTTCGATATATTTGCATTGGAAAATGTCAGGTTAATTATGTAAGCACGATAAGGAAAGAATAAAAAGGGAATTTAAAAGAATTTTAATTATCGTATGAATATTTATGTAAGTTATACTATATGGATAAAAAATAAAAGTAGGAAAGATAAGAAAAAGCTAGAATAAAAATTTATCATATACAAGATATTTAAAAGACAGTAGAATAAAATTAATGTGATATGACAACAATCTTTAACGTTGATGAAAAAATATAACTAAAAATAGCAAAATAAAAAAAAATACATGAGTAATGTCTGCTCAAGTATCCAAATATAAATCGTCGCGATATAGAATCTTTAAAATCTGTCTAAGGTCCTTCCACTTCTTTTGAAGTGATTAATAGATTTAAGTTTGAGAATAAGAAATGGATTTTTTTTCATGCGAATATAAAAAGAGCCTCATTTAATTCAGGAAATATGACGTTATCTTTGCGAAACCGCGATAACTTTAATGGCTTGTTTCGTGTATCGCTGAAATTGAAGGCGCTGAATTAGAAAGTATCACGGTATGCGACAATGTTGCCTCTAAGGTTAACGCAACAACAATCTAGCAAGTAATCACTATTCATAACATGTCACGAATGACGTATGAAAACTCGAAGTTTATTTCGTAACGTGAAATGGATTATCCACGTCGAATAACTGTAATTACTTGATATTACATATCCTTCATTTTTGGAAAGCTCCAAACATTTAATATTTTTTTATTTTAATTCCCATAAAAGACTGTACGTTGGAAAAACTGTAAAAAATATCATTCTATACGAATTGTCAAAAATATTATTCTATGAAAATGTTTTCAAGATCGCATTTTTGTCTGTAAATAATCTTTATTGCATAATATTAATGCATGTGGGTAGACGCAAAAATCTTTCGTTTCTCTCTGATAAATGTATCAAGATAAAATTCAGACGTGTAATTAAATACTACGTAATCAAGAATTAAAATTATCTTTGCAGGGAAAAATTAAAGAGAGGAGAGAATCTTTAATTATTATTAAAATTATTATAAAATTCGAAGAGAAAGTAATATTCATATTTTAAAATCTCAGAATTTTTTAAAAATTGACGACAACATACTTATACCAAGAAAAAAATAAACTAATACAACTTAATATTTTTTTTCTTTTTTATTTTTATTATTTTTCCATTTGAATCAAAGATTCTTTAAGAGTCTACAAAGCTATTAATTAATAAAATACTGGAGAACCGTAAGATACTTTTGATGGCTAAAGGAAGCTAGAAGAAGTCTTAAATATATGTCTTTTACCATCTGCACTCCAGTCGAAAATCTCCGGTCTGATAGGAATGACAAAGACCTCCGTCATTAGAATGCTCTCGGTAGCGACGAAGGCCACCAACGTCGATAGTAATATTACGCTCGGATGCATGATCGTGCTGGAAAGTGTCAACGGGCGATGCCGATAATAAAAAGATTGATGACACGATCACGTAGACAATAAAAACTTTAGCGTTTTCGATTCGGCGATCGAAATCGCCTCGAGCAAATTTCAATTTTCGCGAATTCGTGCAGAATAAATGCATCAAAGAATAACTATTATATTCGGTTAGGAATAAGGAGTTTATTAAATGTTAACATACGTATAATACGTATTATATTCCATAAAAAAAGAGAATAAAAAATAATAATTTAATTGTCAAGAAACAGGATATATATTTTTTCATTTTTTTCACTGAAGATGGTCCAAAAAATGAACTGAAAAGATAATTAAAAAATAATTTTCATAAAAAAAACAATTAATTTGAATCTCAATTACTCCTGTTAGCTCTCATCTTATTTAAATTTATTTATTTTTAATTATTACATATTTACGTATTAAAATAATTATTTGCTGATGTTGCCAATCATTCACATTAAGAGCGTGCAATTTGTCTTTATAATAATATTTGAAAAAAGAATTTGTATTCCTTAGTTGAAATTCAGAATAAAGGAATCGGTTAGAAAATCGGAAATATCTAACATTCGTCTTTTGTAAGCATATCAAACGCGTTTCTTTGTGAAACGTGATGTCTCTCTGAAATTATATTTATGCGAAAACGCTACCAGCTTTCTTAAAAATAACGTGAGCTGCATAAAAGACGCGATTACAATGAAATAGCATGCGATTTACAGTCTCGTTCAGAGCGATTTTCAGCGAAACTCGTACACGATATATCGACGTCTGTCTGAATCAATGTTGTGATTCATGTACGATCGCATAAAATGCAAAAACCGCGACGCATCCTTTGGTTTTACAATTACTGTGCTCGCATTCAGCGGACGCGGAACGAGATACGCATAAAAAAATACCCATCATTCTTGACCGGAACGCACTACTCTATGTATCGGTTATTTCCGACAATTTTTGCAGGGGTTCAACATTAGTACTAGTCAGACGCGACAACGAAGGCTTTTGTTTTCGACGATACAAAGCCCAGTCTTTCTGTAATGAGTCGTAACAACAGCCTTTTGAATCACGTTGGAACTTTGCTCGCATCTTTCTCTCTTTATATCATGCATCATGTGTCTCTTATTCAATTATTTTATTATAAAATAGAATCTAGAACGATAAAAATACATATAAAGCGGAGAGTGTATAAGTTTGAAAAATGTTCAAGAATTTAGAAAATATCAAAATCGTTAGTGATTTTTTGTACAAGTTAGCTTATTTTTCTCATAATAAATTAAATAGATACAGAGATAAATTTTCTTTCAAAAAGAGACAAGATAGCATAGCACATCTTCGATAAATAAGCAATTTTTATAGTGCTTATATTTAAATAATTTTTAGTTTAAAAAAATATACAAATTTAAATTTACAAAATTACAAAGTAATTTTTTCTTCTAACGCTTCATGATACATTATTAGTCATACTCTTGCTCATGATACGTTTTAATAGCTATATTAGATTTACTCATGATATATTATTAGCTTTTAAATAATTATACTAGGAAACCTTGTAATTTACGTTTTTATGATATTTCAACGATATAAAAATATAATAAACTATATTTACGATACATTTTCTTGACTTACTGCTTCTCTTTTTCAAACACAATATTAACATACACAGTAAAAAATAAAATGTTAATTATAACATTTTTCACATGTCCCAGAAAATCCACTCTAAATTTTAATTTAAAATAACTCATTCGTCGTATGTTACTTATTGACAAACTAACTGTTATATAATTGACACGACTTTACATTTATTTTTACTTTACATTTATTTTTTGTTTTTGTAACTTTAAGTGTAATGTAAAAATAACATACAAGTTAATTAGAAATTACATGAAAAAATTACAATAATTCGTAAGAAATGTTGAAGACATTAACATATAATAGTAATTATTTTAACATAAATTATTTGTAATAGAAACATTTGATTTTTGCATGTCAAAGTTCAAGATTATTTGGAGATTCACTTTAACTTTTCTTAGAATGTTAAACTGACTTTGAGACATGTTGATTGTTTAAAACGATTAGTGGACATAAATGTAACATATGAAACACGTTATAAAAATAATAATATATAGGTTGAATGTTAATTTTAGTGAATTTTAATTGAAGTACTAATCAAAAGGTGGTAACACAAGAAAATTTTAATATATGGACGCACAATTTTTTACTGTGTACATATAATCTATCAAACGTTTCAAAGGTTCACCGATTTTTGCACATTGTAGAATAGACAAATTGCAAAAGAGAATACTGTACAAAATTCCAAATACAATGTAATTGAAAGACTCGTGATTTTTCTTTGAGATTTTACGTTCTACTACAACGATTGGGACATACAATGTGTGTTGAAAATCACTGACAATTTGGAAAAATTTGAAACGGACTCGGGAAGAGATACAATCACCGAAGGTGTAGCAACTACGCGAACAATAAACCTAAAAAGAGATCTCTAAGATCAGATGCAGCTCAAGCTCAGCGTCGTGATATTTCTGACTGTGTCGCTTTAATTTCCCAGCGGGTCGCGAAACGCCAGCGACGCGGTATCGATTATCGAAGGCCCGAATTTCCCTCTCCTTCCCTCTTTCTCTCTTTCTCTCGTCTCCAAAATCTACCTTCGGCGAATCTTACTTCGAAAAAACCCACTCGATTGACGCGTCGCGCCTGCAAAATCCCGCTGATTATTCTCCGACGTCACATCCTCGCCCTCGTTGACGTTGTCGTCGGTCGCGCGTGCGTTTCTATTACGCACTTATGCACATATCCGTCTACTCGAAGATACGCACACGTGCCGAAACTCACGGAAGCCGGGACCGTATGTCGGCGATGCAGACGATATCCGTCGACCGGGTCAATGCGATGCGCATTGAGGTGCAAAACGGCGGGACAAAAAGCGCCGACGCGATGAGGCAGCCGGAGCACCCGTTCACGGACACAATTAGACGGCGGGCGGCTTAGAAATTTGCGCCGGCACAATTCGAGGGTGATCGGCGACGACGGTACGCCGCGACCGAACGGGATGTTACGTCCGGGGATCGACGACGTCGGGAGAGAGAGGAAGAAAAAAAGCCCGAGAGGAGCGTAAGCTCTTCGGTTCACATGCGCAGCTGTAACATCGCTTCCGACTACACGCGCCGTCTTCAGGGCCGGCAATATTGTTTCTCGAATCCCGGACATGGTCTCGATTAATGTTATAAATAATATGGATATCGATATAATATTTGATAGTACGGTGTCCGAAAAATTCAATTAATAAATTCGTTTGATCGATCGTACACCCAATATTTCGTTATATTTCGGATAAGAAACATAATACGATGCCAATATGACATAATATGACAAGATATAATTAATTAAGTGTGATAAAATATAATTAACATATGAATAAAAATATGAATAATTAATATAATATTAATATAATATAATATAATATAATATTAATATAATATAATATAATATAATATTAATATAATATAATATTAATATAATATAATATTAATATAATATTAATATAATATAATATAATTCTCATATAATACAAATATAAGAATTAAAAAGCAAATATATATATATATATATATATATATATATATATATATATATAACGTATATACTTTTATAGTTTTATCTTTTCATTTATTCATATTTTAAATTTATCAAAATATTTTATTTCCTCTGCGATTAAAAGGAGATTTTATTTATCTATTTATTTTAAATTTAATTTATTATTAATTTAATTTATTTTAAATGTAAAACTATTCTATTTACTGTGCAAATAAAGAGATTGGAGAATGATTAATTATCAACAATTAGATAGATACTTAAACAGTTTTCAGAAACATTTTTTTCCTTTTACCGTGACATTTAAAAAAAAGAGATAATAGGCTTAAATTACACATATGGTTTCTGAATTTTTCCGCTTCTCAGAGGCAAGTACTATAACAGTACACTTCTATTTTTGTCGTTATCTTCAAACTATAATGAATCTCTTTCTTTCTCGTTTACGATCGCGCTGTCATAGCTTATTTTTTTCGTATATATTAAGAGAATTGCAAGCGATTTATCTTACAACAACATACACTCATACATTCTCTCTTTCGTATACGGATGATAATGACGTTCGTTGATTCGACCAATCAAGTTTCCAACAAACGTAATCGCTTTCATTGACGCAACTATTATTATCGTTTTTCATACATTTTGCCACGACACACTTTTATTAAAACTTTCGTCCCGCCCATTTTGACGTGATTGATGTTTGATTAGTTTTTACTCGCTATCTGATCGAAAACTCAGCGACTTCCAATAGCTAACAAAGAATCCGATTGAGCAAAAATTATCAACTATACAAGGCTACATTTCGTGACGTAAATCCACTGCGTCTTTCTTAGTGTGCACTTTATTTGGATTGTCTAATAATAAGACCTCTTTTCTTACAAAAGACTATTAGTTCCGCATAATTGCTCAGCAGATCTTATCTTTTTTGATCTCGGATTTTTATAAAATAAAGTTGATATGATTTATTTATGCATAGAAAATTATAAGTGTTGCCTTTTTTAACACGTACATTAATCTTGAAAAAGGGATACATAAGTAAAAGTTTTTTATGAGAATCTTGAAGAAATAATGTGTGTCAAATTTTCATTCGATCATTTGAAAGAATATTTCGCAATATTGTTTGCTTTCTATATCGAGTATTATCTCAATTATTATTATTATGACATTTGTTACGTAAAAAGATTTATTTCTTTTTGCATCAATTTCCGCATTTAAAACGAGATAATTTAGCTTTTAGAAAAAGGAATAAAACATGAAAAAGCGGTGAATTAATTAAGTAAATATATAATATTTAAATATATGTATATCTATATTTTTTATTAAAAAAATATATAACGTGACATATATATAACGCGAGCGACATAAAGGTTACATATTATAATAATAAGATTTTTATCGTTGTTTTAATTTACATAAAATACATAATAACTAGCTCATATTTTATGTAAGCTACCTTTAGCTTATATATAAAGAATATCGATTCGCATTTTTTTGCACGCTATAGAAACATTGTGTGTGATAAGAAACGCTAACAATAAGAAAAAATTACGTATTCTCTCGTAATGAATAGAAAACGTTGAAATGAAAATACAAGCGATTAATCAGAAAAAGAATATATTAATTTTTAAAATAATTTAACACGTCAAACGCATTTAAAATTTCAATATCTTGCTTTAGAGAATTCTAGAAACAA
The DNA here is from genome assembly GCF_003227725.1 of Camponotus floridanus. Classification (NCBI taxonomy): domain Eukaryota; kingdom Metazoa; phylum Arthropoda; class Insecta; order Hymenoptera; family Formicidae; genus Camponotus; species Camponotus floridanus. The sequence continues at coordinate 536,586 of NW_020229236.1, forward strand.
TTTTCACGCAACTTTTTTAAAAGAATCCTCTATATCGAGTTATCGCTTCGATCCAATGTCATACGCAGCATTACATTAAACGCGCTATTGCACATATATATAGGGTGTTCTTAATAAGTTTTCTTAATAAGTGCGAAAAATTTTAGGAGATGATTCTTTGTCGAAAATTAAGGGGAGTTTTTTATATAAACATATACTCCTACATCCCTTCCTGTGGAGTTACACTCCTCCAAAAATTGGAGTAAAAATTAGGTTTTTATTTTTTTCTCAAATTTAGAATAAATTAAAGAAATGAAATTAAATGGATATTTTATACTAGTAAAAAGGTTATTTATTAATATTTTTTTCAGCCTCCCGTATTGTTATAAGGGGATGAAACTAGCAACCCCTATTCAATTTTTTATTAAAACTTTAATGAGCCGGAATATGATCATCTAAAAATATGCATTAAAAATCATGAAATCAATAGTTTTCATGAAAAAAAATAAAATACGTTATCGTGCACATCACGATGCTAAATAGCATAGGTTTCGAATTACGAGAAGTTAAATTTTAAAATAAAAATAAAATTAGAAATGTTGGGAAAATTGGAACAAAGACAAAATTATAATAAAAACCTAAAAAATAAAAACCTCATTTTTTTACACCCATTTTAACTAACACACAGGAAGGGATGTAGGAGTATATGTTTATATGAAAAACCTTTCCTAATTTTCGAAAAGAATCATCTGCTAAAATCACACTTATTAAGAAACATCCTATATATGTGCAATATATCGTATATGAGTAATCCGACATAGATTTCCTGAATTCCAATCGATATGAGGTACATGACATAGTTTCCCGAAGAAAACCTTCCCAGGATCGATATATTCTTGTCGCAAATTTAAAATTCACTCGTGAAAACCCGCGAGTTCCGAGTGCTTTCCGAGCTGTCATCGGCAATTTTCCCGAAGCCGAAGCAATGAGAAAACAATGCCATTACGATAACCATTCACCGATGTCCAGTCGCGCGTAAAAAATCTCGGGGCTTCTCTGTCATTTATCACAACCGCGTCACAAACCTGGTTGAACGATGCCAGAGAATATCGATCGATCCTGTATCGATTGGCACTGATATTTGGTAGCCGCGGTTGCGACACGAATATTTCACGACGAGTATCGATAAACGATACACCGTTGCCGGTTAAGCGTGCAATTTTTTTCTTTTTTTGCTCGTTTTCTGAATCACACGCTGATGACTTCGGTCTTTTTCTAAAATGAGCCAACTGATCAATTTGCTGATGAACTTTCCCCGGTTGCAATCGTTAAATTATACATCTCTTACGTTCTCAATTGAATCTTCCACGTATATGCATATCACCTATTTTTGTAGTATTAATTCATTCGGATAATGTCTGTATTACGTGAGCGAATTATTAGAATTACTCGGATCACGTAAATCATTTTTTTTTCTTATTCATATGAATTTTCAATTTATTATCTCAATTAAACTGAGAACTTATCCACACTATAAATAACAGATAAATAGTTATCAGTTAATGAAATTGGTATCTTTCTTATGCAATATTTCATCGAATAACAAATTTATTATATCTTTCTTATTTTTTAATAATCATCTGCAAGGATTGCTCGTGTTTTTTTTCTAATTATTATTCAAATAGAATAGAATTTTTTAACCCTTGGACATTATTTAAATATTCCTGAAATTGTTAATCAAAGTGTCTACAGCCAGAAAAAATATGAAAAATATTGAAATTCTTAGGAATCTTTTCTGGAACCCATCAAAATCAGGGAATTTTTATGGAATTTTATTGAAACTCGGGGAATTAAAAATATCTCCTTAATAATTTTGTTTTCATAAACAGTTAGCAAGACAAATGAATTATGTATGTTTAAAATGTATTATAAATATGGATGTTTGCCTTTGTTTATATATTCAATGTTTTAACAAAATATAAATGTGTAGTACAATTTTTTAAATGTAATGCAATTAATTTTTAATGATAAAAAAATGAGAATGTTACGCAAATAGAAAATATCCATCTTTCGAAAGCTATTCCATTTTTTTCTTCAGTACACTTACAAATCTAGTTACTTAAATGAAGCTTAAGTGGCTCTATTCTCCTCCTTATGATTGGAAAACGTATAGAATAAAAGAATTTATTTAAAAAATTTTATAAAAAAGATTTTATTAAAAAGATTCATTTTAGAAAGAACGAAAAAATCCCGAAGATATTCTCTTGAATAAAATATTCCCCCTGGAGAATTTCGAACAAAAGTGCCTCAGAAAAATCAGAAAATCTCGAGGGAATCTTCGCGAGATTCGACTCCCGTTAACGCTGTTAACTTTCTTTACGTTGGATCCAATTATCTTTCTTTATTGGAGTAAGACTCGACGAGAAATTCTCTCCATCGATCGGAGAGAAGATAGCGTCGAGCGGCGCCCCGCACGTGCGGCACGTGTTGACCAGCGGCGCACGTGATAGGCACGGCACTGGCTATTGACGTCCGCGGTGGGCGTGTCTTGCTCTGGCGGCCCGATAGAGGGATATATTTACCGCGCGTACACGGCTCTTCTCTCTCTCGTGCGCCAACGCGACGACGCAAGAGGGACCGGCTTCCTCTCTCTCTCTCTCTCTTTCTCTTCTTTCCTCCCCGCGCCCACCTCCTCCCCCGTCGATTGACAATGTGTACATACATACTTGCAGAGCGCGGCAGCGTTGAGGTCGGACGCGACGAGCGGTGCATCGCACGGTACGCGAGCACGGCTTCCTCTCGACGTGGTGGCTGACTCGCCTCCACCTCTCATCGTTGGTCCTTCGACCCGACGACATCGTGGCTATTTAACGTCGACGCTTTCCCCGAAAGGTACGAGAGAACACGGATCGCCGAGAGGGAGGCGGCGAGGGAAGAGGACGCAGGCAGAAGGAGAGAAACGCAACGGGCGAGAGCGAGGTGGAACGTGCCGACTGACGGCCGCCAGAGTTTGCGTGGTGCGGGTAGCGTCGACAGTAGTGTGCGAGTGCGTGCGAACGAGCGACGTGCGCGGCCGCCGTCGATCGTCGCGCGGCCGCGGGTGCTGCCAGTGCTGCTGATTCCGCTTCGTCGTCGTCAGCTGAGTCCAGAGAGTGCGTCTGTCCGGTGCGGTGCGCGTGTGGTGTCGAGTGTTGAGCAGGATCCGCACAAGAGTATCGACCAGGATCCGGAGCGTGTCCGGCTGTTCTCGTCGCCGGTGCCGACAAAGTCCGGGATATCCCTCGCTTCTCCAGAAAGGCGACAGCCCACCGCGAGAATGGCGGGCAACGGCGTCCCGGTCCTCCTCATCACCGCGAACGTCGGCAGCATCTTCGAGGAGGTACGTTTGACATTTGCACGCGTGACGTTTGGTCGCGAGGCGCGGCCGATCGATCGATCTCGTTCTCGCTTTCGTCGATTTCGCGCCGATATCGCTCGTCCCCTAAGTCGACCTACTTGCCCATCCTCGTCGTCGTCGTCGTCGTCGCCGGTTTAACCTGAGGCGTAACGGATTTCGCGTATCCGTGTGTGTTTTGTACACATACGGCAGTCGTTGTTTAGCACATGTGCCGAGCGATCGGTTCTGTCGAGGAGAGAAAAATGTCAGTCCGATGACATTTCGAGTCCGCTTTCAAAATTTCTCTCTTTCTCGGTCTCTCTCTTTCTCCCTCTTTTCTTTTCCCTCGCTTGCACAATCATATTCAAACGCGCGTTTCTTTCGTTTCGAGACGCTAAGTCCGTCAGATGTCGACGTAATGTGACTTTATTAGGAGATCCTTTGAACTCGGGCTTATTTGTTTGAAGAAATTTTGCGTGTAAATAGAAACCCGAGCCGGGAGACTCCACGATTCGCTGTCACTTTGATCGTATTTCTGGTTGCATGCAATATATATGTGACATCTTGAAGCGTACTCGATCATTTAAAGCGTTACATTTGTTTCTTTCTTGAATGCGGGTAATTTTGAAAAGTCCAATGAGAAGAAATTTATATTTCGGAGTCTCCCTAAGTTTTCAATACTTCTTTTTATCACTTCTTATTATTGCCACGTGTTTGAAAAGCGCGATGACGAATATTCACGATAATTCCTCGTATGACATTAACGATCGGATAATATAATACCGCGGAATGAATCACACGCACACATCAAAGGAATTATGTAATTCGAAAAAGTATGCGAAAAATATGTTTGCTAGTTTGATTCTGAAATAAAACGTCACCGTTGTTTCTCGAGCAGCAGCCTCTTTCGAATCGGAGAAGAGAAACTTTATCCTATCAAAATCAATTATTAAGTCGAGAGAAATTAGAGATTTTTGAATTGATAAAGAAAATAATTTATTCATAAATGAAGGAAGGGATGGAATGCCAAGTTTCAAGTTTAAAGCTCAAAAATTATTCTAAAAAAATTAAGTTTATAAAAGAAATAAAAGTTAAAAAGTAGAGAAAATGTAAAAAATAAAGAAGCAATAGCTTGAATAATAAAATAAAAAAAGATAATTGTTTTATTAAAAAGTTTGATTTATATAAAAGACAAATAAATATAAAATTATTAATTTCTACAAAAAATCAGATAATAAAAAAGTCATTTAAAAAAATAGATAAAATTGAAAATAATAATAAATTAAAAGGAATAAAAAATTTAGTAAGTATATTCAAAAAAAATAGAAATTAAGTTTTAAATTATAATAATTTTTAGAATTATTTAAAAAATTTGTAAAAGTATATTTTAACGTGTGAATGCATTTAAATTTTTTTCGTTGATTGAAAAATACAAACTCGCGTCAATTTTAATTTCAATAATCAACCAAAAACGACTAATAAAAATATTCCGATAAAAAGAGGGGAATAAATATACAAGATAACGAAAGATTTTCTCCCTGCGAGGGAATTTTTCTCTCCGTGTCATCGTGAAAGAATCAAGAAACAACGCATCATCGTATCTTTCGCTCGCTAAGACGTTTGTTGATATTTCCATCCCGGTACTAATTTCCTCGCATGATCGAACGTATGTACGTGTGCATTTTTATCGAAACACCTACGTTACGTACTACGCTTGTTTATACCGGATTCGCGCGCGATGATCGATTATCGTATCATTTATGCGAAATGCGAAGGAGAGAATTTTATCGCCGTAATAAGGGGAGAAAGATGAGCCGGGATATCGGTATCCTTGCGTGACGTTAACGGTATCTATTAATATATCCACGCGCCGTCCAACATCTCATTAAGCTCTTGTTTAAAGTGCACCAGGTATGAAGGTTTCGTGAGACTGATATCACTGATTTTTCTCCTTGCAGCCTAGTGTCATGCTAAAGATATGGACGGAGGAATTTTTATCCGTAAGTATATTCCTTTACGCGATACGTCAACAAGAAGGCGCGCTCTGGGTTTGTGCTTACGTGCAAATTGCCTTTTCAGACCATATCGAAACTAGATCCGAAATTTATAGCACTGCACTGCCAAGAAGTAGGTGGAAAAAATTACGAGCAGAGCATGAGGCACGTCGAAGACTTTGTTAGGTAAATCTCTCGCGTTTTGCGACCTATAAATTAGTCTACTTGTCGTTTCCAATATAAAGAAAATTTGCAGAAAAATTTCAAATATTATTAGAAATATTATTAAAATGCAATATGAACTTCTTTCCTAGATTTTTCAAACGCTTTATACAATTAGTGGTGCTTCTTGGAAGGTTTCCAGAAACTACAATATTTGACTCTAATTCAATTATTCGGATAAGAGCCTACACATTTGCCTGTTAAACTTGTTTGTAGAAATCTTCCGATAGTTACCTATAACATTCTCACTTTTGATTCTTATCACTGTGTTGATAGTGTAAACAAATCCTTTATAAACCATAGCGTAAAGTAGCAAATAGCTCTCCCTTTCCACACACTCGATATATCGAATATAATTTAACGCATAACTGGCAAAAAGGCGCAAAAATAGACGTATCATAATATCACGCGTAGCTCTATAGTTGAGTGAGCCGCTTCAAAAGATGATTGTATGATATTAATAGGGGAGAAATTCATATATACGTATTAAAAAAATATATATACATATATATAAAGTTGTTTAAAACTGCATAAAAGAATTGTTTACGTTTATCCATAAAGTTTATAAATTTAATTTCATACGAAATATAATTTATAATTTGACATATAAATATTGTTTGCGTAGATTACTTATGTCATCGGAAGAATTAAGATTGTTTGACAAAATCAGAGTATTTCTTGATGAGGATTATTCATCCGCTGAACATTTCACAGTGAGTTGAAGAATATGTACTATTAATTATGCTTAATTAATCGATTCTTCAAGAACAATATTCTTATCAAGATTATTTTTTACAGGCTCTAGGAAATTTCTATTTCGTACATGAGTCCTTAAGCGATGTTTTATTATGGGATTTTAACGGTACGTTGCGTATAATTTTCTTTCCAATAATTATCTCAATAATTATCTCAATGATCCACTAGTTATCTAAAAAAAAGAATAAATAGATAGAAATAAATAGATATAAATATTATCTTTTCTACTTATCTGTATTTTAGAATGTACTTTTATACCGGTAAATGGAAAGGAAGTTCATTCTGGCAACATAGAAGCAGTTACAACCAAAGAAAAAGCCAAGTTTCCTCAAGAATTTTTCCCAGAATGCAAATGGTCCAGGAAAGGTTTCCTACGGACTCGATGGAATATTAGTGGAACAATTTTTGATCTCATAAACATACACTTATTTCACGACGCGAGCAATTTTATTGCTATGGAGACGGTAAAGAATATTCTTCAAGACGAATATGATCCTCTACATCATTATGTATATATGCGTGTATATATGATTTATTTTTTTTAATCTCTTTACACACAGTTCCCATCGGTATACAGTAAAACGCGCAGAAGAGCGCTCGAGCACACATTAGATAAATTTCATAACGACAAGTATCCAAATGTGCCGTATTTTTTATTTGGCGACTTTAATTTTAGGACGGACACGGCAAGCGTGATAAAGGTGAGACTCGTCAGCAATTACGATAATATGGAATAAAAAAACAAGGAGGGAATTAAATATCCATTTGCGTTTCATATAAACTTAATTAAAATGATACATGTATTGTTTTTAAAAATAATATATCTAGTGATACACAAACGTACTTTACTTTCCATGTATTATGGTACACGCCAATGAAGCAATTCTATTAAATTCCAATATATTACAGCACTTTAATTTGTCTTTAATAGAAACTGACAGAAGATACTCAAGAAAGGAGGTTATCGAATAAAGGAAATATTTCTAAATTGCAATTTCACAATAGAGACGATGATCTCATATTAACGTTAGGGAAAAAGGAATTTTCACATTATGAACATCAAAATGTTTTCATGAAGAATGGCGGCGAATGGGTAAATATATATAATATATAATATAATATAAAATAAAACAAATTACTTATTATATTTATATTATATTATTTTATATTATATATTGTACTTATCAAGTCAGAGGATGTATTAATAATACAACTTTTAATATTTATTTGCAGTTACGCGAATATGACAAGGAACTTGGAGATTTTGAAGGACGGTTATTCGAGTTTCCAATCAATTTCGTGCCAAGTTATCCGTTTCAAGAAGATGTCAACGAGCCTGTGAATTACATGCAAACGAGAGTGCCGGCTTGGTGCGATCGGGTCTTGTTGAGTCCCTCTGCGAAAACACTAGTTCAAGATGTATGTATTTCTGTGAAATTTATATTCCTGATCACGCGCGACACGAAACGGTTCTAAAAATTGAAATCTATTGCCCAACGTGACTCCCGTATTTCTGTGTGTGCAGATTGACGTTTCCGAGGCAGTGGAATACGGTGTAATCGGCTCAACTACATGCATGGGTGATCACAAGGTAAGACAAGGATCCTTCAAAAAAAATTAGTACATTTTTCTTACATTTATAAAACGATACTGCGACATTTTTTACTTATTATATGCTGGGAACATGTATTTACACACTTCCTAGTTCTTATTCTGATGAACCATTCTTTCGATTATTATGGTGCAGCCTGTTTTTCTGGAGTTTCGAATGAATCTCTAAGCACTAAGGTACCTATCTATGAACTGTCTGTCTGTTCTTCTTATCTCTCGAATCCCCCACATCTCTTTCACGTCTCTTTATTCTGTTAGTATATTCCGTTATCTCGACAATAAACATATATAGGGGCTTGTTTAATGTAGCACACACGTAGTATATTCCAAAGAACTTTACTTCTACATTTTATACTTTGAATATCATTCTTATCACTATTACTATCATGGAATAATTGTACTGTTTCAATCTAATTGCCGATACGCATTGTAACGCTTGTTACGCACTTTTTTATCTTTTGTAATGCTGAATGATACTTTATTACATTATACATTGTACATAAATATATCGCAATTACATAAAAATAACACTTGTTACTGCATGATGCTATAAATATAATGAGAAACGATAATCAAACTCTCACAATAATTATATCAACCACAAAAATTAATAAATTAAAAATACATTGTTTTATAAAAAATAAATTTATCACATGTATAAAATATAATTTGCAGGTAATTATCACATTATTATTACAATAGATTTAATTGAATCATTAATCATGATAAATATCGCGACATAATTTTTCAGAGTAACACAAAAATTCTTGTCATAATAAAATCCGTATTACTATAATGCTTCAAAATATTGCAGTTTTAAAGTTTCACGCGTACATTTCATAATCGACGAATTTTACAGATTGAAAAGTACATTATTATGGCACATCATTATTTTTCTAAAACACATTAGTTTGAAACTGTCCCCCACATTCATAGATTTCCACACAGTACGCATCCTTCATATATCATCTTTATCATTCTCTTGCAATGATGCACAACGATACATAAAGATCCGTTATTCTTCTTGCCATTTACAGCCAGTCTACTTGAAGGCTAGTCTCATCTCGGACGCAGGTATGATAGATTGCTGCAGCTTGCCAATTGCACCTGAGTTTTGCTTCCGAGTGCCCAACAATTATCCGGAGTTGTTGTCCATGTTGCCTGGTTGCAATAGTTACGCTAACGCGCGCGCAGATTTTGTTGATCGTTCGTCTAATCTGTTGCACGCAATACCCATTAAGCATGATCCCTACACGCCAGATAGTATGGACAGTCCGAGTCCGAACACGCTTATGGCCTCCGGAGAGGTCCCGGATCTAGATACGGAGCACATCGACAATAACAATGTCGCGTCGTCCGCAACGCGATCGAACCAGATCACATCGAGACGTCTCATCGACCGAGCTGTATCACCGGCTCTGCTGAAATCCAGGCTGGAATTAATTGTGCAAAATAAGAAGCATGAGGACACGGATGTAGATGTCTCGGATATCAAGAGGAGTCCCAGCGAGTGCCATCTGCGTTCCTGGCCCGACACCGAGGATAAGCACTGGTGCGTGAGAAAAAACAGATGCAATAGTGACGTGTCCTGGCAACGATCCCACGTTTTAACGGAGGCGTGGATCCAAGGTAAGGGTCACCAGGGGTACCACTCCTTCAGTAATTTCGCGAATCAATCCTCCTCGAATTCAAGCCAGCCGGAGATCATCGACGGAATACCGCCTGATTTAATCATACCGCGAATAGCCATAATAAACGCGAGCAATTTCGAATCAAACGCGAGCTCCGTGTACTTCTACGATGACAGATTGAGCAATTATTCGGAAAATAAATTGAGCGCGTACTCGGACGGTCGCACGAAAACGCTGAGCGGCGAAGCCGTGAGTTCGGAAAAATCAGACGAGATCTGCGACAAGACGGACGAGGAAGGAAGTAACAGATTGACTTCCAATGCCGAGAGAATAGAAACTAAAAATACGTATTCGAAAGGTTCGAGCATCGAGTCGGCATCGAGCAAAAATTCGTACAGCAAAAAGGATAATGAAGAATTCATCGAGGACAAGTGCGACATGTGCAACGAGACGAAAAGTCAGATAATAGAAGCGCAAGCTCTCGTGAAAAGTACATCTCATACGAAAAACAACATCTTTCAGGATAGGACTAATGACGAAGTGATCATGGAGCGTGATATTCTGAACAAATCTTGTTTCGAAGACAAGAATACGCGATTCTCCGAAAATCAACCGAATTCTCAAACATTACAGAAGGTGTACGTGAATCACGATAAAGCCCACACGGATCCGAATGTAACGACGAAGGTGGAAGTCAACGATAAGTCGTACGAGAAACCCAGCTCGCAGACAGAGCCTCTCGGGGATCGAGACTGTGACAGCAATGTGATAAAGATATATTCAGACGTACAGGCGGATCATGCAGTAAGTCACGACGCAGAGATTATAAGTTGTGAGAATAAACAAAAGATGTGCACGAGAAGCAACTCTGTGCACAGTCAGGATATCAGTGATCACGCGGGGAATGCCAGGTTAAAGTTGAAAGCTTACAAAGTCACTGAACGATACAATATTATAGGGAAACGGACTAGATGTAAAAAGTGTTGTTGCGTAGTGTCGTGAGAGGATTCTCGCTTTAATCTGCCTTAGAATTTGTGTATAATGTTCCTCGTTTTATTTATCATATTGTGCCTGTAAAAATCAAGAGCAGAAAGAATCGATAATTTTCTCTCCTATCGAAAAATATTACGCGTGCGCAAGTCAGTAAAATCGTCGATATTTTCCGTTTTTTGAAAATGGCGATTACTCTTTTTTTTTTCTACTTGCACAGAATATTCCTTCGATAAATTTTGTTCCCTCGTTTTCCCTCCCTAGTACATTCTGTAGTGCTAAGTAGTAGTGGTAGCATTTATAATCGCATCACTCTCTGCTTAGTGAGACTATAATTTATTTTTAAACGGTGTGTATATTATTTTATCGTTGACGACATGCCTGATTAATTGCAATACATTCTTAGGCGTAGATCGTAATAATTAATAATGCAATTAATGGAAGGATACTACGAATTGTGAACAGACGCACTTTGTATATTTCATTGTCGAAGACATGAAAAGAAAAGGATCTTAATAAGATCTTAATAATCGAAGATTTGCTCTACCTTGCATGCCAGGAGAGACATTGTCGGCGTGAAATGATATTTTGCATGTGCATGATTTAACATCGACATTGATTTTACACATATTTCCTAGAAGATAGTATCCAAGTGATGCAAAATTCTGTTCCCTTCGTTGTACTTGTATATTTGTAACTAGTATAATCACACGTGACGTTACATAATGTCGCGTTATTTAGAACGTACGAATTTGTTAAGGAGTTAATAAGTTATGATAGATAGTTTTGCCGCTGTACAGTGTCAAATAATACGTACAAACTGATAAAGTCGTTACCGGTATATGATTTATGACTATACTTTTACGAGTCGAGCAGTCCTATTATGTTACTTTATTATGTTATTATAAATGATCTAAAAATCGTGCGTGGGATCCTCGATGCGCATGATCAAGAAAAATAATCGTCTTCAAGGAAATTATTACCTCGCAGTGTTCTTGTCCTTGATTCTGTTGCAATACATTATATTTTAATTGTAATTTGATTTTATAGATTTATTTATAGGTGTGAATACACATGTACATGTATATAAAGATTTTATTTATTATTACGTGATCGCTTCACACAATTGAATAGTATTGTCATCGTGTATCGTTCAAACATTTTATTCTCGTTCCACGACGTAGCGATAAAGAATTTGACGGTGATATTGCAAGTCTGGCAATGCGTCTTTTTTTCTTTTAAATTCTTTTTTAGAGCATTCCACACAAACGCATCACATTGTCACACGTATTGCGCCCTTGCCAAGAAGATATCTATTCGCTGGAATTTTTTTACGAGCACGTTTTAAGTGGACACTACTGCCAAAGTTAGATTCGTTGTAGCTTGTTAAGCGAGAGCAGATATTAATTTAAGTGACGGACGTCGGTCTGTCACGAGAGCGGCAGGAAGGAATTTTTTTGCCTAGTTTGTTTCAACGTTGTTCACGATTGTCCGGAAAAATGGCAGGAGAATGTTATATCAAACATATCAGTTATACGCATGAATAGATCTTTATAGAATTGAACCGACTGGAATGTCGAAGGGATGGAAATTTTTTCGACAATAGGAACGCACGATATTCGAGCTTATTTGTTATGTCAGCGTTTACATTAGTTCCACGTGTCCACGATTCTCGTTAGTCCTACAATCTTTCCTTGACGAGGAGATGGAAGGTAGATAAAATTATACCGAGCGATGAAATTGTTTCGAGAAGGGAAGCGAATTGACGACGGGACGCGCGGACGACTCGAGGAGAGATTAATCAATTTCGATTAATCCCGATGTTTTCTTGCCACGAGATGCGATGGACACGTCGAGCAATGTCGCGACAATTGTGACTTAATGCTATACCTCTCCCCGTTCGCGCTGAAATTATTCTCGATCGCGGGGAATCAGTTTTACATCTACGGCAATTGCCCGAGCACCGTATCAATCGATTTCCATTTGCCATATTAGTCTTAAAACGATGAGTTTGCGCGCGCGCGCAGATTCCGAACGTTGTTGTACTGCATTTTTTTGTCTTATTTTCTACCGCGTAGGCTGATTAGAATTTGTATCGCGAATTCCTGTCGTGTTGGAATGTACCGTGTAAATAATTCACATCTCGACACAAGACCCTTTCCTATATATATATATATATATATATATATATATATATATATATATATATATATATATATATATCCTATATCTCTTTATTTTGTAAATATAAATTTATTTTTCATACACACACATGAATACTGCTTTATTTATTTGTATCCTTCAGTTTCGATCTTTGCGAATACAATTATCGATTTGTTACCGTAATAGATGCTTATTAAATAATAAATATGATTTTAAGAGATAGCGTGCTTCTTTTTTATCTGTTTGTCATTTGTGTCGCGAAAAGAAAAAAAAATTCTCAAATCTTTTAAGAGATGATGAATAGCGATCTCTTTCTATTATTGCGTTTTCTTTTCATTTTTATGTTATTATTATGTTTCATGTGATAATATATATATATAGACAAGATAAGATAATATAGATAATGATATATGTCACGATAATCTTCTATACGGAAATTATTTCAGTAATTTAAAATCTCTGAAAAAATGAAGAATTTATTGATCCATGGGAAATACGTGTTATTTCAAGTTTTTTTACGAATGAATCAAAAGTTTCTGCGTGTGCTTATGTTAGAGACGTGTCTGGAATTTTACGTACGCTAACGTTTGTCCTATTGTATGTCACGAGCGCCTAAATTAAGTGTGCTACTGCTGTTGTGAATGGCGATTTTATTGCACTTTTTTTTATTTTTCCGAATACTTATCGATTATTGCTTCACACACGATGCGCGCGTGTGTATTTTTATTTAATTTTACACCCCGCACGTTGAGTCGCACTTTTCAATAACTGACATTTGCAGCCGTCAATTTTAATCGTGGGGCGCAGTATGGCAGATCTGAGAGAAATTTTGAATAAATAAATAAATAATATTCTCTTTGCTGAGCATACTTTTTCCTTGCGCATATGTATTTTTCAACATTTTTATGATGATTATTATTATTATACTCGCATAAACAAAAAATAATGATTTTACAGAAATCTGATCTATTTATAAGCTTCGACGCTTTTTAGAATATTCAGCAGTATATTCTTGCTTATTCTTACTTTTAATATTACTCCTCACATATTTCTCTTATTATCACAGTTTGTCTTTCATGATCTTTCTCGCGTAATACAATCGCAATTTATATATAACCCGATGTTGCGGCGGGTCGTGGTACGATTGTTCAAGAAAAGAAACATCTGGTAAGCATTCTAGATATAAAATAGATGCACTTGTTTGTGCGATCTGCGCTACTGCGTCTCGAATGCAGTGTCATTAACCATTTTTTTTAACACGAGAAGTTTGTTTATATATTTTTGTGATATAAAAAATGCATATCTGCTCATATTTGATGGTTTAGAACAAATTTCTCCCATACATTGTTCGCACACTTTACATATCTCACAAGTTATTTGTTGCATTATATATAAATTTGAGAATTTTATTATTGTTTCATGCACATGTACTATTTTTATAATTAAACAAGATTCAATACATGAGACGATGATAAAAATTATTTCCTTGAGATTAAAATGGGAAAATATTCCGATATAATATTCTTACTTTTTTTTTTCGATAATAAAAATAATGATTCGTGAATATCATTCGACATTCTTTTGCCAATTGAAGAATGTAAAAATGATTTCGAGACCATCCGCGGAATCGACTTTGTCAGATATTATCATGAGATCTTGGTGTCAATTCGGCTTTTCACAACAATGCATAATAACAGTTGTCACTTAGAAAAATATTGTCGTTCCTGGCCGCAGAAACAACGAGGGAAACGCAAGCAGAGACGAAGCCCGGGCTGAGAAGCAGCGAGATATTCAACGGCATTAGCAACAATAACAATAATGCCGTGAGGACGATAACAAGATATGTACATACTAAGCATTCGGACTCATCCGTGAAGATCTTTCGGGAGACGATGGTTTGATGTCATACTTCTGGATGACGTTTGCACGCGCAATAATATTAATTGCATACAGATCGATGTCTTTGAACATGTAAAAAATTGTTTAATCGTTTCGATAGGATTTTGCCGATGGAAAAAATACGATTTAAAATTTAATTGGAATATTCATTAATTCATATATTGTGCCATATATTTGATCGGATATATTAAGAAAAATTATAATTTTTTTACATCGCAATTTTTAGAGACGTATCCCGGCATTTGCAATAAAATCAATTTCTGTTCATTACTTTTATAAGTATGTAGAAATTTTAATATCGCAAAAAAATAAATCGCAACGCCTGAATCTGTCATTGATAAATGATGAGACGCATGAAAAGCGATGAATTGCGAAATACTTGGCACGTTTTAGCCGCGACGGTATCTTAATCCGATCCACTCAATACTACCGCGTAATCCGAATACTATAAATACATTCCACTAGCGTAATCGGCAAAGGAATTTGCAAGCATGATTCCAACGTCACGTGCTCGAAGTTACACACGTTGCCCTTAATAATGTCATATAACACTTGAGAAAAAGGAAGGGGGCTGTGTAAAACTCCAAATGACACGCGCACTTAATAAACGCGTATTTTTAAAGACGTTTAAGAGACGTCCTATATACTTGAAAAAATGTCTAGACATCTCTTATGGGCTTGGATCGTTGGGACTGTCGATATCGCGTCGAAACTTGAATTTGTACGAATTACATTTGACGAGTGTCAGGTACTTAATTAGAATCTATTACTTTGACCCGAGTGCTTCCTCACTTTTGCCAAAGATATTGTTGGACGCGATTATTGAAGTTTCTCTCTCACTGCCTCCGTTTGCGCGCGTTATTATAAAAAGATTTACATTTATCATTGGCGTTATTATCTTTCTCAATGTGTGGTAACTTTACAAAATGTCAATTGTGTAATGACTGTGTACTTAAGTCCAATTGATGTTTGTTTGCGATTCAGATCTTATTGATTGTTGTCACGCTATAATATTGAACTCGTTACCGTAATATATGTCTATAAAACAAAATCGACCCATCTTAACTATCAATAAGATTACTCCACGCGCATTACACTTAATTTTTTTAACACTGTGTAACTTAAAAAAAATATATATATATATATATATATATATATTTATATATTGTTTATTACATAAAAAAGAATGATAATCTCGTTGGAGAAAATTTATTTATAGAGTCGCAAGATTAAAAGGATCAATGACTGTTGAATTATTCTTACAGGTTAATAGCAATAATTTTCCACAAAGAGTACTTTATACAATCTACTATTCTGAGACAGATATGTCGAGAAAGAAATGTTATTTTGATGCGATATTACCTCTCCGCGTGAACATATCTTTCCGTGTATCTACGTATACTTAAATAAATCAATGTCATGAAAAATATAAGATACAAGACGACCGAGGGAAGTTTTATTAATAATTAATAATCTAAGTTATATAGTCTGTATGAATATACAGGGTGTTTCTTAATGAGTGCGAAAAATTTTAGGAGATGATTCTTTGTCGAAAATTAAGGGAAGTTTTTCATAAACATATACTCCTACATTCCTTCCTATGGAGTTACACTTCTCCAAAAATGGGAGTAAAAATTAGGTTTTCATTTTTTTCTCAAATTTGGAATAAATTAAAGAAATGAAATTACGTAGATATTTTCTAGTAAAAAGGTTATTTATTAATATTTTTTTCAGCTTCCCGTTTTGTTATAAAAAGATGAAACTAGCAACCCCTATTCAAATTTTTATTAAAACTTTAATGGGTCGGAATATGATCATTTAAAAATATGCATTAAAAAGTTTGATTTATTTAGTAACTTTTTTATTTCTTTTATTTTTTTCATGAAATCAGTAGTTTTCATGAAAAAAAAATAAAATACGTTATCGTGCATAACACGATGCTAAATAGCATAGGCTTCGAATTACGAGAAGTTAAATTTTAAGATAAAAATAAAATTAGAAATGCTGGGAAAATTGGAACAAAGACAAAATTACAATAAAAACCTAAAAACCTAAAAAAAAAATCTAATTTTTGGAGGAGTGTAACTCCACAGGAAGGGATGTAGGAGTATATATTTATATGAAAAATCCCTCCCTTAATTTTCGACAAAAAATTTTCTTCTAAAATTGGTCGCACTTATTAAGAAACATCCTATATATGTCGAGTATATACGCAGGGACGACATAAAAGATATTCGCGAGTTGTTTGTACCCACGATTCGCTGTGCCAATCCGTTCCATCTTAGATTTTTGCACGTTTTAATATAAAAACGTTCACTCTGCCTTTGATTCGGGCGAGTGAAATTTTTGGAGACCTCGTTAAAATACGTACCTTATACCTATATTCGTTTGTATCTCGAAGGATCGTTCTTACAAAGTCACAAAACTAAAGTTTAAACTCTTCATCTCTTTCTGATTTCTACTTTCAAAGAGATGAAGATGTGAGAAAGGGGTGTTTATGCTGAAGGCATTGGGAAATAGAGCTGGCGAAAAGTGTTTCGGATGCTGGATAGATGAGATCCAGCGCGAACTGTTGTGCTTTTGTTGACAATTTATATATATAAATGTTATAAAATTTGATATGTCGTCTTTCAAAGTATGCGTGTGTGTGTGCGTGTGTGTTTGAGACATTTACGATGGCATTCCACGAAAATTAGCCGATTAATTCGGATCGATGTGCTAGTATCTTTGTATTGTAGACTTAGAAAATCATTCTATGTAGAGGTCACAGTAGCAAGATCTTTTTTCGTGTCGTTATACACTTGAATCTAATAGTGCTTCTATAAAAAATGTTCGCTCTTCCGGAATTATTTTTGATTATAAACCGAGAATGTACGTATATATCGTACGCTTTGACAGTAATCGAGCTAAGTCAATCTTTAATATTTTAGTCGCTAAATGCGATTGTCTGTTTCTCAAGCTTTAATCCGAAAATCTTAAAATAACAGAAGACCGAGAAGCAGGCAAGGATATTTAGCGTTTAATGTGCGATGGAAATTACGAGCCTTCATTTCCATCGCTTTTACTGTACGTTGTTGAACTCTGATGTACATGTTGTTGGACACATATAGATATGATATCACGATAAAATATAATCTTAAGTCACGTGTGATATATATATATATATATATATATATATATATATATATGAAATATAGACCGGAAATAAGTTAAAACACCATAAAGATCCTCCGAGTTTCACACACACTGACAATGAAAGAAAAAAGTTGTTAACTTGACTAAACCGTTCAATTATTAAAATTAAAATATTATTTTTCTAATTGAAATAATTAAGCATTTAAATTAAATACGACAGATTAAATCTAACATGACATCTATTTAAATATTTAAATATTTCAATTAAAAAAATGATAATTTAGTTTACGGTTTAGTCAAGTTAACAACTTTTTCTCTGTGCACTTTTTGCAAAATTTAAATGTTATACATTTTTATAGAAATGAGAGGAAATTTACTTCTGTCCAAACGTAACAATACAGAATATTTCGCTTTTAAGCGACATCAAAATAATCTTTTTAATGCATCAATAATGCATCTCGTTTTTGTTGTATCTTATTCGTAGCATGGAAAATGAGAGAGATTAAGAATCTCTCTTTAAATTCTTCTAAAATCAAGCTTAATGTTAATCTCTTAAATGTTTTTTAATTCGCTATAAATCTTGATCATTATTAAGAAAAAACGAATCATTAGTGCACCTCATCAAGAATTATTTGTACATACATGTGGCGATTATTTCCGAGCCGTGTGAGAGAAGTATTGTTTCTTGCATCGAAGCAAGATTAATGTTGTACTTTTATAAATACATACGTACTTACATTTTGTACCGATAAAGAGAGAATATCTTACATCTCGCGCGATAATGGAATTATAATCGACTTATTAATTATATCGAGGAGAGATACATATATTGTACGTGTTTCATGTGATTGTCATGATGTTTAGTCGATTGGTATCATTCGCAGTGTTATGGAATCGGAAAAAGAGAGGCATTAGGTATCGTTGATGATTGTTTCAAAGATTGAAGCAACGCACTCATTTCATGTATCAATATTATAAGAAAGAAAATAAAGTTGCGATTCCATAACTTGGATTGGGAAACATCATTTCTCGTCCCTCTTTTAAGTTTTAATCAAACGGTATCATCTAATTTTTAAGGTTTCATAATAATTATTTTCCTTCTTTATATTATTGTATTTTTCTTATTTGACAAGATTCCTTATCTGTTCGCAAATAGACAACACTCTATGATCTAAATATTTTCATTATCTCATTTCACTTATCAATCCAGTGATGAAATATGACATACTTCGAAAAGTATAATTTTAATCTATCATAATTTAATAATAGTTTTAATTATTTTTTTATTATTTTATTACAATTTTTATCGAAATATTTTTCTCAGTTTAATAATTATATTTTCCTTGAGCAAAGATATAATAATAAAAAATTAATTGATGATATATTTATATAAAAATTGATTGATGATATATTTATATATCGGTCTAAGGCCGGTATTCATAGTCCGATCTTATATTTAAGATTGTCTTAAGTCTAGTCTGAAGTTGAAGACCTTATTCAAACAATCAAATGATTGCGTAGCATTTCAAGAGCTCGAACTTAAGACGATCTCAAATATAAGATCGGACTACTATGAATACCGGCCTAAGAGTGTCGGATTATCATTCGTCAGGAGTACCATCAGAAGGAAGACTGAGAAATATCATGGTCTGCTTTTAGGTGATCCCTGAAAGCGATACTCCCTCTATGGACACAGAAAACGTGGACATGAAGCCAATGTCCATGAATGTTCTCAGAGGGTTTGTGATTGGCTGTCGAATAGAGAATTTCTAGAGTCTTTGTAAAGACTCCAGGAATCTCTCCGACAGCCAATCATAAAGGCCGCAGCACACACTTTTGCATAAGCGCATAACCATAAGCAGAGAGAAACCTGAGAGCGGCCACCTCGCTTTAACGGGTATATTGTCCTAATGCGCTCCCTGACAAAGTGGACGTCAACTACATCCATTATAGTCGATAATAATACATGGTTCGTGTCTGAGCTATGGTTCATGTCCAAGCTATGGAGTGACCCCAAAAGTGATACTCCCTCTATGGACATTCAAAACATGGACATGAACTACAAAGTCAAAGTCCATGAATGTTCTCAGAGGGTAATATATAATTGCACAATTTCTGGTTTTGTTCCGTGCTATGTGCACGAAATGCCGGTAGCACCAGTGCTATATAACAATTAAATACTTATGTGTGTAAATTGATAATAAATAAATTATTCAATCGCGACAGATATTGTAATATTCAAAGAAGAAATAAATATTTTTCAAAATAAATTGGTAAATAATACGGCTCTATGTATTTATCAACTTGATAATTAAGTAAAGAGCATTAAGAGCCCACAAAACGCGGACGGCAATGCGTAAATTATTTCGAACATTAATTGTTCGCGAATTTTTTTTTTTTTTTTTTTTAAATGCGTTATTAGGAGAACATGATTTGTAAAGAGATCATCAACGCATTATCCACATCCTCGCAAAATATTTCTCCTGATAATATAAAATAATAAGAAACGAATTTTCGAAAATTTTCACGCTTGCGTTATTAGGAGAACATGATTTGTAAAGAGGTCATCAACGCATCATCGACCTCCTCGCAATATATATTCTCCTGATAATATAAATTATAAGAAACGAATTTTCGAAAATTTTCAGGTTTGCGTTATTAGGAGAACATGATTTGTAAAGAGGTCATCAACGCATCATCGACCTCCTCGCAAAATATATTCTCCTGATAATATAAAATAATAAGAAACGAATTTTCGAAAATTTTCACGTTTGCGTTATTAGGAGAACATGATTTGTAAAGAGGTCATGAACGCATCATCGACCTCCTCGCACAATATATTCTCCTGATATATAAATTTAAGTAACGAATTTTCGAAAATTTTCACGTTTGCGTTATTAGGAGAACATGATTTGTAAAGAGGTCATCAACGCATCATCGACCTCCTCGCAAAATATATTCTCCTGATAATATAAAATAATAAGAAATGAGTTTTCGAAAATTTTCACGTTTGCGTTATTAGGAGAACATGATTTGTAAAGAGGTCATCAACGCATCATCGACCTCCTCGCAAAATATATTCTCCTGATAATATAAAATAATAAGAAACGAATTTTCGAAAATTTTCACGTTTGCGTTATTAGGAGAACATGATTTGTAAAGAACAGATCAACGCATCATCGACCTCCTCGCAAAATATATTCTCCTGATAATATAAATTATAAGAAACGAATTTTCGAAAATTTTCACGTTTGCGTTATTAGGAGAACATGATTTATAAAGAGGTCATCAACGCATCATCGACCTCCTCGCACAATATATTCTCCTGATCATATAAATTATAAGTAACGAATTTTCGAAAATTTTCACGTTTGCGTTATTAGGAGAACATGATTTGTAAAGAGGTCATCAACGCATCATCGACCTCCTCGCAAAATATATTCTCCTGATAATATAAAATAATAAGAAACGAATTTTCGAAAATTTTCACGTTTGCGTTATTAGGAGAACATGATTTGTAAAGAGGTCATCAACGCATCATCGACCTCCTCGCAAAATATATTCTCCTGATAATATAAAATATAAGAAACGAATTTTCGAAAATTTTCACGCTTGCGTTATTAGGACAACATGATTTGTAAAGAGGTCACCAACGCATCATCGACCTCCTCGCAAAATATATTCTCTTGATCATATAAATTATAAGAAACGAATTTTCGAAAATTTTCACGTTTGCATTATTAGGAGAACAGGATTTGTAAAGAGGTCATCAACGCATCATCGACCTCCTCGCACAATATATTCTCCTGATAATATAAATTATAAGAAACGAATTTTCGAAAATTTTCGCGTTGCGTTATTAGGAGAACATGATTTGTAAAGAGATCATCAACGCATCATCGACCCCTCGCAAAATATATTCTCCTGATAATATAAAATAATAAGAAACGAATTTTCAAAATTTTCGCGCTTGCGTTATTAGGAGAACATGATTTGTAAAGAGGTCATCAACGCATCATCGACCTCCTCGCACAATATATTCTCCTGATATATAAATTATAAGAACGAATTTTCGAAAATTTTCACGTTTGCGTTATTAGGAGAACATGATTTGTAAAGAGGTCATCAACGCATCATCGACCTCCTCGCACAATATATTCTCCTGATAATATAAATTATAAGAAACGAATTTTCGAAAATTTTCGCGCTTGCGTTATTAGGAGAACATGATTTGTAAAGAGATCATCAACGCATCATCGACCTCCTCGCAAATATATTCTCCTGATAATATAAATTATAAGAAACGAATTTTCGAAAATTTTCGCGCTTGCGTTATTAGGAGAACATGATTTGTAAAGAGGTCATCAACGCATCATCGACCTCCTCGCACAATATATTCTCCTGATAATATAAATTATAAGAAACGAATTTTCGAAAATTTTCGCGCTTGCGTTATTAGGAGAACATGATTTGTAAAGAGGTCATCAACGCATCATCGACCTCCTCGCAAAATATATTCTCCTGATAATATAAATTATAAGAAACGAATTTTCGAAAATTTTCGCGCTTGCGTTATTAGGAGAACATGATTTGTAAAGAGGTCATCAACGCATCATCGACCTCCTCGCAAAATATATTCTCCTGATAATATAAAATATAAGAAACGAATTTTCGAAAATTTTCGCGCTTGCGTTATTAGGAGAACATGATTTGTAAAGAGGTCATCAACGCATCATCGACCTCCTCGCAAATATATTCTCCTGATAATATAAATTATAAGAAACGAATTTTCGAAAATTTTCACGTTTGCGTTATTAGGAGAACATGATTTGTAAAGAGGTCATCAACGCATCATCGACCTCCTCGCAAAATATATTCTCCTGATAATATAAATAATAAGAAACGAATTTTCGAAAATTTTCACGTTGCGTTATTAGGAGAACATGATTTGTAAAGAGGTCATCAACGCATCATCGACCTCCTCGCAAAATATATTCTCCTGATAATATAAATTATAAGAAACGAATTTTCGAAAATTTTCACGTTTGCGTTATTAGGAGAACATGATTTGTAAAGAGGTCATCAACGCATCATCGACCTCCTCGCAAATATATTCTCCTGATAATATAAATTATAAGAAACGAATTTTCGAAAATTTTCACGTTTGCGTTATTAGGAGAACATGATTTGTAAAGAGGTCATCAACGCATCATCGACCTCCTCGCAAAATATATTCTCCTGATAATATAAAATAATAAGAAACGAATTTTCGAAAATTTTCACGTTTGCGTTATTAGGAGAACATGATTTGTAAAGAGGTCATCAACGCATCATCGACCTCCTCGCAAATATATTCTCCTGATAATATAAATTATAAGAAACGAATTTTCGAAAATTTTCACGTTTGCGTTATTAGGAGAACATGATTTGTAAAGAGTCATCAACGCATCATCGACCTCCTCGCAAATATATTCTCCTGATAATATAAATTATAAGAAACGAATTTTCGAAAATTTTCACGTTTGCGTTATTAGGAGAACATGATTTGTAAAGAGGTCATCAACGCATCATCGACCTCCTCGCAAAATATATTCTCCTGATAATATAAAATAATAAGAAACGAATTTTCGAAAATTTTCACGCTTGCGTTATTAGGAGAACATGATTTGTAAAGAGGTCATCAACGCATCATCGACCTCCTCGCAAAATATATTCTCCTGATAATATAAATTATAAGAAACGAATTTTCGAAAATTTTCACGCTTGCGTTATTAGGAGAACATGATTTGTAAAGAGGTCATCAACGCATCATCGACCTCCTCGCAAATATATTCTCCTGATAATATAAATTATAAGAAACGAATTTTCGAAAATTTTCACGTTTGCGTTATTAGGAGAACATGATTTGTAAAGAGGTCATCAACGCATCATCGACCTCCTCGCAAATATATTCTCCTGATAATATAAATTATAAGAAACGAATTTTCGAAAATTTTCGCGCTTGCGTTATTAGGAGAACATGATTTGTAAAGAGTCATCAACGCATCATCGACCTCCTCGCAAAATATATTCTCCTGATAATATAAATTATAAGAAACGAATTTTCGAAAATTTTCGCGCTTGCGTTATTAGGAGAACATGATTTGTAAAGAGGTCATCAACGCATCATCGACCTCCTCGCAAATATATTCTCCTGATAATATAAATTATAAGAAACGAATTTTCGAAAATTTTCACGCTTGCGTTATTAGGAGAACATGATTTGTAAAGAGGTCATCAACGCATCATCGACCTCCTCGCAAATATATTCTCCTGATAATATAAATTATAAGAAACGAATTTTCGAAAATTTTCACGCTTGCGTTATTAGGAGAACATGATTTGTAAAGAGTCATCAACGCATCATCGACCTCCTCGCAAATATATTCTCCTGATAATATAAATTATAAGAAACGAATTTTCGAAAATTTTCACGTTGCGTTATTAGGAGAACATGATTTGTAAAGAGGTCATCAACGCATCATCGACCTCCTCGCAAATATATTCTCCTGATAATATAAATTATAAGAAACGAATTTTCGAAAATTTTCCGCTTGCGTTATTAGGAGAACATGATTTGTAAAGAGGTCATCAACGCATCATCGACCTCCTCGCAAAATATATTCTCCTGATAATATAAATTATAAGAAACGAATTTTCGAAAATTTTCACGCTTGCGTTATTAGGAGAACATGATTTGTAAAGAGGTCATCAACGCATCATCGACCTCCTCGCAAAATATATTCTCCTGATAATATAAATATAAGAAACGAATTTTCGAAAATTTTCGCGCTTGCGTTATTAGGAGAACATGATTTGTAAAGAGGTCATCAACGCATCATCGACCTCCTCGCAAAATATATTCTCCTGATAATATAAATTATAAGAAACGAATTTTCGAAAATTTTCACGTTTGCGTTATTAGGAGAACATGATTTGTAAAGAGGTCATCAACGCATCATCGACCTCCTCGCAAAATATATTCTCCTGATAATATAAAATATAAGAAACGAATTTTCGAAAATTTTCACGCTTGCGTTATTAGGAGAACATGATTTGTAAAGAGGTCATCAACGCATCATCGACCTCCTCGCAAAATATATTCTCCTGATAATATAAATTATAAGAAACGAATTTTCGAAAATTTTCACGTTTGCGTTATTAGGAGAACATGATTTGTAAAGAGGTCATCAACGCATCATCGACCTCCTCGCAAATATATTCTCCTGATAATATAAATTATAAGAAACGAATTTTCGAAAATTTTCAGCGTTGCGTTATTAGGAGAACATGATTTGTAAAGAGGTCATCAACGCATCATCGACCTCCTCGCAAAATATATTCTCCTGATAATATAAATATAAGAAACGAATTTTCGAAAATTTTCACGTTTGCGTTATTAGGAGAACATGATTTGTAAAGAGGTCATCAACGCATCATCGACCTCCTCGCAAAATATATTCTCCTGATAATATAAATTATAAGAAACGAATTTTCGAAAATTTTCACGCTTGCGTTATTAGGAGAACATGATTTGTAAAGAGGTCATCAACGCATCATCGACCTCCTCGCAAAATATATTCTCCTGATAATATAAATTATAAGAAACGAATTTTCGAAAATTTTCACGTTGCGTTATTAGGAGAACATGATTTGTAAAGAGGTCATCAACGCATCATCGACCTCCTCGCAAAATATATTCTCCTGATAATATAAATTATAAGAAACGAATTTTCGAAAATTTTCACGCTTGCGTTATTAGGAGAACATGATTTGTAAAGAGGTCATCAACGCATCATCGACCTCCTCGCAAAATATATTCTCCTGATAATATAAAATATAAGAAACGAATTTTCGAAAATTTTCGCGCTTGCGTTATTAGGAGAACATGATTTGTAAAGAGGTCATCAACGCATCATCGACTCCTCGCAAAATATATTCTCCTGATAATATAAATTATAAGAAACGAATTTTCGAAAATTTTCACGCTTGCGTTATTAGGAGAACATGATTTGTAAAGAGGTCATCAACGCATCATCGACCTCCTCGCAAAATATATTCTCCTGATAATATAAAATAATAAGAAACGAATTTTCGAAAATTTTCGCGCTTGCGTTATTAGGAGAACATGATTTGTAAAGAGGTCATCAACGCATCATCGACCTCCTCGCAAATATATTCTCCTGATAATATAAATTATAAGAAACGAATTTTCGAAAATTTTCACGCTTGCGTTATTAGGAGAACATGATTTGTAAAGAGGTCATCAACGCATCATCGACCTCCTCGCAAATATATTCTCCTGATAATATAAATTATAAGAAACGAATTTTCGAAAATTTTCACGCTTGCGTTATTAGGAGAACATGATTTGTAAAGAGTCATCAACGCATCATCGACCTCCTCGCAAATATATTCTCCTGATAATATAAATATAAGAAACGAATTTTCGAAAATTTTCACGCTTGCGTTATTAGGAGAACATGATTTGTAAAGAGGTCATCAACGCATCATCGACCTCCTCGCAAAATATATTCTCCTGATAATATAAATTATAAGAAACGAATTTTCGAAAATTTTCGCGTTGCGTTATTAGGAGAACATGATTTGTAAAGAGGTCATCAACGCATCATCGACCTCCTCGCAAAATATATTCTCCTGATAATATAAATTATAAGAAACGAATTTTCGAAAATTTTCGCGCTTGCGTTATTAGGAGAACATGATTTGTAAAGAGGTCATCAACGCATCATCGACCTCCTCGCAAAATATATTCTCCTGATAATATAAATAATAAGAAACGAATTTTCGAAAATTTTCGCGCTTGCGTTATTAGGAGAACATGATTTGTAAAGAGGTCATCAACGCATCATCGACCTCCTCGCAAAATATATTCTCCTGATAATATAAATTATAAGAAACGAATTTTCGAAAATTTTCGACGCTTGCGTTATTAGGAGAACATGATTTGTAAAGAGGTCATCAACGCATCATCGACCTCCTCGCAAAATATATTCTCCTGATAATATAAAATATAAGAAACGAATTTTCGAAAATTTTCACGCTTGCGTTATTAGGAGAACATGATTTGTAAAGAGGTCATCAACGCATCATCGACCTCCTCGCAAAATATATTCTCCTGATAATATAAATTATAAGAAACGAATTTTCGAAAATTTTCACGTTTGCGTTATTAGGAGAACATGATTTGTAAAGAGGTCATCAACGCATCATCGACCTCCTCGCAAATATATTCTCCTGATAATATAAATTATAAGAAACGAATTTTCGAAAATTTTCACGTTTGCGTTATTAGGAGAACATGATTTGTAAAGAGGTCATCAACGCATCATCGACCTCCTCGCAAAATATATTCTCCTGATAATATAAAATAATAAGAAACGAATTTTCGAAAATTTTCACGCTTGCGTTATTAGGAGAACATGATTTGTAAAGAGGTCATCAACGCATCATCGACCTCCTCGCAAAATATATTCTCCTGATAATATAAATTATAAGAAACGAATTTTCGAAAATTTTCACGTTGCGTTATTAGGAGAACATGATTTGTAAAGAGGTCATCAACGCATCATCGACCTCCTCGCAAATATATTCTCCTGATAATATAAATTATAAGAAACGAATTTTCGAAAATTTTCACGTTGCGTTATTAGGAGAACATGATTTGTAAAGAGGTCATCAACGCATCATCGACCTCCTCGCAAATATATTCTCCTGATAATATAAATTATAAGAAACGAATTTTCGAAAATTTTCACGTTTGCGTTATTAGGAGAACATGATTTGTAAAGAGGTCATCAACGCATCATCGACCTCCTCGCAAATATATTCTCCTGATAATATAAATATAAGAAACGAATTTTCGAAAATTTTCACGTTTGCGTTATTAGGAGAACATGATTTGTAAAGAGGTCATCAACGCATCATCGACCTCCTCGCAAAATATATTCTCCTGATAATATAAATATAAGAAACGAATTTCGAAAATTTTCACGCTTGCGTTATTAGGAGAACATGATTTGTAAAGAGGTCATCAACGCATCATCGACCTCCTCGCAAAATATATTCTCCTGATAATATAAAATTATAAGAAACGAATTTTCGAAAATTTTCGACGCTTGCGTTATTAGGAGAACATGATTTGTAAAGAGGTCATCAACGCATCATCGACCTCCTCGCAAAATATATTCTCCTGATAATATAAATTATAAGAAACGAATTTTCGAAAATTTTCACGCTTGCGTTATTAGGAGAACATGATTGTAAAGAGGTCATCAACGCAATCATCGACCTCCTCGCAAAATATATTCTCCTGATAATATAAATATAAAAACGAATTTTCGAAAATTTTCACCTTGCGTTATTAGGAGAACATGATTTGTAAAGAGGTCATCAACGCATCATCGACCTCTTCGCAAATATATTCTCCTGATAATATAAATAATAAGAAACGAATTTTCGAAAATTTTCACGTTTGCGTTATTAGGAGAACATGATTTGTAAAGAGGTCATCAACGCATCATCGACCTCTCGCAAATATATTCTCCTGATAATATAAATTATAAGAAACGAATTTTCGAAAATTTCACGGTTTGCGTTATTAGGAGAACATGATTTGTAAAGAGGTCATCAACGCATCATCGACCTCCTCCACAATATATTCTCCTGATCATATAATTATAAGAAAGAATTTTCGAAAATTTTCACGTTTGCGTTATTAGGAGAACATGATTTGTAAAGAGGTCATCAACGCATCATCGACCTCCTCGCAAATATATTTCCTGATAATATAAAATATAAGAAACGAATTTTCGAAAATTTTCACGCTTGCGTTATTAGGAGAACATGATTTGTAAAGAGGTCATCAACGCATCATCGACCTCCTCGCAAAATATATTCTCCTGATAATATAAAATATAAGAAACGAATTTTCGAAAATTTTCACGCTTGCGTTATTAGGAGAACATGATTTGTAAAGAGGTCATCAACGCATCATCGACCTCCTCGCAAAATATATTCTCCTGATAATATAAAATATAAGAAACGAATTTTCGAAAATTTTCACGCTTGCGTTATTAGGAGAACATGATTTGTAAAGAGGTCATCAAACGCATCATCGACCTCCTCGCAAAATATATTCTCCTGATAATATAAAATAATAAGAAACGAATTTTTCGAAAATTTTCACGCTTGCGTTATTAGGAGAACATGATTTGTAAAGAGGTCATCAACGCATCATCGACCTCCTTCGCAATATATATTCTCCTGATCATATAAATTATAAGAAACGAATTTTCGAAAATTTTCACGTTTGCGTTATTAGGAGAAATGATTTGTAAAGAGGTCATCAACGCATATCGACCTCCTCGCAAAATATATTCTCCTGATATATAAAATTATAAGAACGAATTTCGAAAATTTTCACGTTTGCGTTATTAGGAGAACATGATTTGTAAAGAGGTCATCAACGCATCATCGACCTCTCGCAAATATATTCTCCTGATCATATAAATTATAAGAAACGAATTTTCGAAAATTTTCACGTTTGCGTTATTAGGAGAACATGATTTGTAAAGAGGTCATCAACGCATCATCGACCTCCTCGCAAAATATATTCTCCTGATAATATAAAATATAAGAAACGAATTTTCGAAAATTTTCAGGTTGCGTTATTAGGAGAACATGATTTGTAAAGAGGTCATCAACGCATCATCGACCTCCTCGCAAATATATTCTCCTGATATATAAATTATAAGAACGAATTTTCGAAAATTTTCACGTTTGCGTTATTAGGAGAACATGATTTGTAAAGAGGTCATCAACGCATCATCGACCTCCTCGCAAAATATATTCTTGATCATTAAATTATAAGAAACGAATTTTCGAAAATTTTCACGCTTGCGTTATTAGGAAACATGATTTGTAAGAGGTCATCAACGCATATATCGACCTCCTCGCAAATATATTCTCCTGATAATATAAAATATAAGAACGAATTTTCGAAATTTTCGCGCTTGCGTTATTAGAGAACATGATTTGTAAAGAGGTCATAACGCATCATCGACCTCCTCGCAAAATATATTCTCCTTGATAATATAAATTATAAGAAACGATTTTCGAAATTTTGACGTTTGCGTTTTGGAGAACTGATTTTGTAAAGAGGTCATCAAAGCATCCATCGACTCCTCGCAAAATATATTCTCCTGATATATAAATAATAAGAAACGAA